>NC_088793.1:201274537-201578926 GCF_011386835.1 Chrysemys picta bellii
ATACTTTGACTGAAAAAAAAAATCATAAATATAAACGGTGCTGTTTTGGGCCCATCGTTTTTCTTTTCTTTACCCAAATATACATTCATCTGGAAACAAAATAATGCAGTTAAGTTATTCCAAAATACTGAAGTGTGATCCTACCAAAATGTGCTATAAACGTTTCCCTCCTACTCTCAAAGGAACCCTTTCAACTTGGACTTCAGAGCAGGTAAAACTTCCCAGAAAATATCATAGTCAATGAATTTTTACATCACAGGGTCTCTCTTCCCCTCCTTTCCTGGATTTTTTTTTCCTTTTGAAGTGGAAACAGGATTCATTTTCAAAGCAGATCTGTGCAGTCAGCAATGATGAAAATGAAGGTAGCTGTCAAAAATTCTGCCAAAAGGAATTTCTCTGCTTTAATTTCTGCTTACATTATGAAGACAAGTAAATTATCTTTTCATGGAATGTTTCCGTTTTTTTCTGGAAACACTGCTGATAAATGATGTAATATTCTAGGGTCTTTCTCCGCAGCTGTCGGAGGCCCAGAAAAATTCTCTCCCCTACACCAAAGTAGACAGAGATGCCAAGCAAAACTTGAGGCTGACTTTCATGATTAAATGTTATGGTATCACAGAGGGAAATAAAGAATCTACAAATATTATTTTGAAAGCGTTAGCTTGATTGACCTTTTTTCTTTCACTGTTGTCGTAACAGGGATTAGGAAAAAGCCAAATGACGTTGCTGAAATAGTAGCTAAGATGAACGGTGCCTAATGCAAAGTGGCAATACTGGCTTATAGCAAACTTGACAGAAATAAGTTATAACTATGATGGCAGAGAGGACGCTTGTATTTTGATTCAGTGAAACCGTAACCCATTTGCGTGGAGGGATTTATTGCTTTTGCTACGTTCAAATTGTCACTGCCATTTCCAAAAAATCAGACTGGAGTGGGGGGGGGGGGGGGAGGTGGGGGGGGGGGGGGGCAGGACTGGCATCGCTGAAAAAAGACAAATAGCTCACCCATAAACTCCTGGAGCCTGGCAGCGCAATGTAAGCCATGTTTTGAAAAAGCAGCCAACTGAAATCCTACTGCTAAAGGCCTCTTTTACTCCACAAGTAAAATAAATTAGGCCCCTTCTTGACATATTAGTTCAAGTAGCTTATCTTAGGGGTAATGGCTGCTTAACCTATTGCAAGGAGAAATGGACCCCCCTCCCTCCCCAACATAAACACTCCATAGAGTATCTAAACATTGTTTGGGAAGCATGCTTGACATCTGACATCATGCAATTTACTATTCTGCAGGGAGAACAGGTCTGTCACATATGACCCATACCACTTCCAGGCAAATATTTGCCTGTGGCCCAGACTCTGACACCCTTACGTATGGGAAGTAGTACTTTCCTCCACAAATACTCCTGTGGACTTCATGGGGAATGCTCACAGCGAGTAGGGACTTCTATTTGTAGTTCTGTAAATGCATCGCACTGGGAGAGAATGCTGAGGGTGAAAGCCATACCTGACCCTACTGAAGGCAACAGGAGTTTTTCCATAAACTTCAGTGGGGCCAGGAATTTACCCTAAATTTGCCGACTGTACCTGCACAAGGGAGTCTGATTTCCCTTTAGATCTCATAAACGGGCTACCCTGACCTTGGATCTAGGTGTGTAGGAGTCGGCAGACATTGCATGCCTGCTTACTCCCTCCCCAGAGTAGGTAGGCCGGGAGAGGGTATGGAGGGGTGAGGAATGGGTGGAGTCTAGCTGGTCAGCTGAGCCAGCTAGTGGGGGAATGTCATAATTTGCTACTAGTATAGGTCAAAGTCTAGGGAAAGCTGGCAAGGAATTGTGCCTCTGAGGGGTGCATCCCAGTCTGAGGTGGCACAGCTAAGGTTGCAATTTACCCCCTGTTGTTTCTCTGTAGTTAGCGGGTTTGTAAGGCGTGCTGTATACAAGTGGAGCTCTGCAACTGGGTTACGTGTAGCTAAGTGATGTAATGAAATGCCCACACTGATGAGACTAGAGAAGTCAGTGAGATATTTTAAACAAGGACCAGGGCCTTGTTTAAACAAACGGGCTAGGGCCGGATATGCAAAGAAAGTGGCAATGGGTGCATCCGTTAATGTGTGCATGCACGACCCAGCATTGGCCACAGTATGTGGAAAAGCATCCTATCGGTGTCTGCCTGGGCAATGATGGCCTCCTTTCAACAACGTTGGGCTGTTTAGGCCCAGTCCGTCGTTCAAGTAGTGCAAAGCCATGCTCCCCTAGGGGCGCTCAGTGAGGACCGGTGCAGGAGCTCCATCCTTTAGAACGCCGTACCCTTCTCCCCCTTGGTGTGCCCAGCCTACGGGATGGCCCGGTACAGAGGGGAACTCTCCTTCTCTGACTTTGGGACAATGGCCATCCCCAGGGAAGGGAGAAGTCCCTTCAGTCCTCAGGATTGTGATGGACACTAGAGCAGTTGTGCAAGGTGAGGAAAGACTCTTTGCATCCTTAATATTAAATTACACACACACACACACACCATTATTAAAGTTCAAGATCAAATGCCCAAACTTGCTCTTACGGTTGCCTGTGCAACTGTTATCTGCTTCTCTCCCCCCTCACCAGTCCCAGTGTCCCCACTGTCTCCTTGTCCAATTCCAGTCTTTGTCCCACCCCCTGGCTCCCCGTTCCCCTCATTTCCATCCCAGGCCCAGTCTCCTTGTCCCAGTCTACTCCCCACACACTCACTTCCCCCCACGTCAGGCTCTTGTCCCCTCTGCATTTGAATCAGGCAGCTTCCTCCTCACTGCCTGGGCATCAGCAGGGGAGTCACTGAGCACACAGGAGAGACAATGCTCACATTTCCAGTGCCTGGTCTGCAGCAGCCCGTAGCTGCAATTGCAGGGCAAGTCCTATTCGGTCCCAGGCTGAAGAATGCTCATCAAGGAGGAACTCGTTGGAGAATTTAGCTGCAAAACCCTAGCAAGCCTCTAATGAACATGTGCAAACTGCACTTTTTAAAAGTCTTATGACTTGGCCAAATTTGGTCACAAGAACGTTTTTAACATGGGCAAAACACTGTATTTTCCCCCTAGCTTTGTTCTCAGAAAGAGCTGATCTCTTTGGGCTGAAATTTTCCAAAAGATTCAGCCTGTGGTAGACATTGCAAAAACTGCAGCCCCGATGGTTAATATCCGGTAAAGTTATAAGAAACTGAAAAGTGGAACTCATAATGAGACACGTCAAACAACCTTAACCGGCAATCCTACTGGTCCCATCCAGACCATAATGGATCAAATGCATCCCTGGTGAACTCCACTGAAGTGAAGGGAGTTGCAACAGGAATGTACACTTTATATGAAGGGTACATTTATAAAGTGTTAGTAAGTGACTAGTGGACATTATAAGTGCATTACAGACATGAATAGCATGGGTTATGGTTGGTTATAAGAACATCAGTAGAAGTTATTATTAGAGCTGGGCAGAAAATGGAGGTTTAGTCCATGAAACTTTTCAACGTTTTAAGTGAAAAACTGAAACTTTTAATCTGAAAACCAAAATTCCAATTGGGACATGTTTCCACATTACCTCACAACTCCATTCTCCTCTATGGGCCAGGCTTCCTGGCCAGACTACGTGTCCCATCCCCCCCTCTCCCCTTGGAGAACTGCCATGGTGCATTCTGGCAGTCTCTGGCTATGATGCATCATGGGAGATGAAGTCTGATCTGGGAATCCTACTCTTCGAGGATAACAGGAACATGAGGTAGCCAAACTACCAAATCCCATGAGGCAGTGTGGTAGCATCTCTGGATCAAAATATTTAGTTTTTTTGGCCATATTTTTCAGTTTTTCATAGTTTAGTTTATTGAGCATGCTCAGGGTTTGTCTCAACACCAGTTCCTGGAGTTTGTTTTCTATAGAAGGCAGCCAGGTGGGACTAGGGTGACCAGATGTCCCCATTTATAGGGACAGTCCTGATTTTGGGGGCTTTCTCTTATATAGGCACCTATTACCACCCACCCCACACCAATTTTTCCACTTGCTATCTGGTCACCCTAGGTGGGACAGAGTCCCTGGAAAAGGGGAAGACTAGAGTGGCTATGAAAGCTGAATTCAGGCAATTTCCAAAAGAGACCATCCCCCCCATCTGAACTGAGAGCAACCTGCATATCAGAAGATCCTTTCCAGAGGAGAAGCTGCAGAGGCAGATTGGGTCTGATAGAATCCCTGTATTAATACGGTCGCCCTGGTTCTGGGTTTCACGTTCAGGGATGCTTTGTTCTCCTCCACCAGCAGCAGATCCAGCCCCCAGAAGAGGTACCTTGTACAAGGGGTTCTCACATGGCATAGAGCTGCCAGAGTGGCTTCTACAGCACCCTCCCTCATGGTTGCTAGGGAAGTCCCAGGACTCCTTTGCACCCTGGTTACTACAACAGCCCCTGGGACTGCAGATAGCTGGCACCGAATAACATTGCCATTAAAAGAACCTGGCACTGAGCATCTCAAACCCTGCTGTTCAGCAAAAAATAGGGGTTGGGGGGTATATGAAAAACGTCAAGACTTATTTTAAGTTATTTCAATCAAAATATTGGTTAAAATGGTAAAAATATTGCAGAAAAGTTCAAAAATGAAGCTTTTCACCAAAAAGTGCAGACATTTTTTTAAAAGGGTCATTTTTGCACAAGCAACGTTTAGCTAAAACATTCTGGCCAGCTGTGATAATATTTTATGGAGCCCTTTTACGAAAGGTTGATGCCCCCTTTTGTTTAGCAAATGGTCTCACCAGACTTCATTACCATTGCCCAGAATATTTCTGTGTTTTCGCTTAGATCTGGCTTTTCAATAGCCTCGTACGGATCCTGACATGTAACAGCTGATGCTTAAACAACACTTGACCCAGGTGGAAGGTTGTAAGTGATGCACTGAAAATGGTCGGAGATTCCAGTGGCATTGGCCTTTGACATTGTGCAGCATGGCCATGGACAGTGAGAGAGGTGACCTCTCAGACAGACAGGTCCCAGCCATTAAGGGATTGCCACTTAAACTGGTAAGCTATAGGCAGCCAGCGCAACTCACAAGGCAGTGACATCATGTGCCCACGGTGCTCGACCAGCAGGCTCTATGCAGGCCCTTTGCACAGGGATGAGTGACACCCCCAGCTACTTAGGCACTGAACCTGCACCCCTGAATTCAGTGGGTGTTTTGATGTTGGCTTGAAAGGGAGCAGGATCAGACCTCTATTTTACGTCCAGTCCTGCGGTCATTACACCGCCAACCCATTGCTGAAATTCAGTGGGAGTTTCGCCTGATTAATGACAGCAGGAGCTGACTGTACATGCAGGTGCACCACAGTTTTGTTTCCGAAATGGATGGCGACAGCTCCTTAGTTGGGGCAAAGATTCAGACCTGATTTACAGCAGATAAGCAGTTAGCCCAGGAACTCTGTTATTTCTCTATTTACAGCGGTGGCAGCAATTTGCAGACGTTTACTAGGAACGGGGCCCAATATTGCAGAGGAAATTATGGAATATCCTCAGCAGACCCTAAATGAGTTGTTTTTTAAGTTACAGGAGCGTAAAATCATAGCATCTGACACCAAACACTCCCTTAAAACTGTAGCAGGCCCGTGCCAAACCAATTGTTTCCAAATTCCGTCAAAAATATTGTCCTTGGGCAGCGAGCTTGGATGCTAAATCTCAACCCAGAAGGATTTTTATGGCTGAGTGACAAACTGCTTGAAAAAGGGATTTATTATGAACACAACTTTAACTAGCGTAGTGTGAACGGTGCTGCAAATCTCATTAGCTGAGTGTCCTGTCCTCCCCTTCTCTTTTCCCCCCCCAGAGAATTTCAGTGGGTGTGGCTGGCTGTAGGAAGTAGCCAGCGTCTGTGGACACTTCTGTCCTAGCAGGGAGGGAACTCAACAACTGAGTTACCCCTCCCCACCTTTCATCTATGGAGATCTGGCTGGGTTCAAAGAGTGTCCCGAGTTGGAAGCTAGAGGAGGTTTTCATGTAGTGATCATGTGCATGGGCAGCTTGTGAGGCTGCGTTTTATGACCAGAAGGTGAGGTTTACAGCCCCCCAAAGTGGACTTTTACCCTGCTATGTAATGAATTTTAGTCACTGGGGGACAAGGGCAGAGCTTATGATTTGAAAGCAAGGCTTGCCAAATGGGGAGGCAGGAAGACCAGAAGGGAATGTATCTGCCAGACTCATTTTCTTCTTCTGCCAAATTTCGTTTTTTAGATGATAGGTAACATAACAAGACTCTGCTCTGTATCTATCAAACACCGGGTGAACAGGCTCGGGAAGTGGCAGTGGAGGGCTGGTTGGAGGATTCCGTTTGTGTGCATAAAGTTTGCCTGACTTTTGTTTACCAGGGACAGTGGGTGCTTTCAAAAAGTTTCTACTGTTTGAAGAGGTATTACGGGTTATTCTGGTGTCCCCCAGCTTAAGTAGAAATAATCTGAATATGGCACAACCTTTCAAAGCAGGCGATACTTTTAAAGTGTGACCATTATTAGTGTGACAAATATTTATATTATGATAGCATCAGTAGGCCCCCTATTTTGCTGGACGCTGCCCAAACACAGAAAAGAGACAATCCCTGACTCGAAGGATTTACAGTGTAATGATCACACCAAGTATTCACCATAAAAGCTTTACCGTAGGGCGTGAGATTGTGCTGTTGACAACTATATTGGAAACTGAAATCCAGGAAGAGGCCCCCAAATAAAAAGTGAATTGAGCAGTCTGCTGGATCACCCCAACATTGTCTTCTGAGTTTTCAAGGTGGCGGATGTGGGATTAGTGCCCAGATCGTCATACGGCTGGAATGAAGATCTTTTAAGAACCCTTTCCATAATTGTTTTTTCCCTTGGCCTGCACTGTCCCGAACCACAGTCATAACAACCACACACAATGTGCATGAATGATGTTTGAGGGATGAGCAATTTCCGCTCCATCCTATCCCAGTGTAGAAGATGCAGAATGGGAGTGGAGAGTTTTGGCATACCTACGTTGGAACCAACGACGACTGCCTACACACAGAGCTATTGCCACGTCACCTTCTTCATCTCTAATGCTGATCACATTCATTCAAGATTAGGAGACAGAGAAATGAAACAAACAAACAGATAACCCCAACTAC
Organism: Chrysemys picta bellii; assembly: GCF_011386835.1. Classification (NCBI taxonomy): domain Eukaryota; kingdom Metazoa; phylum Chordata; order Testudines; family Emydidae; genus Chrysemys; species Chrysemys picta. The sequence continues at coordinate 201,281,664 of NC_088793.1, forward strand.
TGTGGCTTCTGGTGCCTGTTCTTTGCAACAGTTGTTCTGAGAGGTTTTCTACAGCAGCTGACACCATGGCTGTAAGCATGGTGCTTTCATCTTGTTTCTAATGTTCTCTTCTTGTAAAGTACCTTCTGGCAACTACCTTAGCACTAAATATGGATGAACCTCACTGACCACGAATGGTGGTGACTCAAGGTTTGATCAAAAAGAAGAAGCTCTTTGAACAGGAAGCAGTGATGTTTCATCAAGCGGCCTTTGGTACACACTCCTTTAGAAATGTTGAGGTTAGCAGGAGATTTCTGCTGGTGTGCATTTTGCAATTCTGGACAGGTTGCAGATATTCTGCAGTCACGTAGTTAATATCTGTCTGTGCAGTCCTACTTTACTGATGCAATGAAGAAGCTTCTTGCAGGTGGTTGGGAAATTGCTTCGTGCAACTAAATGTGCCCAAGGAAACATTGCCTCTCAGCAGTGCTGCAAAAATTGAACAAATTCCATAAGCCAGTAAAACCTTGTGAACTATTCACAGCCTACGAAGTGTTTTTCCTATTGGGAATTGTCATCTAACATATGCAGCAATTGCTAGGTTTTCAGCAATGTTATGCATAATCTGGGCACAACCCAGCATTTTTGAATTTATGGGTGTAACTGGTGACCCCAGTTTGAATCATAATAAGCCCAGTCTCAAAGAAAATATCTGTCAGATTAAAGACAGCAGTTATACCTACAGTGTCTGGCTCTATATTCCTGCCTTCTTTTTCCATCAGATCTTACAGAAGTGGTGTGATTTAGTCCAAAGAAACAGTCAGATCAAGACAATCCAGAATAAAATAAAGGCAACACACATCACAAGGTTTACAAGTTGCCGCTGTCCTGCGATACTATCAGATGTGAAGAAGAAGAAGAAGAAGAACTTCAAAGCAGTTTATAATAAGATGGGTGATGAACAACAATTAGACCAACCCCTGCAGGAAGACATCTGCTTGAAAGAAACAATGACTTCACAAAGCTTTGATATCCATTCAACACCTTCTCTTCTGTCAACAGCATGTGACAAACCTGCAGCTAGGCCCTGATTCAAAAAAGCACTTAAGGATGTGCTTCAACCTCTCCCTATTCAGGACAGCTCCACTTTGTGTTTTTATGTGTTGTGATGAGCACAATGCTTTTCTGAATCGGGGCCCTGCTTTGCATAGATGTGCCTTTCTGCCATTGCAAAAGAAAAAAAAAAAGAGCGAGCGAGCTAGACTCTCTTTTGCTTTTAGTTTTTGCACTATATTGCACAGTGCACTTGGAAAAATGAATAGTGACCCTATTGGGCAAAATTCATCCCCCCTGTGCAGCCGGCCAGAAAAACGCCTCTGCCCACCAAAGTCTCTAAAATGGGGCTTATGTGGGACAGAAGTGCTGCACAGAATTTTTGCTGGTCCTCTGCGTAGGGATGAATTTCATCTATTGCACAATAAATATAAATACAATAGAATCCAGCTGAAAATAGGAACAAAAATATAAAAAGTGCCAGGTTTATTTATGATCAATAGAGCATGACACTTCACAGGCTGAAACGTTCAAAGCTGTCTATTGTTTAAGGCCATAGGACAACCAATTTCCAACTAAAATTAATGGGAATTAGCATCCAAATTGCTACGGCAGCTTTGAAAACCTCATCCAGAAATTGCAATGTCCCTTCCCAGAAGACCTTAATTCAGAGAGTGGAAAACAATTCCACCATGGAAGGGTGTGATTATCAGGATTGAAATGTTTAGTGAAAGAAATGGGGTTTGAGGAGGGAGCTGAGGATAAAAGGAGTCACTTGGTACATGACCAGAAGACAAGGTGTGAAAGCAAAGAGAGGATGAACAGAAAGAGAATGGTTTTGAGAGAAGTTTGAGGGGAGTATAGTGAGCAAGGACTGTGGGAAGAAGAAGCCAATGAAGATTATCTGACTTGGGGATCAGTCCATGGTGCAGAAGAGGATGCAAAGGGGCTATTACAATTCTACAGAATTTGCTCAAAGAAACATTGCCGATGCAGATCTCTCTGTTCACACCTTGCACAACTTCTGCACCATACACCTGCTACACTTCACAAGTTTGCCTCATGTCAGGGAGAGGGAGAATGGTGAAGAATGGTGGAAGTCATGGCCAGGTCTCCTTACTCGCAAACTGAGCCCCCAAACTCCAGCAGGTAGCAGCAATTTTGGCCAAACCCAGTTACTCCTCTTGAACTTCAGAAGAAATGAAAGCACTTGAACCAGCTGGTGGTCAATGGGAAGGCTACCACTTGCTCATTTTCCTCCATTTTGGGGCCACACAGGATTTCACCCTGCATTAGGTGTGACATCAAATTAGAGAGGAAAGTGTCGATATCTGTTCCATCATGGAGCATTTCATTCTTGGTGTCTTCATGAGTAGACTTAGCAAACTAACCAGGCTAACGAAATCACAATCTTCAGGCCCCAATATGTACTAACACTGGTATAATGGCAACATGACTCCAGTTTTGCCTGAATCTCTTAATTGGGAACCTGATCCAACACGCACCGGGATTTTGGTCAGGGACTTGTTGCCTCCATTACTTGGGTAGACTGATAGAAGAAATGGTTTTCTATGTTACTTTCTCTTTATCACAATTAAAAATATAAATCCCCTACAATCAGCTTGATATTTAAGCATCAGGATAATTATAATCCCCTACTGGTATCCCAAATAAAATCCTTATGAAAGGTCTAGTAGGGTCTTTTTTATCGTCATTTAATTTACAGTTTGGATTAGAAAGTGGCCTTGTTATTCGTTGATGATTGTAAACAGTTCTGAAGACCTTTCCATTATTTAAAAATCTAATCAAGCACTTAAAAAAATAGTGGCTACCAACAAAAGTAGGCAATTGGAAAAGCCACGAGTTGCTCTCTTCTAATTTACAAAAGTAAATTCAAATATAGGTGCTTTTTTATTTAAAAAAAAACCCTAAATCATTAATTCATCAAATGCATATCAAATGCAGAGCTACTATAAACTTGAGTAATAAGTCCCAACAATGAAGTTAAGTTACAGCCGAAAACCATGTTTTATCAATCAACTGCTACTTTAAAGCCTGACAGCTTTTGTAAGCAGGAAAATGTCAATTACATAAGATATTTGAACCTGTGGAAATAACCCATGGAAACACAAAATGTCTGTTCACACATCAAAATGATCCAGACTAAGAGGAAGTTAAAAACCAAAATGCACTAAGGAATTATCTGATGGAAAAATGGAAACTTTGTAATCAATTTTCAAGAAATAGTGGCTAATTAATTTCTTTGATGAGTTTATAAGGATATTTAGGGCTGGAGAAAATGAGGTAACTTCCCTATTTTTCCTGATGTGTAACAGCTATGGAAACACTTTCAAATGAGTGTCCCGTTGTTATGAATCCGTTTGCTAATCCTTGAATAACAATGATCATAAATAAAATGCCTCATAACAAAATTAAATGACAAAAATCTTTTAAAAAAAAAGAGCATTTTTCACTGAAAGCTCAAACCTGGAAAATTAATTTTTGTGATGTAGGAAGTGTGATACTTTTAGGCTAAGAAATACACTGTAATGAACAACCCCAATTTATTACTGCATGTATAAAATCCCTAGTAACTTGGCTTACAAAGTTCTATCAAATGCACTTGATTTAGGAACTCAGCACCTACTGGAAGTCAATGGGATTTAGGTACCTGAAGTGAGATCTGCAGAGCCTAGGACAGATAATACTCCCACCGGGCCACTGGGGGGCATGCAGAGACACAGCCAGGGACACCACAGGAAGTACTGCCCAAGAGACCCAGAGTGACAGTACCCTGTGGCCTTCTGATGGTCAAGTGCCCCTATTTAACCCCAGGGGTTGGCCTAGGAAGTTGTCTGGGCGACCACACAGACTTTGGCCTGCCGCAAGACCAAACTTCACCTGATCTCCGGTCTCTGACGCCAGCCTGACTTCGACCCCAATTCTGGCTTCTCAGTTCTAGCCCAGAACTGCCTCTGGTCTTCTGTCTCTGATCCCGGCCTGCCTCCGACCCTGACTCTTGTTTATGGGAACTGGCCTTGCAATTCCTCCAACTCCTGCCTGGCAATTCCTCTAACACCTGCCCAGCGACGCCGTCCCTGGTGGGCAGGCCTCAGCCCAGCTGTGACTGCTAGGCCAGACCACCTATGTCATGGTCCCTTACACATATGTCCTTTGGAAAGACCCAGCCATCAGGAGGACAAAGTATGAATAGTTTTACATTTTCCTAATTTATAAACTGATGAGCCCTGTAGAAACACTTGTTAATAAATAGCATATAAATATGTCACATTGTATCTACCAGAGTGTCTCTGAGATCACAAGCTCTGAAACACTAGAGGCATAAATTGGCATTTTGAATCTGGGTGCCTAACTCACTTAGGCTCTGTATGTGGCCAAATTAATCCCTGATGTAACTTCATTAAAGTCAATGGATTTAAACCAGAGAGGAATATTGTGAGCAATATAGCCCATTGCTTATCAGCAGAGCTGGTCAGAAAATATCTCTTTTCCATGGAAAATTTCATCTTTTGGTTTAAACAAAAAAGTGAAAAGTTTTTGCCTGAAAATCAAAATTCAATTTCTGGCTGGGATGTTTCAGTTTTGGACTGAAAAATGATTTTTTTCATTTTTGGCCCAAACCTTTTCAGCTTATTGGGGTTTTCTTAAACAAAAAGTTGAAATTTTCCCCATAAAGCAGACACTTGCTGCAAAAGTTTTTGTTTAATCAAAATCCCAATTTTCTGTCAAAACAAAACAAAACAAAACAAAAAACTGTTTTGATGGAGAATTTCCAGCCAGCCGAACCTTTTAGATTAATTCTTGACAACGTTACTTCGTCTTGTAGGGTAAAGTACTGTAATCTCAGGAAACATCTCAAGTGCCCACTATGATAACTGTTAAATGGTGGAAAATACACTTACATTGATGACCCTTATACTGATTGTCTCTCTTCCAATGGAACATTGCTACCTAAAAGAAATCCTTCGCAATCCCATGCAGCCCAGATCTGTGACAGTGACCCAAAGCGAAGGAGTTAAAAAGAGCATTTTTTGAAAGCCAAACATGATATATCAAGTAGGGCATGAAATCCTGATGATTTTGTTGGGTTTGGTCCTATTTTGAGCAACGGGTTGTACTAGATGACCTCCTGAGGTCTCTTCTAACCCTAATCTTCTATGATTCTGTGATCCTTAAAGTGAAATCCGTAATTGCCTGGTTGTTCACTGTACAATTTTTTCCCTATTAAGCTGATCTCAGTGTGATATACGCCAGCCATTAACTCATGGAGTCAGATCCTCACCACCAGCACAGCTTGGGTAGGTGGCACCCACAGCCACAATTCTGACTTCCTGGTCCTCAGGCTGCCAGGATAAGCAGCCTGTAAATTGTACCAGTTGCAATAATCCTCATAGAGCCATTTCAGCAGCAGGGGATTACCAGCGTGCAGAAATTCTCCAGCCACACCCTCTGCAATGGCTGAGGGTGGAGAGGTGGCATTGAGCCAGCATTCTCGCTATGCGACCCGGAGGTTCACATGCACCAGAGAACTCCCCAGGTAGCTGGGTAAGGCTGCTTTGTGCCACCAGAGCAGTGCAAAGTAACCTGGCCCACAATATGTTGATGTCAAAAATGACTTTGATTTCTCAAAGTAGCCAGTGGGCACAAGCAAGATGTCATGCAGCTTTGAGACTGAGAAAGAAGTTTATTTAATTCCTGACAGCTCACCTGAATATGAGTTTCCTTAGTATAGCCATAGACGGCTACCTGAGTGGCATTACATGCATACTTGAGTGTTTTGCTAGAGCAGGGCCACATGACCATATTCCAGCATCCTCACTTCCATGGGTAATCTTCACTTGCATGACCAGTCCCACCGAGTTCAATGGATTCCTGGTGTTCGTGAGGAGTGACACCTATCAGATTATGAAAGATGCTCATCATGGAATCATAGCAATGTAGAGCTGGAAGGGGCATCCAGGGGTGATTTAATCCATCTCCCTGCACTGAGGGAAGATTGAGGAAATTTAGACCATCACTGACAGGTGTTTGTCTAACCTCTTCTTAGAAACCTTCAGTGATGGAGATTCCATAACCTCCCTAGCTGACCTCTTCCGGAGCTTAACGATCCTTATAGTTAGAAAGCTTTTCCTAATCGTTAACTTAAATCTCCCTTGCTGCAAATTAAGCCCATTACTTCATGTTCTTCCCTCTGCGGACATGGAGAACAATTGATCACTGTCCTCTTTATAAAAACCTTTAACCTATTTGAAGTCTCTTATCATGTCGCCCTCAGTCTTCTCTTCTCTAGACTAAACATTCAGTTCTTTCCATCTTTCCTCATAGGTCAGGGTTTTTAAACACTTTATCATTTTTGTTGCTTTTTCCAATTTAGCCACATCTTCCTTGTTCACAATGGAGTGAACTAACTCACACTATATCTTCTAGATTAATGTTCTGTGATCCCCGATTGCTGGCTCTGATGGTCATCTTAAAACAAATTCCCACCAAGCTGCCTGACATCACTGGATATGATTGCTGACACCTGTTTAGTAAATAATAAAATTACTTCAGATCTTTTCAGCACCAGGCTGTTAAGAGGGGGCACCAGCACAGACGTACCCTTCAGCATGAATAGGAGAATTCATTAAGCATTGTGGTCTTTAAACTCATCTGGGTTAAGCTACAATTTACCTCACACTATAACTGTTAGCAAGTGATTTAGTGACAAGAAGTAGATGGGGTACATTTCCCCAGACGGCACAATAAATACGTATTTTTTTTTCATCCTGAAGCATTTGCTCAGCATGTTTATGCATTCAGCTAGTCAAAGTGAATTCATTTCCAGTAGCTTGACAGGGGACTTTTATTCAGCAACCGATGAAAAACTTGAGTGAGTGCATCTCTTTTTACAGTATGATTTGATGAGGTTTTCCGATATGATCTAATTTTGCACTGGAAAATTAAATAAAAGTTTACTGGTAAACAGGAATGAATTCACTAGCACATTCAACTGGACTCCTGGTTTAAGACAATGCCCTTAACATTTTGGAAAGTGTCATCTTTTTTAATTTCTGATGCTAATATGATAACATCCTGTAGAGCACTAACCAGTGTTACTTCAAGTGTTGGGCAGACCCTGCTAAGAGGGTCACAGATAGGATTCTCAGATCGTCTCTAGAGTCTCAGAGTTCATTTTAAATAAAAATGGAGTCTCCAGATATTACGGTTGTGAAGAACAAGTTCAAACACAAAGCATGTGAAACTAATACCTGGAACAGTTGCTCTGAAGTATAAACAGCTCATTCATTTCAATGTGTGCTAACTTAGATGCCAGGAATTATATCACCCAGTATGCACCTGCAGCCATGTGACTCCCCTAATGTATCATGCCATGTGAGATGTACTCCGGCCAAGGAGCCCAACCCATAGAAGAGAGATTTGTAGTTCAGCTAATGCCCGCTTCCATGAGGCAATGCGCCACTATAGATAAATGTAGTTTAATACTGAACTGGCTCAAAATGAAGTGTTTCGGTCAGTTCAATGAACCAAAGTATTTTGGTTAAGTTTGAACCTATCTAAAATGAAATATTTTGGTTTAGTTTTCCTGGCTGAAAACTGAAAAAATTTGGCAAAATTGAAATTTTCCCCACAGTTTTGCAGCAACTGCATGTTGCATTGCAAAATCATTCCAACAGAAAACTCCCAACCAGCTCTAGTCGTTAAGAACTGGCTTAAGCTAACCCTGTGTAGCACTAATGCTTAGAAAGGCCTTAGAATATTGTGCACCCTATGGTAAAAGGAATACACTGGAAAGTGGAGAGGTCTTTTGCTACAGTGATTTGCCTTAAGGCATTTGCAGGATCTCTACTCAATATTAACAACCAGTCTTCAGAGGGCTAGTCCTGTCAGCGTGATTTCCCCCACCTGGCCATTCTCCGCAGTGACTCTTTAAATCCCTTAATGAAGAGGATATGATTTTGCTCCCCGTTTCTGTTTATTTTTGGTGTGATTAACATTTACCACAGTCTCTGCAGAAAGTAGAGTCATGCCTCTTCTCAGATTGGATATTAAGCACTTAGTGTTTTCCTTTCACTTTGATGGCTTTGGATCAGGCCTGTAGCTCTAAGCAAACGGTCCGTTACATTTAATTATGCTCATAGATATTAAATAGAAGGATAAAAAAAAAGGTTGAGGGACAGTTTTGTCCATCTTGAATCACCAAAAAAACATATTACACTGCAGTTTGCTGAAGGAATTAACTAGTGAAACCTCATTGGGGCATTTCACCCTCCAGCAACCTGCATAGAATTGGAGGGAGGAACACAGGTTGCAAGACAGAAGAGTTTGGAGAAGGCACCGGGAAGCCAGTCTGGGTGCACATGGCTGGAATGCTAGCTAGATTTGCAGTCTCTCTATTAAATTAAATTAAATTAATGGAGATATCCCATCTCCTAGAACTGGAAGGGACCTTGAAAGGTCATTGAGTCTAGCCCCCTGCCTTCACTAGCAAGACCAAGTACTGATTTTGCCCAGATCCCTAAGTGGCCCCCTCAAGGATTGAACTCACAACCCTGGGTTTTGCAGGCCAATGCTCAAACCACTGAGCTATCCCTCCCCCCGCCTCTCTCTTAAAGAGACTGTTTTGTTTTAGAAACATGAGTCCTCTCATGCTGTTACCCAGCATGCAGTACACGAAACACATCCATCCTGAATATCTCCATTTTTGTAAAGTGGGGACTGTGCCATATTATCGGGTCAAAATGGACTGAAGTTTCTCATTCTTACTGGAACTGTTCACAAACACTAATCAGTAATGTTCACATTTATTTACAGAATACATTTCCCATTCATGCACAGAGTTTTGCATGGAAGCCCATCCAATGCTGAGTCTTAGGAGATGTTTCATGTTTTTGATGGACAAAGAGGCTTGTGTTTTAGTTGCATCTTATAGTCTTGGGAAGTTTTCCACTTCATAAAGAGGTATTTCTGCCTCCTTATTGTTCTTAATAGTGTTACTGCAAATCCAGGCTCTACTACCTTTTCCCCCTTAGCTGGTAGTATGCATATGGCATTCCTGTGTAGCTTTCAGGTCAGTTGCCCATGTAGTTTGAGCGAGTGTCCTGTTGTTATGTTTGGAATTTGAATATGGTAGTGGATCATAGGATTTCACTTTCCCCTGTGAAAGTAACTGAGACATACTAACTAGTCAACTTGGAACCTTTTGTCTTAGCCATTTATGAGCCTAACTCCCATTGGCTTTCAATGCAACGTCAGCTCTTAAGTGCTTTTGAAAGCTTTACTCCAACTCACTTTTAAAAATTAGGAGTTAGGCTCCCAAGCCACTGGGGCACTTCTGAAAATTTTACTCTAATTCATGATGTAAAGCTGTTGCAGGAGTAGCTCATGCTTTGGTTTGCGGTCACACTGCTGGGTATATTCAGAGAGTTTCAGCCTTTTATTTAGGGCAGGGGTCGGCAACCTTTCAGAAGTGGTGTGCGGAGTCTTCATTTATTCACTCTAATTTAAGGTTTCACGTGCCAGTCATACATTTTAACGTTTTTAGAAGGTCTCTTTCTATAAGTCTATAATATATAATTAAACTATTGTTGTATGTAAACTAAATATGGTTTTTAAAATGTTTAAGAAGCTTCATTTAAAATTAAATTAAAATGCAGAGCCCCCGGACCGGTGGCCAGGACCCGGGCAGTGTGAGTGCCACTGAAAATCAGCTCACGTGCCGCCTTCGGCACACGTGCCATAGGTTGCCCGTGATTTAGGGTATGTCTACACTGCATCGTAAACCCCAGCTCAGACTCAGGTTTAAGATCAACCTCCCCTCCCATCCACACACAAACCCAACTGGGGTCAGCAAGGGGAGTGGGGTGGATCTGAGCCCAAATCCCACTGAGATGAGGGTCCAAGCCCTGTCATTTTGCAGTGCGGCTCAAGCTGCAGACCTGAGTCAGAAGGTCTGGGTGGTGCAGCATGGACACATTAGAATGGTTGTGAGATCTGGTCCAGCAATTGTAAACCCAGGTTTACAATGTCATGTGGATGCTCAAGCGCAGGCTTGGTAGCACAAAGTCCACATGCATGGGTCCCGCAACCCCAGGTTTACAACACAGTACAGACATACCTTATCTGATCATCACTTCTTACTTTCATTAGCAGCTATAGCTTTCCAAACAACATGCCCATTATATAGAGCTGCAAGCCTGAAAGACATTGTTATCTGAGATAGCACAGGACAGGGCTTTTCCTGCGCTGGTGGATGGTTGGAAGTGTCTTGAATACTTTTCTTGCTTCTGCAAGTCTGCTAAAGAGAGATTCTCTCTTTGCACTGGAGAGAGAGAAAATTCTACTTTAATTCCTGCAGCCTCTCTCAGATGCACACATGTCCCAACAACCAGTGTGCGCTCTCATTTCCAGAACTGATGGGAGGTGTACACAAGCCGGGAATCAGCAAAAACAAGAGCTTTTTGAGACCAGCAGAAAGACACCATACACACACACACACACACAAAATTAATGTCTATCTAACTCCCACAAGGAAAGGGTGCATCACGTTCTAATCCCAAATTGATTCTATCAGCCTAATCGTGGTCACACTGCCAACATTATTTGCCCAGGAAATTTTTTTGCACATGCAGAAAAAAAGCAGCAAAAAAACAAGGGAACCCAATTTCCCTTTGTTATTCAGCATGATAAAGGTTTAGTAACTTATCCCGAGAGTTAGAAGTGTTAAACTACATGTTCTGGCCAAATCTGTGCTAGGCTAACTTTTCCTTTTGCAAAAACTAAAGCGGAGCTTTTCAAAAGTACCCAAAGGGTTTAAAAGCACAACCCTCCTTTGAATTTTAATAGGATTTATGAGCCTAAATCTTATAGATGTTTTTGAAAAGCTCTCCCTAAATATGGCTGAATGCTGCAAAAAAAAGAGTGTTTGCAAGTATTAATTCAAATTCCAAACAGCTGTTCTGTTCCACCACATTTGTGCCTCATTTTATTCACTATTTATGAATGGGTTTCTGAATGCCTGGGGAACTGTTATTCTTTATATGAGAACAAGAATGTCTATTAATAACTTTGGTGACCTCACAAATAACTAACAAATAGTGACTAGCCAAAGTGACCCATTCACCAACATCCCATAACCTGCAAGCAGCTCGGCCAAAATATTTGAAAAATATTTATAAATACAGCAGGTTGAAATGTTTCTAATTGCAAAATTGGAAAGAAAAAATGGGAACAATTTAAAGGAATTTCCTGCAATTCCCATGCCTCCCCCTGCTCAGATATTTCATCTAACGACACAGCTGGATGGATTGTTTTTAAACTTTTGAATTCTGAAAATCTGAATTTAAAAAAGGGCTCAATTATTTTTTTATTTTTGCAAATTTCCCCCTTCCTCCCCCCAATCCGCTCTACTTATAAAGAAATAGGTTTATAGAAATCTAAATAATTTCACAGACATTTCATCTGATCAATTATTTATCATGAATAATTCAGCTAGCTTTACTGAAAATAATTTCCCAGGAAAAGCAGTTTCCACCAGAGGATTTATCATTCCCTTCCACTGGAACATGAATCTGGATACACTTCATAATACAGGTAACTTAACTACAGGGCTTTTACACTTTATTTAGCAGGTAGTTACAGTTTAGTTTCTGTTACATGTAAGTACCACTAATCCATACAACTGGAAGATCCACTACAATGACTGAATGACTTAATCTCCTGCTAAATATGTACATTTTTAGAATCCTGGTAATATTAATTACATGGCAACCAGACTAATTACATTGTAATTATAGAGTAAGTATGCTGTAGTTAATGTACCTGTATTATGAAGTGTATCCAGAATTCTTTTGTTAGCAGCTGATAGGATATGGGTATTGTGTTTCAGGGCTGCATCACAAGGTGATGAATGAGTGCTCCCACTTGTTTCGGTTGCTATTGCACTGGCAAAGGTAAATTTTGACCTAGGGTTACATATGGGTGTAACGAACCGAAGAATTGATAAAGGGCCACATTCTGCTCTCAGTCCCGTTTGTGCAACTCCAGTGACTTTCAAGGGGGTAAATGAGGATAGAATTTCAACCGCAGTCTGCAGATTTTTTTTTTTTGTAAAGGATGAAAAATACAACGGCAGTGTGACATTATTATTGGCAGAGTTACATTTTGGGAGCCAGATGCTGTGTTCTTTGCACACTTGAAATGCCTATTGACTATACCGTGAGCATTCATGGAGTACAGGATTGGGACCACAGAGATAGGGACCTCTGCTTTGCCTATGGGAGGGGTTCTCAAACTGGGAGTCGGGACCCTTCAGGGGATGGCGAGGTTATTACATGGGGGTCGCGAGCTGTCAGCCTCCACCCCAAACTCCGCTTTGCCTCCAGCATTTATAATGGTGTTAAATATATAAAAAAGTCTTTTTAATTTATAAGGGGGGGTCGCACTCAGAGGCTTCCTATGTGAAAGGCGTCACCGGTACAAAAGTTTGAGAACCACTAGCCTATGGGGAACCTAAGTTACATCTGACATGCCTTCTTTTTAATGGAGGATCCATGTAAAACCTTGGTTTAATATAGCTAGGTTTGACGGTGGGTTGTTTTTTTTTTAAGGATGCAGAAATTCAGTCATAAACAGTTTTTGATCACTGCTGGTTACAGCTACGCTCAAGCCTTTCCCTAGCAATTGGATACGCTGCTGCTTCGTGCTTTTTATATCACACCACCGAGGGTTAGAACTGGCAAGGGTTCTGCTGGGTCCGTTTTTCATTTTTATTTATTTATTAATTCGTTTTAAAGAAAGATTTTTTTTATGAGTGCTCTGGAGAAACCAACCCAACACGCTGCTGTGAGTTTTGTTAGCTGAACCCATAAAAAATGAAATACATTTATGAATTTTTTAATAAGAGAGCAAGCCCAGTTTCTCACTAGATTTTATGTTGTTCCGTTGTATATGTGCAACATGATAGCCATGTGTTAAGGTGGGGGTAGAGGGAGTGGAAAACCCCATGTTTGGGGATAGTTTCAAGGATTTTGCTCATTTTCATAAGTGAAAATTCATTCATTCATTCATGCTTTTTTCATTGTGTAAGTGACTCTCTTTTCACCATGATAGCCTTGATTCAGCAGAGTACTTAAGCACACGCTTATGTCTGGCTGAAGTTCTATGGCAGTATTCATCAATGCATCCTGCACCCTGACCCAGACAGGGCCAGAGTGTGCCCAGTCCTGCATGGAGAGGAGAGGTGACGATGCCAGGAGAATTCCCTTATATCACTGCACAGGAAATGGGCACAGACTGTTTCTTCACTGCACTGGCCACCTCCAGGGGGACAGGAAGCAGTCAAGTGAAGGTGGTGCATTAGCCTCACTTTCCATCTCCTGGAGCTGCCAACAAATCTGAACCCGGGGAGTGTGTGCTGCACCCGTTCAGCGCGGTGGAGCCGCCATTAAATAGAGGATTGCTCCTGACTCAGCGCTCAATAGCCCCCTTCCTGACATGAGCTTTTCTGAGACTCAGAAGTCCTTCTGGCTGGGTCAGATGCAATTCCTAGGATGGCTCCCTCTGTTATCCAGGGGCATGGCAGCTAGATCTCTTCGTAATAAGGGACAAGCAGCATCCGGAAGTGTGTTCTTGGTGAGGCCCCCAGGTCTCTGGAGATTGTTCTTTTCTTGGTCTGAAATAACCTGAATTCGGTAAATGTCTTTGGCAGCATGCTCAGAAATTCAGTAGGGTTTTTGGCAAGGCTCAAGGTATGTTCCTGGGTCAATGAAGGGATGGAAAGAAGCTTTTCTGCAGGTGACTGGCTGAGTTCCTGTCAGAATGATTGTTATTTTCATGGGGTTATGTTGCAATATTCATGAAAGTGATATTAAGTCCAAGACTGTCAACACTGACTAGAGATTTTGGGTGCCCAACCGTAGCGGGGTCAGATATTCAGAAGGTACACGCTCAGCATTTGCTAAAACTCAGGACCTTATAAGGTGTCTCTAATCCAATATCCAAAGTCACTATCACTTTTGAAAATCTTGGCCTTAAATTCTTTATGAAGAGTTACAGCATAGGCTCAGAACATATAACCGCCTCCCTGCTTACCACATTTCGTTTCCAATCCAAACTCTAAGCTAGAATTCATGAAGATACAGTCCTTTTGTCTCTCTCAAGGTTGTGATTTTTCCCCTTTCACGGAGATAAAGAAAAATTTAAAGAAAATATATTTTGGCTATGATTCTAGTCAGCCAAACCTGAACATAAAGTAGATTTTGTGATGGAAAAAGATGCACATGGTAATACATTTGATAAAATTGTATTTTAATGTGAATTTCCTGCTTGTGTAAGATGGCAGACTGATGCTCCAAAGAATGGCATCCTCTGTTTGTTCACAGAAAAAAACAAAACAACTGTGTACATCCTTGGAAATATATATAGAAGCATGCTTGGGTATAGCGGTATGGAGAAGGGTTAACTCACCACTGGTCTGTCCCCTCGTGGCTGGGTGTTGTAGCAGCGCATCCTTCTCTAGCGCCCCCGATTGATGGTCACTCCAGGCCTGGAATGGTCTGTCTCTTTTCATGACTCAGACTCCGGCCGGGCACATTTTAGTTCCATTCCTTCTGGGGTAAGAGAAAGACCAACACAAAAGCCAATGTCCTTACATCTGGCCCTCAGCTCCAACTCTCAGACCCATTGTCCTCATACCCTTGTCTCAGGATTTTACATCATCCTGCTCTCCTTGTGTCAGGCATGGGGAAAGGGGGGGCGTGTTCACATTACCTTCCCAGTGGCTGATAGGAAAGCCCAAGTCTACACTGGGCTCCAGTTTGGGGACCCCAGGACAAGCAGCCACCGTCTGCTCCATCAGACGCCTTGCAGCTGCCTCCTTGAACTTCCTCCCACAGGCTTTTCCCCCAGCCCCTTGCTGGACTCTTTGTAACAACCAGCACCTCCCAGGGCTTCTCCCCAGAAGTCTGGCTCTTGTGTCAGGGTCAACCACAGCAGCCTGCTCCAATCCTGTGCCTTCCAGGTGTCTTCCCACGAGCCTTATTCCTCAGCCTGTAGGCACCTTTCTGTTTCCCTCAGACCTCTTCACTCTGTGCTACCCAGAGAGTGACTGGAATGTTCATTCCCCTCCCCGTGTCTCTATGGCCCCCTTCTGCTCCAGACTGTCTCACAATGCACAAACCACCCAGCTCCTCCCCCAGCTGGGCTTCATCTTTAATCACTCCTGGAGCAACCAGGTGGGTTAATTGGCATCTCAGGCCTACATTAACCCTTTACAACCTGTGTGGGGTAGCTACCCCATCACAACATATATGTGTGAGTGTGAATAGTGACTATATATATAGTATGCATATATACGTGTGTATATGTATATGTTTTTATGCATAAACACACACCCAGTTATTGAATAGGATTAGTAGGGTTAAGGAGTGAAAATAGTAGGACACATTGCTTGCAAAAAATATAAGAACATAAGAATGGCCCTACTGGGTCAGACCAAAGGTCCATATAGCCCAGTATCCTGTCTACTGACAGTGGCCAGTGCCAGGTGCCCCAGAGGGAATGAACAGAACAGGTAATCATCAAGTGAACCATTCCCTGTCGCTCATTCCCAGTTTCTGGCAAACAGAGGCTAGGGTCACCATTCCTGCCCACCCTGGCTAATTCTGTTGGGCAAGAATATTGCATCAAAATGAGCAGCCTTTGGCAGAATGAGTTTTCTAATCATTGCTTAACATTTGTTAATGTCTACTAGCTTCAAACATCAATTAACACCTCACGCCAAAATCTCTGTTGTTCTTTCACCAAACCATCCTCCCCAGGAAGTCTCCCTGAAAATAAAGAGATGCATGAAATGTAAGTGAAACATGCGACTTCTGTCAGCCACTCAGGGCTTGTCTACACGTGAAAGGCTGTGCTGCTTTAGTGCTTAAGTGTAGACACTACCTACACTGAGGAGGGGTTCTCCTATTAGCATAGGTAATTCCTGTGAGAGGCAGGAACTAGGAAGAATTGTTCCATCAACCTAGCGCTGTCTACACAAGGACTTAAGGTCAGCTTAACTGACCTAATTTTCTAGTGGAGTCCAGGCCTTAGCAAGCAGAAGATAGAGTCTTCCAAAATTGGTCATTAGATATTCTGGCTGGTGTTACTCTTTTAGGCCCCAATCTTGTAGTAGGATGGGCTCATCTTCACTGGGACTCCAGGTGGGCATTATGGTGGCTCCATACCCATGGATCAGGATGCAGACTCAGAACTTTCATTCATGAAGATGTCTTGCACCTGTCTTCCAGACCTCAGGAAATCTCTTATACTCAAACCCAGACTACAATAACCACCTAGCATTATTCACTTCTCCAGCTTCCATTTGTGAAGATAACTCTAAAGCAAGAGGAGCTACTTTTCCCCCATGAGCTTCAGAGGGAGCAGAGAGACCTCGATGACATAATACAGATCAGGTTACATTCAGACCAGGCAGAGGCCAGTGCAGATCCATGAGTTGCAACCCCTTAAACCAAGTGCTGGCTTAGCCCATTGGTCAAATCCGTTCACTTTCCTCACGTGCATTGTCCCATTGATATCACGGGATCATTCCATTGAAGTAGCTGGGGGAGGCAGAAACGGCACTTCCGCATCCAGATCCCATTGATTTTTCAATGGGAATTAGTCTCCTAACTCTAAATCCCGTTTGTGCCTCCTGCTGGCAAAACTTTCATTGACATCCATGGGACGAGGTTACTGCCTATGGGTGTAATCCACTCCTGTGCAGAGGGCGAACTGGAGCCTATGTAACAGCTTAGTCCCCATGTGGGTTTAAGTGGACATAAGCGGTGAATAGTTCTTGCATTGGCCCATTGGAAGGGTGGCAGAATCAGGCCCTTTGAAATAATCCATTACAATTCGCACCTCCTAGCGCCTTATTTGGTGTGAGCAGAATTGCTACAAATGATCCTAAATTCAGATTCATAGTGACTTAGTGCAGTTTGGCTGGGGGTTGCAAAAAGAGTCTTAGGGTACATCTACACTACCCGCCGGATCGGCGGGCAGCAATCGATTCACCGGGGGTCGACCCCCCCGAGTGCTCTCCCGTCGACTCCTGTACTCCACTGCGGCAAGAGGCGCAGGTGGAGTCGACAGGGGAGCGGCAGCAGTTGACTCACCGCGGTGAAGACACCACGGTAAGTCGATCTAAGTACGTCCACTTCAGCTACGTTATTCACGTAACTACGTTGCGTAACTTAGATCGCTTTCCTCCCCCCCTCCTCCCCAAGTGTAGAGCAGGCCTTAGGGAGTTAGGTGCCCAAATTCCAGCAAAAATCCCATGGTAATGGGGTGCCTAAAGCCCATAGGTTCCATTGACAATCTCAGTCATTGATCTTACCGGAAAAGACTCATATATACTAAGGCTCTGTCACCCTGCTATGGCAGCATAAATGGGCCGACAGTGGATATAGACAATTTTTACAATGCCAGTCGTACTGTAGATGAAAGTTAAGCCTTCAGTCCCTTTCTGGTTGCTCCACTGATGAAAACCAGTAGTTTTGTCTCTTGGCCATAGACCTATATTACGCGTTGCTCGGTCGCCTTGATTCTACGGAGGGCACATCTTCCTCATCAGAAACCCCTTTACTGTAAGTCTCCTACCACTATGGCTGGTCTATTTTACAGTATAATTAGATTATAAGCCTGCATTGTGAGTAATGTCAAAGGTCCATGGAAAATGCGTGTTAAGTTTCAGGTTTGGAATAAACAATTAATGAAGCAGAATTTCTTGGCCCAAACCTCTGCTACATTAAAGGATCTGTAGTAGCTTGCCTCTGTGACAAAGCTTAAACTCGCTTACAATGCAGCAGCGTTTCTAGCATTTTAATGCTAATTTTATAGGCTGTAATTAAGCTATATACCAAATGTCTAGTTCTTTGAAACGTATTAATTTTGGGGATGTTCTCAAGCACCCAGTGGCTGAGGAACAATCATAAAAGAAAAGAAGGCTTGAATAATGATGACAGTGGCAAATAATGGGAATAACCTTTCCAGAACAAAAGGCTTAACGTTTTCCAAAAAGCATGTGCATTATGATTTGCGTGGATTTGCAATTTGTACTTGCCTTGAAGGGACTAACCTCAACTCTAAGCACTTTGGAATAATTGTGGGATGACATGAATGGGCACTTTACTACTGAGTCCATTTTTCTTTGTTTTAGCATGCCAGGTTGTTGAGGGTTTGTTGTAGTATTCAGAAAATGGAAACCAAAAAACATCTTCACATCCATCTAAGTACAAAATAGCAACCGAGCTAGATAAGTGGTGTAAAAGAACGTTTTCTTATTTGAAAAAAAGCAAGAGGTTTGAATGGATGCAGCACACATGAGGGTCCCACAAACTTTTCCTCCCTTGCCTTATGATAAATCCCCATGCCAGAGCTACATATATTTGCAGAGAAGAAGGGTAAGGGATGGTCTTTCTCCATTTAAAGGGGCACCATCAACTTAAAGCACAAGTCGGTCTGAAAATGTTATCTGACCAATAGCAATTAGGATAACGTTAATGGAAAAGGGCTAGGGATTAAAACCAACCAACCAAACACCATGTTTTTCACAGGTTCCTCCACCCCCTTCAGCTTGTTTACTTTGTGCACCTGACAGCATGTGGTGCATAGGCCAGTGTCATTATTTCAGTTTTCCCTGTTGGTTGTGTGGGACTTTCACACAGCAACAGGGGAGTGAAAAAATGGGTTGAAAAACTAGGAAAACGTGATTGTAAAACCACCACAACTGGCGTGGGGGAGGGGGTGTTTCATGGGCAGCTGTAACACCACAAACTACTTCTAAAGCCTTGTTTAAAAACTATGAAGTGAGTATTAAGTTGTCAGTGTCCTATTAAGGAAAACCATTCCCATCCCCTCTAACAATAAGGGCGAAACCAAGAGTCAAATTGGGGGTAGAAATAGCAATACTCATCTAAGCCCAACCCACTTAGTATCCCAAAACAAGATACCACTTGCAGAACATGGGGTAAATCTATGTTATGTGATCACCCTCTGTCTCTCTTTCATGCTTTGCTCAGCAGCAAAATAGTTAACAATTACTTAGCTAGTAAGTGTCTAGGGGCAGAGACTGTCTTTTTATTCTGAGTTTGTACAGCGCCTAGCGCAGTTGGGGTCCTAGTCCATTACCATGGCTCCCAGTCACTATACTATAATTACTACTACTACTGAGATGTAACAAGCATTGTAGCAAGTATCAGAGGGGTAGCCGTGTTAGTCTGAATCTGTAAAAAGCAACAGAGGGTCCTGTGGCACCTTTAAGACTAACAGAAGTATTGGAGCATAAGCTTTCGTGGGTGAATGAAGTGCGTCTGACGAAGTGGGCATTCACCCACAAAAGCTTATGCTCCAATACTTCTGTAAGCATTGTAGGTTTCAGAGTTATCACTCCTTTGAGATGAAGAGGGGAAATTCTTACCTCTCAGAGACCGTTTCAGACTGTGTGTAGACTTGCCCAGAAATTCCAAAGATGGAAAAGCTTTGTTCTTGTGAAGTATTTTGGAAACCCAAAAAGTATGGAAATCATCTCACCGTTCCTTTCATCGTTGTGACGGAATTTTAACAAGGACTCCACAACCTGCAGCAGGCTAGCACTGGGGTTTTGCATTCCCATCAGCAATGAAGTTAGATTATATATTTTGAGAGGCAGTTTCAGTTTCTCAGTGATACCAAGGCTGAACTTATAAAAACCCAAATTTTTATTGGTTTCAAAACTCCCGCTTCCAACTGCAATACTGGAAACATTTCAGTCAGTTTTAGCCTTTGCAAAAGCTTGTTTCTACAAAATCTAAATCTGAATTTTGGGCCCCAATCTGAGTTGTCAGTATCTCTACGTCTAAATGTGGGTATTTGTGGTGAAAACATTCCTGGTATTATCACAGCTGTGTGAACCAAACTTCTTGCGCGTCCTCCCTAGCAAAAGGAAACAATTTTAGTGGGCCATTCCCAATTTTCCTCCCCACATTTTCTGAAGCAAATTATGGTCTGGTGCACTGGCCATCAAGCCAATAAAGTTGTGTGGTTGCATGAGGTTATACAAACTTGGAAAGAGATGGGTAAGTTTGGATGAGTGTGAAACCCTGTGAAATTGAAACACAACAGCTTTGGTTACCTTTTATTTGTCCTTGTTTTTCTGCTTCCAGGCAGAATTGGAGAAGCAAGTAAGGCCAAAATACAACCAGAAAAATTGTTCTTGGGACCAGAAGGAAGAGGCAAACTGGAAACAAGAAATACCAGATATCACATGGAACAGCTACTGTTGAGAGGTTTCCAGCCCAGTTTGGTGGACCCTGGGATTTTAGTTAATTTAGAAAATCATCCTGATTTTGGGGGTACTTATCTGAACTCTGATCTTTCTCACTACTTAAAATGGACATCTTTGTTGAGAAGGGACGTTTCTAAAAAAATAAAACTTTAATAAACCCTCTTTGTCCAACAGTGCACACTAGATACACCCCTGCATATGTCAAAGTCCACATATGTTAACTTCATTAAAAACAAGAAAACCCATAGTACTGCACTGTAGGTTTATGATACATTAAGAGTCACATCAGGGCAGCTGTCTGCATGAGATCCAAGTAGGAATGCACTTTATGTTTCCAATTACAGATAATGCTCAATTAATGCACTGGATGGGAATGAAAGGGAGTCACTATTTATAAAACCCTTGCCTCTTTCTCTTCCTCAGATCCATAAATCACTTTTAAAAAAAAAACTTGACAAATAATTCAAGAGTTGCTCAGTCGCTAGAGGAAATTAATAACCAAAGGGTGCATACGTACTGCAATAGACTTCTTGTTATCGTGTCAACAAAGAAGAATTCTCAGAACTGGAGTGGCATCCTGCTAAGGTGACCAGATGTCCTGATTTGATAGGAACAATCCCAATATTCAGGGCTTTATCATATATAGGAGCCCACCCCACAGCCCCATTTTTCACACTTGCTATCTGGTCCTCCAACATCCTGCAGTAGTGTCTTTTTGGTTACAGTCAGTCATCTCATCTGGTAGAATAATATATAGAAACTTTGACCCCTTTTGCTTCCTTCATCGCTGGGTTTATATAATTTGAAATGTATGGAAAGAAAAAAGAGATTGATAGAGTTTACTGACCTCCTGTATAACACAGAATTACACTGTTACTCCAGTATTGAGCCCAATAACTTATGTTTGGCTAAAACATCTCTTCCAGAAAGGCATCTCTTCCAGAAAGGCATCTTGATCTGAAAAGAATCCACCACTTCCATTGGTAGTTTCTTTCAATGGTTAATCACCCTGAGTGTTAAACCTTAGCGCAGTGGTCCCCAACCTTTTTCGTCTGGATTTTTTTCACAAAAGGGAATTATTGACTCAACCTATTTTTGAGGAGGAAAAGTTTCCAAACGGTCAAACTGTTTCATGTCGACCTTTGCAAAATGAATAATTCGGGTTTTTCCAATCCCAAGTGACTTTTTTGTTTCAAAAGTGAAGCTAAATTATAGAGGGTTTTTTTTAAGTTAAAATAATAAATAATGTTTAAAGGTTGACATCAAAATGAAACCCTTCAAAATTATCCAAACAAAACATTGAATTTGACCTGAAAATAGTTTTGGTTCTTGAAATTTATTAAGATTTCAACTTCTCATCCCAATTTGGGGGAATGTTGTTGTCTGTTGGATGGGAAAAACGTTTCCCACCCACCTGTAGTGGCTACATGATCATGCAATACTCTTAATTTCAAACCAACGTTACTAATCCAGGGCTGAATCCAGCGATGGGCAACCTCAGCAGCTGCTGGCTTGTAGACATTCTGAATCTATTCTGACACGGCAACTACAGAGGCTTCTCCCGTTCTAGTAGGGTGGTTCCCCCCAATACTAAGCCAGGTCTCTTCTCTGGAGCATTGCTCCAGGGCCTGGTTCTGATGTCAGTTACAATGATGTAAATCAGGAGTAATTTCACTGAAGTAAAACAAGTATTGGTGCAAGGGAGATCAAAATCAGGCTCACGAACTCCACCCTACTCGTATACTGTGCCTGTGGCATGGGATTGATATCTGAGGGCACAGTGAGCATGCCCAGTACATCTGGTCCTGTCCTAACCCAGGAACCGATTCTTTCCTTGCTGGCTAATATCACTCACCCAAGAAAGAAATCGAAAAGAAACACACATGCTCAAAGCACTTGTCCTTGGCTGAAAGGCAGCCAGAGAGAGGAAGAGGCAACGTCGAGCCTCAAAGATCCATATCGCAGCGGAACTTGGGAGCTGGAAGGAGAAGAGAAGCACCTTCTCCAGCCATCGAGGTGAGGGAGACCTGTCACTCACTGCAAAATTAGGGAGGAGGTGAGACAAAGAGAGTTCTGGGCCCAGGCATCTCTCACCAGTTTAACTGCAGCACAGCAGGGGTTATTCCAGACCTAGGAGAAACTCCTGCGCATTGTGCAGTCTTGGACCTTGATTAAACAAATCATTTGCCTTGATTTCAGCCCCTGGCATAACAGCACCGGTGCAAATCCCTGGTGCAGATGGGCAAAGCTGATTTAAACCACAGTTTGCACCAGTGTCCGCTGATCCCCAATTTCAAGAATGAGTAAACTGCCAGGTGTACTCACCGATGCAAATCATGGACTTTATCTCTCTACACTAGGGGTTTGCATCACCACAGTTACCCCTGGCTAAACATCAGGGCAAATCCTCCAGTGCAGACAAAGCCTCAGTGGGGAGTAGGCAGCGGACAAGATTTTGGACAGAGATTAATGACGCAGAGACTTGGACTGATCTGCAAGTCCAGGCCACTGTGCTAGCCCCTTGCTGGGCAGTGCTATTTAACCTTTTGCATCAGGCCAACCAAAGTGAGTCAACCCACTACCCAGCCAGCAAACGTGAGTGTTCACTATTTGCCTGCTGTAGAAGACGGGTCTATTTTCACCTGGACACAACATGTAACGTCGTCCGCTAGTAATTTGGATTTTCTCTCTTCAGTGGTTTTTTTTAATCTAGTTCACCAGAAAAGTTCTTGTTCCATCGAGAATCCAGTCCTTCAGCAACTCTTCATTCTGAATCAGACACATGTGAGGACAAGGTTTTTCCAACGCCAGAATTAGTTATGACAGACATTTGGTTGTCCTGTTAGGAGAAAACGGTCTGTTAAAAAATACAGGGTCTGGGGAACATTGTTTCCCAGTAATCGGTTGCACAAGTTTAATAGCTAGAAATGGTTTCAATATTACATTTTCAATTTAAATAATAAAACCATATGTTAGTGGGCTAGCATCATAAGGAGATAATTCAGTTCAGGGAACTGTTACTTTGTTTTGGAATTAGATTAAGTCATAAATAAATACTACTTTTGTTCCCATCCAAACAGCCTCTTAAGACATTTTCCACCTGTTTAAGGCCATGTAGTATTGGGAGTCTTTCACAACAGTGGAAACTGGCTAGAACTTTCAACGCGTTTGTAAAAAATAAACCAATGTTGATTTATGAGTTGAACTATGACAGCGAACATGTAAGCAAATAAAAACAATGAACTGAGAAAAAAGCAAATATACTGTTGATTTGGCTTCGCATGAATCATGCAGCCAAGCCCAAGAGAAAGAGAGATTCCTAGCTTCAGAGTGATGGATTGGGAAAGGGGATCTGATCCCGGGTAATGAAATGTGAGGGGGTCTTGCCTTGTGCTATTGACCCAGAGGTAGCCTGGAGGAAAGTGATTACTTCTGACTGTGCAGTGTTAGTTAAAACAATCCCCTGGGCTCAAATATCAGCTATTAAAATAAATTCAGGAGACAGAGGAAGTGATGTTTATAAGTTGGAAGTTTGAGCTGCTTTTTAAACAACTGTGGATCTACATATTCTGAAATGGAAATGTGATACATTGGGAAGAGGGCAAAAGGAAATGACAGGAGGGTAAATCAAGGGTGAGCTGTTAGAGAGCAGGGAATCTGCAAGAAAATGTGTCCTTTTTTCCCCTTTTCCTTGAGGCATTCTTGCAGGAGAAATTAAGGTGCAGAATTTCCAACTTAAGGCCAGATTCTGGTAACCTGACTTATGCCAAGTATCATCTTACTCCACAAGTAGACCCATCTGTTTACATGGGATTACTCACCGAGTAAGAGCCTGTACAAAATGAGTAAGGGAGTCAGAAGTTGCCCCTTGTAAATGATAAAAAAAAAAGTACTGTTTTATAAACATGCTGTTACAATAGTTCTGAATGCATTGCAACCTACGGCTGGGTTCGCAACTGATTACTGGAGCTGGCTGAAAATTTTCCCCGTGGAACATTTTTCAATAAGAAAATGCCATTTTGTTGAAACCGAATTTTTTTACGGGAATGTGTCAGTTTCAACATTGTGTTTAGAAACAACACTGAGAAAAATCATTTCAAAATTTGAGTTTATTTTCATTATAAAAAAAATAAAGTCAAAATCAAAACGAAATTTTTTATTGGTCCGAAGTGAATTTTTTTCCCCTCAAAGATGTTATTTCACAGGAAAGTTCAAAATTCTTTGGTTTTGTTCCTATTCGGCATGAAAACAATTTCAAAAATCACAGAATTTCCTGTAAAACAAAAAATTCTAGTTCCCACACAGCTATATTGATTACCATTTGAGTGGCAGTCATTGGTAAAAGTTATTTAGCAATCCAAAGCTTTAATTTGGGAAACAGCATGGCTAGAAGAATACACTGGGATCAGGAGATCAGGGCACTGCTCTCAGCTCTGCCACAGACCTACTGTTTGGCCTTGGGCCAGTTACTTCAACCCCTTTACCTCTCCCACTTTTCGTCTGTCTTGTCTGTTGAGTCTGTAAGCTCTTTGAGGCAGTGATGATCTCTTATTATATGTATAGTGCTTAGCACTAGTTGGGATCACAAGGTGCTACTAAAATACAAACAGTAGTGTAAGCAAGAAGCATTATTAGTGCCTCAGGCCATTTGGAGTTAAAGTTGATGGAACATTTTTACAAAATGTGAACTGAATTGTTATGCCAAACCAGTGTTTCTCAAACTGGGGTCGCCACTCGTGTAGGGAAAGCCTCTGGCAGGCCGGGCCGGTTTGTTTACCTGGCCCGTCCGCAGGTCTGGCCGATTGCGGCTCCCACTGGCCGTGGTTCGCTGCTCCAGGCCAATGGGAGCTGCTGGAAGCAGCACGGGCTGAGGGACTTACTGGCCGCCGCTTCCAGCAGCCCCCATTGGCCTGCAGCGGCGAACCGCAGCCAGTGGGAGCAGCGATCGGATGAACCTGCAGACGGGGCAGGTAAACAAACCAGCCCGGCCCACCAGGGGCTTTCCCTACACAAGCAGCGACCCCAGTTTGAGAAACACTGTGCTAAACACTATAAACCAAGCCATGTTCGGGTTGCCTGTATCTTTTGTTGATGTGCCAATATTTGTGATTTAGAAACCACTGAGTTATCAAATAATTTTGTGCTGGACAAAGAACCACCCAGGACTGGTCCAGCCTGGTTGCCCTTGAAGACACCACAAAGAACATTGGTCCATCTACCAGAGGGCCACAGGCCATTGGTTCTTTCCTGCAAGAAGGCAGCACCATGTAATGGAGAAGATGGACTGCATGGGAATAAGGTGATGTTCAGCCTCCATAGTTTTGGATTGATAGATCAAACAAACATCCAAACTATGGACTAGATTTATGTAATCTGGTTAAGGGGAGGTTAAATTATTGTTCTTGTCACTCATTGCTATTGCAATAGTGCCCAGCGACTTCAATCAGGATTGGACCCTAGTGTGTTTTGACACATAGGATGAAATTAGCAAAAGGGCTCATCATCGGCCTGACTCTATTCCTGATGAAAGCAATTGCGAATCTTCTAGTAACTTCACTGGGCTTTGGATCAGGCACTATAAAAATTAGTGATGCTATGGGGTGGTGGTCGGAAACAGGTTGGTTTATCTGCCGCCACGTCATAATACCCAGCACTAACAACCAATCATGCCTTCAGCCTCCAACTTACTTATCTCACTCCAACTGCCCAAAATTCTGGTCTGAAGTCCCACCCATTGCCTTTTGAGACCCTGCCCCAATCCCCTATAGGCAGATACAGGGTAGAGTTGCTTGCAGTGGCCTATCTTGGTGTGGTTATAGCGTGTTCAAATATACAGCCATTCTATTCATGGAATAAAATAATTCAACATCACACTCTGGAATTTAAGCCTGTAGTATTTCAAAAACGAAGTACATGAGCAAATTCAAGGACTTCTGATAACTCATGGAAAGCCTTCAAAAGGGAATGTATTTATGGCTAGGGAACATCACAAATCCTTAGCTATTTTCTTCTTATTGTTGTAATTATATTATTTCTTATTATAACTATGCTGATTTCCCTACAATTGTATAGATAGAGGGACAATCTTAAATTGGACAAGAGTATTTGTCTGAGCCCCGATTACCTACTGGGAGTTTTTCAGGATGGCTGGGCCATGATCTTACTATTGTTCTTTGAGGCCAGGGATATGCAGCAGCCTTTTCAAAACCAGCTGACTGGCTTCCCCACTCATCTGAAACCTTATTTGTCTATGATACAGACACACTGAAAAATCCCCTTGTGTCCCCATGCACGGCCCTGTTATGTCCTTGTTTGGATTTAAGATTTCAACACCTTAATTTCAGGGAGAAATTCAGAGCTGTGTTATATGTTAGTTTCCTCTAACCCTCTGTAGTTTAAAAGCAGCGTTGTCTATAAGCACTTTCAAACGTGTAGGTGAGGGAAACAAGATAGGAGCCTTCTTGTATATAACTTTGCCTTTCAAATGTTTCTCTGAAATTTGACTATAGGCTTTCAGAGACAAAAGATATGTCAGTCACCCTGTCTGGAGTTGACAACAATGACCCTGACAGTAGAATTGCTCTATTTCCTCAATTTTAATTTATCACTGCTAGGTTTCTGTATAGCTTCTCAGGAGCACAATCCTCAAATACTGATCATGGAGATGCAAAAAGTATAGGACGTTTTAGCGGTAGAAAAGCTTATAGACTTAAAACACAAGAATACTGATTGATCTCTGCATCACGTTGACAAGGCTGGCTGACCATTCTATTACTTTGTCTTTTCACGTATTGGTAACCTCATCATATTATTGTGGTGTTATTTGTGTGTCCTCCCAGCCTCTCATGACTAGAGGTGGGCGAGTGCCGCAAAATGTGTTTGCGAAGATTTTTCCTTACAAAGTAATGAACGTGGGCTTTGATGGTATTCGTGGTCTCTTCATTTTTGGAGTCAGAGAGTTCAAGGCCAGAAGGGACTACCCGATTATCTACCCTGGCCTCTTGGGTATCACAGGCCATCAACACCACATGGCACTGGCACACTAAACTCAATAGCCAGAATTAGACCAAATCATAATAGCCCTCAGGAGATTAAGCTATTGTGCACTGTACATTTTTCACAAATACCCATCTGAGCGATATTGTGTTCTCAAGTACGTGAAAAGTAGAAGTCTAGTGAACACATGCACAAATGTGTTTGCATGCGGGTTCACACCAGATGTGTTTGTAGCCATCTTTAATTCCCTTTGATCTCCCAACTTGCATTCATAAAAAGTTTCATTTGTCCACTCAAGGAGAACAAACAAGTAGAGATCATTGTAAAAGAAGAAAAATAAAATTACAAAAGGGTTGAACATTTTTCCCCCCATTGAAATTTCAACATAAATTCTGACAGGAATCTTGAAATTAGGAGGGGAAAAAATTGTCCAGCTCCACAGCTGGTCAAAAATGGGAGGGGACAAGAGAAGGACTTGCAAAACTTTGATCAACATTTTTAAATTAAAAAAAATATTTCAGTGAAAAACTCAAAATTCAGAACATTTTAACCAATCCTAGCAACAATAACACGGGTAGCAAATAGTCAATAGTCATTGCTTACTAGTTACTATTGTTACAAGGGGGAGGCAGCGTGATCTAGTGAATAGAGCACTGGACTGAGACTCATGAGACCTGAGTTCTATTCCCAGCTCTGCTGCTGGGTGAGTTTGGGCAAGTCATGTTAATAGCTCTGTGCCTCAGTTTCCCTATCTGTAAAATGGAGATAACACTACTGAGCTCCTTTGTAAAGCACTTTGAGAGCTATTGAGGAACATATAAAATATGAGAGCTGGGTATTATCAGTGTTAGCTTGTGAACTAACTGTAAATTAAACTAAGTTTGCATAAACAGCTCACTGAACAATTTTGAACAACAAATTATTAAACACGCAAGTAATTGGCAAACGAAGGCTACATTTATTGAATTAATTGTAGACTGCAGATAGGATGCCTAATTTTCCTCACAGCAATATTTGTGCTCCAATACTCTGTTGCATTTAAAGATATAATTTTGAAATCGAATTTGATATGCGCATGTTTTTTGCAAAATATTTATTAGGGTTCCTTTCAGTCTATAGCTTCCATCCCTGTAGCATCTGAGACCCTCGTAAACTTTCTCCCCTTTCCCCCACCCCACAATGCTCCAGTGAGGCAAGTAAGATTAATGCCCCTATTTTATAGATGGGGAACTGAGCCACAAGGAGATTAAGTGATTTGCCCAAGTTTACACAGGAAACATGTGGCAGAACCAAGTGTGAGTTCTGTGTGTTAAGCACGAGCCCCATCCTTATGCTTCCAAGCTGTCAGTGGCCCTGGAAGCCATCTTGCACCACATATTAGAATTATCTCCCTGAAAACTAATTGAAAGTCTAAGTGATGAGGAATTTTACCTAAACTTCAGAGACAGGTTAATATGAGAGCCCTCTTTGTCCTGGTTCATTGGACGGGCTCTTCTGGCACAACCCAGAGCATTACAAACACTCACCACTTCTTTGTGGGATTACTTCATTAGTCTGTTCCTACCAATCAATCTTTCTAGTTATCAGTTTCCAAAATCTTGTCCACAGTGGCTCTCGTGAAAAACAGACATGAACGAAACTTGTGCAAAGCATAAAAAACAAAAACAAAACCCACCACCACCACCACGTAAAAGTCTAGCAATGAGTGAACCTGATTAGATTTGGAGGTTTGCTTCAGATAAGCATCTGAAAGCCACTTATTTGAAAGGTATCCAAAACTCTGTTTTAGCTCCCCAGTGGCTTTTAGAAAGTGGCATTTGCAGTTCTCACCTGACAGCCAGCAGCTGAAATCAACAAACAGCCAACAGGACGACCATCATTTTTCTTAAGCTCTCATCGTGGGGCAGGATATTTGTAGCTGACCTCAACTTTGATTGGATAACTCTGATATTGGTTGAAGGTGGCAGGTATCCAAATCGCACGTCATCTTTGTTTTTCAAGTAATTAGTAATAAATCACCACAGGGAAGGTACATTTGGGGGAAAAAATCAGCTCCTCTCAAAGCCGTATTGGTCTGAAAAGCAATCTGTCATCCTGTACATGAGTCGGTTTACCTGTGAGCACAGCATGTGCCATATTAAAACAAGAGAGATCATTAAATAAGGTGACAGACCAAAAGAAAGCAGGCATCATTTTGCTGCCATAATTTGTAAAGGGTTAAAAGAAAATCCAACACATTGGTGTAGACTTTGAGCAAGTACATCCCGGAGGAAAAGCTGCAAGTATATTATGACAGCAGTGCACCTTTATCCTCTTCTGTTCTTTGAGAGCATGTGGGGGGAACTGGAAATATTCTGCTCATTCACCATGCAAAGTAAGCTGAGACTAAGCCACATGGTAAAGTATTTTTCCCTCACTGGTACAATGTTAGGGCCTAGTTCAATGGAAGTTTTGCCTGAGTAAGGTCCCAACTCAGCCACACACTTAAGCACATGCCTAACTTTAAGTACATGCTTAAGTCCATCCCTATTCAACAAAGCACAGAAGCAAGCGCGTACCTATAAGAATGTGCATAAGTCTATATCTATACAGCAAAGCACTTAAGCGTGTTTAACTTTAAACACATTGGAATTAAGCACAAGCTTTGCGCTTTGCTGAATAAGGGTGAACTTCAGCATATGGCTAAAGTTAAATACGTGCTTCGGTTCTCTGCTGAATCGGGGCTGAAGTGAGTAAGACGTGCAATTAGACATAGAAATATACCAACGAGTAGAAAGCCAAGAAGAGGACTTCCTTACTGTCCCGATTTGGGTCTGGAAGAGAGTTGGAAATCTCATGTGGGGGAAAAAACGATTTGTGACGCTGACAATAAGAAGTCAGCAATGTACATTATAATATTGGCCTTTTTAAATAACAAGATCGTAAGCCAACCCTTGCTGTGATGGGTTTTTAAAGCCAGGCACTCATTACAGATAGTGGTGGGGGGGAAATGGTAAAAGGTTTTTCAAAAATATTTATGAAATTATTGCATGGAAACGGCTAAAATGTCAACAAATGTCACCCAGCGCTACTGGATCCATAGTTGGGACCAGATTGTGAACCCTTTACTCCCACTGTTGAGAAGGAGCAGTCCCATTCCCCCAGGTAGTCCCACTGAAATCTTCACCAGCATAAAGGCCCACATTCTGGTCTTGGGCACCTCAATAAAAGTGGCCTGATTTTCAGAGGCACTAAAGGTTATTTTCAGTGTAAACGCTGGTGACTTGGCTCCAATGCAAATCAGGCCTTTTTAATAAAAGGGAAGAGTTTCAAAAATATTTGCCTATCTCTGCTTCTGTTGACGTTAATGGGAGTTTCACTGTAAATAGCTAAAGAGATGCAGAGCACTGCTGTAACAGTTACTTCTGATTCAATGTGAACAGAGTTAGGCCAGGCCTGAGTCCTTTTGAAAATCCCAGTGTAAGTACCTGAATATAGACTAACTTTAGCCACCCAAATTTGAACAAAGATTTTCGACAGAACTTGCATTTCATTGGGCCTTGGCCAGGGCCAATCAGAGGGGGGGCTAGGAGGGCCATCTGGCCTGGGCCTCAAGCTCAAAGGGGGCCTCAAATGTAGACACTTGTTAATTTTTTGGCATTTGATAAGTTTCACTTGTTTTTATGCACATCCCTATCGGACCAAAATGTTACCCACTCTCTCAGCTTAGAGTACAAATGTAAGCAAATAAGAGATGTGATTTGGTAAAAGACACAATTTTTTTGTTAACCGGTATAGATTTTGTCATATTAAAGAGTTTAAAATGTTCATAAAGATTAATACAAATATATCCATTCATAGGCGCCGACTTCCCCTCTTCCCATGGGTGCTCGACTTCCCTGCTGCCCCCGGCCCTGCCCCCACTCCACCCCTTCCATGAGGCCCCGGCCCCATTCCAACCCCTTCTCCAAAGTCCCCGTCCCAACTCCGCCCCCTCCCTGCCCCTATTCCAACTCCTTTCCCAAATCTCCACCCCGGCCCCGCCTCTTCCCCATCTCCTCACCTGAGCGCGCCATGTTCCCACTCCTCCTCCTCCCTCCTGCAGCATGCTAACGCTGCTGAACAGCTGTTTGGCAGCAGCCAGGTGGGCGGGCAGCGCTGGGAGGTAGGCAGAGGAGTAGGGACACGGCGCGCTCGGGGGTGAGGAGGAGGAGGTGGGGCGGGGGGGTGAAGAGAGCTTGGCTGCCAGTGGATGCAGAGCACCCACTCATTTTTTCCCCGTGGGTGCTCCAGCCCCAGAGCACCCACGGAGTCAGCGCCTATGTATCGGTTCTGATGGCACAAGATTAGAGCATGTGTCGTCATTTTTTATTTTTATTGTGGCTAGGGGCCTCAAAAGCTGGAAGTGACCCGGGCCTCTCTGGACCTCTGAGAGGGCCTGGCCTTGGCTGCTTAGCTACCACAAGCTATATTTGCAACCCCCAGCATTTGGGTTTAATAATTCCTTAGTTTAAGCTCTTCTAGCAATAGTACCTGCAAGCACAACGTGCTGTCCACCACTGTAAAGTGTGTCCTTTGTTAGAGGCTGGCTCTAGAAAAGAGAGAGAAGTGACAAGGTTTCCCGATATTCTCTTGCCATTATATTTTAGCTACATGTTAAGGATCAAACTGCATTAAGCAGATGTCCATAAAAGGGAGCTTAAAAGGAATACGGATGGCCCAGCTGCAACGCATGGTGATATTCTGTAAGGCAGCAGTGTTCTACTGCCAAAGAAAGGTTTGCTTTGAAAGGCTGTTGTACAGTGTTTCTCAAACTGGGGTCGCCACTTGTGTAGGGAAAGCCCCTGGCGGGCCGGGCTGGTTTGTTTACCTGCCCCGCCTGCAGAGTGTGGCCTCTAGAGTGTTATTTACATAGTCCGAATTAGGGATTACTGCTCCGGTTCCGTTTTATCATTTAATTGTCTCCTTCTACTTTTATTTCATCTTCCTTCTTACCCTCTTGAGTGTCGCCCACTCATCCCACAGGTAGTACAACAGCAGTGTTTCTCAAACTGGGGTCGCCGCTTGTGTAGGGAAAGCCCCTGGTGGGCCGGGCCAGTTTGTTTACCTGCCCCGTTCGCAGGTCCGGCCAATCACGGCTCCCACTGGCCGCGGTTCACTGCTCCAGGCCAATGGGAGCTGCTGGAAGCGGCGCAAGCCGAGGCACTTACTGGCCGCCACTTCCAGCAGCCCCCATTGGCCTGCAGCGGCGAACCGCGGCCAGTGGGAGCCGCGATCAGCCGAACCTGCGGATGGGGCAGGTAAACAAACCATCCCGGCCCACCAGTGGCTTTCCCTACACAAGCGGCGACCCCAGTTTGAGAAACACTGCTGTTGTACTACCTGTGGGATGAGTGGGCGACACTCAAGAGGGTAAGAAGGAAGATGAAATAAAAGTAGAAGGAGACAATTAAATGATAAAACGGAACCAGAGCAGTAATCCCTAATTCGGACTATGTAAATAACACTCTGGAGGCCACATCCTCTTTCTAAGCTTAGACTTCCTGGGTGTACGTATTTTACGTACATAAAAACCACAGCACACCGTTTGCTAACCCATCGGCCTAGGACCGCAGCACGATTCTAAGATTTAAACACGCCTATGATAAATGTACTGTTATTCTGGCTGCAGCGTGTTATTTCTGGGGGTATCAAGTGAGCTCTTACTATAAAAACAGAAAATTGGAGTTCCATCTGGTGACTGACGCATGTGACGGTATCACTGCGAGGAATTCCCGTTTCCTGAAGCTTTTCAATTAACTCGGTGCACTTTCCTTCAGGTGCGACACACTTCGTTTTTCAGTGGCGCCCCCGCTTCCAAGCTGTAAATCAATGAGTAGGTTATTGTACTTTTGTAGGAGCGCTTTTGCCAGTAAAATGAAACAGCAAATAATAAACCCCAAGGAGATTTATATAGCACGAGTTGATGAAACGGTTACTTTCCCCTTCCTATGCTCTTTCGGAGAGGCAGGTTCAAAATAGCTGGAAATTTACAAGAATCTCAAACCAAATCTGAAAACTTACAACCTCAGCAACTTCCTGGGCTTGGCCTAGCAAGCGCAAGATTTACTGTTTGCAATTTCTTCAACTTGTTCAGTCGTTTTTATTATTCTTTTTTTCAAATGCCCCTCTCCCCAAGTTGATGACAGGCCTGGCAAAAACATCTGTGCAAATAAAGCAAGGAAAAAACTAGGGAAACCTTGGCAAAAAGCCCTGCGTGTCTGTTATGGCAAAGAGATACGCTAAAAGCATCCTTTACCACCCCACCCCAAAGTCTTCCAAGTTCTAATGTGTCACCTAGGATATTAGGACTGGAGCATTATTGTTATTAATTTGCACTGCAGTCAGCCTAGAGACCCCGATCCAGGATCAGAGCCCCAGCATGCTAGGCATTGTGGGTAAACATTTTCAAGATCATTTAAGTCTCATTTTCAAAAATGGCTTCATTGAAAAATCAGCAGGACTTTGAGGATCAGGGTCTATGGTCCTAGGTCATTTTTGAAAATGAGACTTGGGCTCCTAAGTCACTTAGGTGATTTTGAAAATGTTACCCCATGTAAAAAGATGGTGCCTACCCGCCAAGAGCTTCTATTCTAAGGCCCTGATGCTACAGAGGCTTGCTCATGGTGTAGGCTGTATGCACTGAGTAACCCCATTGATTTCAATGGGACCATCATGCGGTTAGTTAAACAAGTGTGTACGTCTTTGAGGGACTGGGGTCTATTCCCATGACAAGAATAAGCAGGTGAATACAACAAAGAGACAGGAGGAGCACAAGGAAACAGCAAGGGGTTTATAAGCAGTGTGAGAAAGAGCAGTCACGGGGCAGGGTGGGGGTATTCAGGGGGGATGAGGAGCAAGTGTTCTGTATAATTTCTATGCACATTCGTTGGTTTTATCCCTGCCTGAGACATCTGATAAGTGCACTGCTGACAACGTCAGGATCTGGCTACCAGTATTTTCCATTCTGAGACCGTGCCAGCCCGAGTTCAATCCCTGGGCAGTGGATAGTGGCATGGGGCTCTGAGACTCTTGATTTACCCCTCAGTCCCTGAAGCACCGGTTTGCATCTCCTTTTGCCCCAGTGACATTTGTGAATGAATCCAGTTGTCTCTTCTTTACATGACTAAGATGTCCTCATTTCCTGGTTGGCCTCTTTCTCTGTTCATACTGCCTGAGTCCCGAATACAAACACAAGCTGGCTCTGACTCAGGGCCTCAGCAAGGAAACACCAGATGCCCACCCGCCTTGGGACTGGCTTCTTTATTGCCCTTCCAGAAGCCCTCGAGGTCGGCAATAAAATGACAGAAACCCCTGCTCCCTGCTGAGACCTCTGCAATAATATATGACACACTATTCACAAAGTTGAACTCCCTGTTCAAATCAACAGCTCTGTATTTTATAACGATCAGTTTCCTCCTCTCCCTCTTCGCATGGGACACAGTCACGTAAGCAATGAATGACTCATTACAGCGCCGCTTCTCCAACCTTGCATCCCTCCCTGCTCTGCACTTCTGCGGTCGATAGCACTGTATTTTGCTACCATCCTTAGAAAACTCCTCTTCCTCTTAAAACGCATTGGGCCTGATCCTGTTGGGATCTGAATACAATTGACTGTGGAAAACAAAACAAAAACAAAACTTTCCCTGTGAAAATTTTTGACAAAAACTTTGTGTCTAATTTTTTCCGCATTTTCCAGATTTTTGTCAAAAAAACAAAAAACGGGGTGTTGGTTTTTTTGCTTTGTTTTTTGAGAACTAAAAATCTTTTGGCCACCTCCCCAACACATACATTTTAGCTGAAAATTGAAAAATGTTTGGTTGTCGGAAGAAAAACGTTTGACTTCCAGATTTTCCGAAGGAAACAAAAATTGTTGTTCAAGAAAACAGATATTGTCCACAAAATGTTTCATTTAATCGAAAACCCAATTTTTTGTGGGAAAAATCTCAACAGAACATTTTCTACCAGCCCTCTCATTTCCATTCTCCTGCCTGATGATACACTCGTCCCTCTGCAGTTCTTTAAATTCTGCCCATCTGTACAACATTGTTGATAGCAGGTGTCTGTATTTGCCTGAAAATCTTCACAATAAAAATAAAGGCAAAGTCCCAGATTTTTAGAGGTATTTAGGCACCGCTGAGCTGAGCATTGCAATGCTGAACTCATTTTGGAGCCTAAACCTAATATTCAAAAGTGATTTAGGCACTCAGGAATCTAAATCCCCTTGACTGTCTATGGGATTTTGGCACTCAGAGTTAGCCTTGCTCTGCTCCTACTGAACTTGACAGATGTTTTATCATTCACTTTAACAGAAACAAAAATAAGCCAACATGGAGCATTTTTGAAAACCCTACCGTGACTGTGCTGTAGAACCCATGCACATTTTTTGTTTCACCACATGGAATTTGTTTTTGCCCCGTTATATGTGTTGTGATGCCAACACATAATGGAATGAACAAGGCAGGGGGTGGGGGGGAGTGGAGGGATTTCAACATTAACTATGACCTGGCTTGGCTTTGTAGGACACAGTCAAAGGTAGTGTGGTCTAGTGGCTTAGGCACTGGAGTGAGACTCAAGAGACCTGGATTCTATCCTTGGCTCTTCCAGTGAGCCACTGAGTGACCTCAGGCAAGTTACTGTGCCTCAGTTTTCCCCCTCTGTAAAATGGGAATAATGATACGGACCTCCTTTGAGATCTGCTGATGAAAAGCACTAGATCAGAGCGAGGTGTCCCTATTACCATAAATGGAACATCAGTCTCACTCCTACAGCAATTTGATCACACAATCATCCCACTAAAGTCCAGACAATTCAGAACCGGACTGGATTTTGTCTTGCCCTTGGGTGGGCTCTAAGGATTTAAGAAGGATACAGGAAGCTTCCCTTCTTTCACCCATGACGCTCATGCAAGTACTAGTCGCAGTCACTGCGCTTCCATGGAGCCCACCTCACTCCACAGGAGACAAAGGGAGAAGGAGGGGCCAGGACTTTGAGCACTTTCTGCACGGGCTGTGGTATATGCTGGGATTAATGCAGGCACCTGGGTGCCCTGCTCCAAAGGATGGTAACCCCCGCCCACTAGAGCGTTGCAGTTACACACTGTCTCCACATACGTACTGCCAAATGGTGCAATCTAACCTTTAAGACTTAACTCTATCCTCCTAACACCTGGATAGAGAAGTCAGTGGGACTGTTCACATGAGAGTGCCCATCCATTTCCCTGGGTTCATCAGGATACTGAAGGACTAAGGGGATTAAAGCAGTGAAGCAGTGATTCCAACCAGGGCTGCTTGAAAACTTTCTGTCCAAAATTTTTGACAAGGGAAAACTGGGCTTTCGACAAAACAAAGAGTTTTAGCAAAAGCGTCCGCTTGACTTGGAAAGGGTCAATTCCTCGTCAGAAGATCTCCAAATCAAACAGTTTTGATCCAAAAAACTCAGCCAAACATTGTCCAGCGGTGGCAGTTTTTGACTGAAAAAAAAAATCTTTGGTTTTCAGTTGCTAGAAAACCATTTAAAAAAAGCAACAGAGGGTCCTGTGGCACCTTTGAGACTAACAGAAGTATTGGGAGCATAAGCTTTCGAAAGCTTATGCTCCCAATACTTCTGTTAGTCTCAAAGGTGCCACAGGACCCTCTGTTGCTTTTTACAGATTCAGACTAACACGGCTACCCCTCTGATATTTAAAAAAAAGTTATCAGGGTTCTTGGTTTGTGAATGAAAAGTCAAATTTTTCTGCAGAAAAAGTCATTTCCCAACGTTCTCCCACAGTGACACATTCACCATTGGCTTATGCTGGCAAAATCCCAGGCACGGCACAGAAAGCCTGCTGTGGGGTGGACGAAAGTGGCTCTGACCTCCTCTTTTCTGGGCATCAGCAAATGGAGATATCCCATCTCCTAGAACTGGAAGGGACCCTGAAAGGTCATCGAGTCCAGCCCCCTGCCTTCACTAACAGGACCAATTTTGATTTTGCCCCAGATCCCTAAGTGGCCCCCTCAAGGATTGAACTCACAATGTTGGGTTTAGCAGACCAATGTTGCATTGATTCACCGCACCCTATAAGAAGCTTCCATCAGGGGTGCATCTAAAGAACCTTCAGTAGAAGCTGAAGCTACCCTAGCCAGCAGAAGCACAAAGTAGGGACTAGTAGAAACTCCCGGAGCCCTATGCCATGGATGAAGCCAACTGGAAAGAACTAAGTCTGGCTCCACAGTGCAGGGAAGGAAATTTTGCATTTCCTTGTACCAGCTGGGGTGAATCAGGCCCACACACTATTGTTGCTGTTGATCCAAACCTCACAAATGCTTGTGTGTCCCTAGCTCATAAATGTTCACAAATGTTTTGAGTTTCTACACTCATTAGGGCTTAGAGGGGGTCATTTGTCAGGACCAAAGAAGTCCTCCCCAAGAACTGCGTGCAATAAGCCAGCAGCTGTCGGCAAACCACGAGGAGACATTTGTTGCAGTCAGCCCAGCCTGCTGTCAGCAAGCAGGCCCCTAACCAGCCCTTGTAAATGTTTTACTGATTTAATATTAAATTAATTGTCCAGGCAGCAGGAGTGTGTTATTTTAATGGCATTCTGATAGAGGGACTGCGCTTTGCTAGAATGCACCTGTAAAATTAGCATTGCATAGACTTCTGCAAGAGCTGTAAAACGTAATGCCCTTTGTACAGAGCTTCCAAAAGCTAGACATGGGGAATGTTACATGATTTCAATTTGCAGCACGTTCAATGACAGAACTGGGTTTTGCTAGGAAAGGAGAGGAGTGTGTGCTCTCTACGAATCAAATGCACTTGGTGTTGACACCCCAATTCATCTCTGCACTGCCCAGAGCAGGTGGCCTGTGAGGAAGTGCAGCCCCTATTCCGTGGAGTAGGGTGGTATTTAAGAAATCTGGCTTCTATTCCTGGCTAAACTTGGTGATCTTAGGCAACAATAATAGCTACCTTCTATGTCGTGTTTTTCTCCCACAGAGATTAAAGCACTTTATGAAAGTGGTAAATATCATTATCCAGCTGCATTCTGCATTCTGGTCTCCCATGTGTAACCTTTGGGTGGGCTAGAGTCTACCTCACTAGAGTCTACTGCACTTCTAGAACCTAAAAACAACTCCCATAGAAAAGTGCACAGAGACCCTGAATTCAGTCACTGAGGATTTTCAGCAAGTATTCCACAGTATCAGCCTCTCCACAACCAAGTACAAAAAGAACAAACGGAAAGAACATGAAACTAATTCTCAAGCACCAACTTTATAAAAATCTTAGAATGATAAAGGAACACAACAACAACAACTTAATTGGTACAACAGAACATGGCTACCTTGTAATCCACATATATAATCTTCACAGTTATACATCAACGTAAATAAAGAAAAAATAAATCTCAACAGGTCAGTCCCCACAGAAACACAGTCAGAAGTATCTCTGGGGGAGTTTTAGGTTGGATATTAAGAAAAACTTTTTCACTAGGAGGGTGGGGAAGCACTGGAATGGGTTACCTAGCGAGGTGGTGGAATCTCCTTCCTTAGAGGTTTTTAAGCCCAGGCTTGACAAAGCCCTGGCTGGGATGATTTAGTTGGGGATTGGTCCTGCTTTGAGCAGGGGGTTGGACTGGATGACCTCCTGAGGTTCCTTCCAACCCTGATAGTCTATGATTCTATGAACTCAGAGCTCCCAAAAACTTACATTCAGTTCACCTGAATCTCACTTACAGTCTTTGATCACCAAAATCTACACAGTCTTCTGAGTCAAAAGCATAACAACATCTTCCCTCCACTTGCTTGCAGAAGCTCCACCTAGAACCCACGCAGACTCTGCCACCTCTTTTGCTGAAATCACTCAGTTACCTAGTGAGTTAACTCATTAACCAACCGCTCAGTTTAAGGATGTAGATAAAAACAGCAAGACAAAAAGCAGAGAACAGCAAAAGCTCATTGACTCTTTCCCCATCATCACATTTAAATGAGAGAAAAGGCGGTGACTCATACTGCTTGAGACAATTGAACTAAAACAGTTTGGCTAAAATCAAATAACAGTCTACGTAGACAATGAAAATAAAAGAAATTTGTTTTCCCTCCCAATGTTTCCATTTTGTAATTAGCACTGCCAGGGCTTCCCTGTTGGAAGGCTAATGAAAAGTATCACTAGCCTGCTGCAAAACGCTTCAGCGTTAGAGGAAACCAGCCCGCTCTCTGCTCTTACACCTCAGCTTCTCCCAACGACTTGCCCTCAATGGAGTGTGAGGCCAGCAACAGGGAACCTATTGAGCATACCCAAAACTAGCACACCCAGTTCCAGAAACTTCTGGGTGTGGAGTTAATTGTGCTTCTGCCTAGCAACCATGACCCAGACACAACTCACTCTTACCCCCCCTTCTCTATAGATCTCTTACAGAGGCATCTCCCTATGAGGCACATGGGTTACACGTGCATATTCAATTCTATGTTGCCAATAAACGAGGAGAATTTTGCTTTATGTCACCATCATTCACCTTGCCGTCGTTTTCTAACTGTTGCTAGTTTCACTTGGAACGGTTATAATTGCTGTTTAATTATGGCTGCCTTTCTGCTTTATTAGTTCAGATGTCACATACCCTCGGTGGCATTCCAACTGAGACTTTGACCAACCCCAAGACTTTTGAGACATTATTTTCATTTAAAAGCGAACACTAAAGCTACAAAGACTAAAGAGAAGGCAGTGAATATAAAAAACAGACTCTTAATACTCCTAATTAAAGATAGCAATTTAAATCTTAGATTATAAATATTTACGTGATGGGGTACAGGCTGGGATTAAGTTATAGGATTTGGAGTTTTTCACCACTAGGTGTCGGACCTGGGGCCAGTTTTGTTCAACATCTTTATTAATGATCTGGATGATGGGATTAATTGCACCCTCAGCAAGTTCACAGATGATACTAAGCTGGGGGGAGAGGTAGATACGCTGGAGGTTAGGGACAAGGTCCAGAGTGACCTAGACAAATTAGAGGATTGGGCCAAAAGAAATCTGATGAGGTTCAACAAGGACAAGTGCAGAGTCCTGCACTTAGGAAGGAAGAATCCCATGAACTGCTACAGGATGGGGACCGACTGGATAAGCAGCAGTTCTGCAGAAAAGTACCTGGGGATTACAGTGGATGAGAACCTGGATGAGAGTCAGCAGTGTGCCCTTGTTGCTAAGAAGGCCAACGGCATATTGGGCTGTATTAGTAGGAGCATTGCCAGCAGATGGAGGAAAGTAATTATTCCACGCTATTGAGAACTGGTGAGGCCACACCTGGAGTATTGCATCCAGTTTTGGTCCCCCCACTACAGAAGGGATGTGGACAAATTGGAGAGAATCCAGCGAAGGGCAACGAATATGATTAGGGGGCTGGGGCACATGACTTATGAGGGAACTGGGGTTATTTAGTCTACAGAAAAGAAGAGTGAGGGCGGATTTGATAGCAGCCTTCAACTACCTGAAGGGGGGTTCCAAAGAGGATGGAGCTAGGCTGTTCTCAGTTGTGGTAGATGACAGAACAAAGAGCAATGGTCTCAAGTTGCAGTGGGGGAGATCTAGTTTGGATATTAGGAAACACTATTTCATTAGGAGGGTGGTGAAGCACTGGAATGGGTTACCTAGGGAGGTGGTGGAATCTCCATCCTTAGAGGTTTTTAAGGCCCGGCTTGACAAAGCCTTGGCTGGGATGATTTAGTTGGTGTTGGTCCTGCTTTGAGCAGGGGATTGGACTAGATGACCTCCTGAGGTCTCTTCCAACCCTAATATTCTATGATTCTATGATTCTATTGGGTTGAATCCAGGATAGGTAAGAGAATACTATCTGATGGCTGCTCCATAGCCGATATGATTGAGAAGGTGGTGTCAATATAATTCCTTGTTAACATAACAAACAGCAGAATCACAGTTCAGCACCCGTAATTCCACTCTTGGCAGAGAGGTTTAGGATTAAGTGGGAATAAAAACAAAACCCTCACCGCCTTTAATTTTTATTCACACAACTAGTCTAGCTCAGAACGAGAGGTCAAGTATTCAGCACTGCAAGGCATTCACTAACAGAGTCTATAGCTCAGGTTTGAGGCAGTATGCTTTCTGCCTGCTTTGTCTGCTGAGACTATGAAATGTTTTTCAACGAGTTCTATTTAACCACAAGACCATAGAGAACACAGGGCCGGATGGGACCTCGAAAATCATCTACTCCATCACCCTGCATTGTGGCAGGATTAAGTTCATCTAAACCATCTGTGACAGATGTTTGTCTAACCCAGGGATCAGCAACCTTTGGCATGCGGCCCATCAGGGAAATCCGCTGGCGGGCCGGGCCGGTTTGTTTACCTGCAGCGTCCGCAGGTTCGGCCGATCGCAGCTCCCCCTGGCCGCGGTTCGTCGCTCCAGGCCAATGGGGGCTGCGGGAAGCGGCGTGGGCCGAGGGATGTGCTGGCCACCGCTTCCTGCAGCCCCCATTGGCCTGGAATGGCAAACCACGGCCAGTGGGAGCTGCGATCGGCCGAACCTGCGGATGCTGCAGGTAAACAAACCGGCCCGGCCCGCCAGCGGATTTCCCTGACGGGCCGCATGCCAAAGGTTGCCAATCCCTGTTCTAACCTGTTCTTAAAAAACATCCTTTTTATTACTAACTAGCCTGGAAGGCCATTACTCACCTCCATCTTCAAATTCCTCCTCCGGAATAGAGCCAATTGTGACCAGTTTTTTGCTCCCATGAAAAATTTGGTGAAACAAAAATTGTTTCGTTTTTGTCACAATTTTCCACAAAAAAATTAGGGTTTTTTTGTTTTGTTTTGTTTTCCAAAAAACTAAAAACCCCAAAACTGATTTCTCCCCTTGTTTTTTGGCAAACAAAACCAAAATCAATTTTGGGTGGGTTGTTTTGGAGGGAGGGGGGAATGACTGGATGTCAGACAAAAACCT
The DNA here is from genome assembly GCF_011386835.1 of Chrysemys picta bellii. Classification (NCBI taxonomy): domain Eukaryota; kingdom Metazoa; phylum Chordata; order Testudines; family Emydidae; genus Chrysemys; species Chrysemys picta. Next base: position 201,323,968 of record NC_088793.1, read on the forward strand.
ATGTGTTTGTACTGGGTCAAGCACATTGAGACCCTGATCTTAAATGGAGCCTACAGAAGCAAATGTCACAGAAATAATAATAATGTCAAAGTAACATAACAGTTTTTTGTGAAAATATAGCAGTTTAATGTTGGTTTTAGAAGTGATTTGTGCGAACATGCCAGTTTCCTCCAGGCATGCGGTTCAGTTTTGGGCTTGAGGATTATGACATTATAAGAAAAACTAGGCAATTTTGGATGATCTTTTTATAGTTGACAAATATAGATAATTCACTACCCAGGCAACTTTAGTCGAGAGAGTCAATATGTACTTTTCTCAAAGGATGTGGTGAATTTGCTTAGTCCCATTTCTGTGTTTGATTTACAACCACATGATTTCATTAAATAAGAACTTAACATGGAGATTTCTGCCAGCCAAGTTTAGTCAAAGTTGTATTCCACAAATCCCCAAATTTGGGGGCAGTGGGTGGGGAACTGTCATATTTTTCCAGCAGACATCCCTTTTGCCCCTGGACTTTTTTCTAAGCTTGCAAACCAGCATTTATTTTCTCCTAGTAGACCATGAATTTTAACTTTTCCACTTTGTGGCCCTGGGAAGACTATGATAACTTTACTTTGTTAATTAACAGCAACTTGTGAGGAAATACAGACTATATTCTCAAACTCAGAGTTTCAGGCTTGAACTGGTTTCCAAACGCAGATTGGAATACTTGGAGTTCTCTCCTATCCACATCTACTGCGAGCCCATAGATTCACATTAAAGGAGAGAGAAGTGTGTAATGAAGTTCTCCCCTTTAATTATGGGATGAGAAACCCATATCTTGGCAGCTTAGTTACATTAACGCGGAAGGAAGCGAGTTCCAAAGAAAATTCAGTGATGGAAGAAAAAAAAGAGGATGTAAATTGGCCAAGCAAGTAAGTTACGTTTATGGGGCCAGATCCTCATCTGGTGTAAATCACCATAGGGCTGTTGATTTCAGAGCAGCTTCTCCAATTTACATCAGCTGGGAATCGGACCCATTCTCTTCTTTCTACAATGTGCTAAAGGCCACAACTATGTGCAAATGCTAGCACGGCTCCTATGTTGTTCTTCGCCTTTACATATAATAATGCACTTATTCTGGGCCAGATCCTCAGCTGACATAAATTAGGGTAGCTGCAGCTGATGTAAATTGGGGTAGCCACACCTAAGTTCCTGCAGCAACACTGACGTACACCAGCTAAGGAGCTGGCTCCAGAAGGGGGTAAGTGTAGACTAAATACAGAATGCCAGACCTCAGCCCAAAAGGGGCAGCTGAAGATTCTGCTGCCACCGCATGGCCCGCTTGCCACACAACACAAGGGTAGAGTGTGAAGTAGGGGAGAGAGAAGGCGATCTGGTGATCCCCAGCCAGCATAACAGTTCCTAGAAGATTCTTCCTGCTGCTCTAAATTACACCACAGGATTAAAGAAGGTGGGGAGGGGAGCAGAAAGGTGACTTATGGTCACTCCTCAGGTTCTGTACCACATACGGCACAGATGAACCCCAAGGAGCTGGCCCAGTGTACGTAGATTCTTACCAGAGTTGGGTGGAAACCCCACCTGCTTACACTTAGCTGATCCAGTTTTTTTCTTCTTTTCTGACACTCCTTTATGAGCTGTTCAGGCCTTTGGCTTCAGATCACAAACACAACTGTCAACCCACTACCATCCGCCATGACTCATGCCACAGCATGTCTTTGAAACATCTTAAGCGTTCTGGTCATTGCCCCTAGTAATTGTGTTTACATCATCACCAAGAGAGAGATACACAGTGAAGAGGAAAAATAGACAACGCCGCTTAGTGCTTTTGGCTTATTGTTTGAATAGTTAAAGACTTTGCATCTGGAAAGAATTCCGTTAATTTGTGGTTAGCACCCATATATCAAATCCATGAGCTTCCAAGTAAACAGATGTCACTGTAGCTGCCATGGAGGGAAATTGGCATTGCTAGCTTGTGGAGAGAAGTAAGGGAACATACTGGTACAAACTAATCCAAAAAGGAAACATTAACCCAGATGCATAGAGGACAATGAATGAATTGTTCCTTAGTTGAATTCTTCAACTTTTAGAGTGTATTAAAATGAAGAGCAATTAAACCACAAATGACTCAAAGACCAACTTTAACTCGTAAATTACACACACACACACACACACACACACACACACACACACACACAATGTATGATATATAATACACATATACACGCACATATGGAATAAAGATCATCAATAAAAGATCACATCCCATGGTCATGACGATAAAACTTTTATACCACATCATCATGAACTGTATTCTCCATATAACATAACTTAAATAACCAAGTGACTCGTGGTCCCTTGCTTTTGCGTAGCCTACTTGAGACATAGTGAAGATGCCTGACTGTCAGCCTGGTCTACACTGGGCGTGAGGGGGAGAATCGATCTAAGTTACGCAACTTCAGCTACGTAAATAACGTAGCTGAAGTTGACGTACTTAGATTGACTTACCATGGTGTCTTCACCGCGGTGAGTCAACTGCTGCTGCTCCCCCGTCGACTCCGCCTGCGCCTCTCGCGGCGGTGGAATACAGGAGTCAATGGGAGAGTGCTCGGGGGTCGATTTATCGTGTCTAGACTAGACGCGATAAATCAACCCCCACTGGATTGATTGCTGCCCGCCAATCCGGCAGGTAGTGTAGACATACCTTCAGAGGGCAGGTGTTCAGCGTTAGAGCAAGGTAGAAAAAGAGGAGAAACAGTTTGTGAACTTTTTTTCCAATTTCCCCTTGTTTTGAAATTTAAAACTATGAAACAGTTAACATTTGAAAATATCAAGCAGCTAATTGTAAAATGGGGCGAGGGGTAAGGAGAAGAAAGGTTTTGTGAAATTTTAAGATTTCAAATTTGGAAACTTCACCTTTAGAAATCTCATAAAAATTTGGGAAATTCCAACCAGTTATCCTCAGCACTTTTTGAAAATCATGAACTTCTAAAGCTGCCTCAAGTTGGGCACCTAAACTCCTGAGTCATTTTTGAAAATTTAGGCCAACATTACTGCCAAAAAAACCAAACCAAACAAAAATATTCCAGCCATTTCTTAATAAAATGTATAATTTATATTTAAAAAAAAATATTGGCAGTATTTTTGGTAACCCTGCACCTGTGAAGCCAGGTGCCTTACTCAGATTTAGGGGGGAAATATACAATTAATAAATTTAGGACACACTAAATAAAAACATCCACAGTAACTTTGCTACATACTAAAATGTCACAACTTGCCTAAGTAAGATGTTAGTGCTGTGAATCCCGTGGGGAAGATGGGAATCTCCCTTATCTATTCTGGAACTAGTGGAGTGAATATTACCTGCATCTGTGATGATCGTATGCACTGTTGTTGTTGTCGTGCGGGTCCCAGGATATTACAGAGACAAGATGGGTGAGGTAATCTCTTTTATTGGACCAACTTCTGTTGGTGAGAGAAACAGGATTGAAAGCTTGTCTCTCTCACCAACAGAAGTCGGTCCAATAAACGATATTACTGGACCCTCTTTGTCTCTCTCCAATGACTGTCATTTAGAGGAAGAAAATGCTACACTTGGTGGAATAGAAGGACAGCGATTGGTGACAGGTTGGATTAGAATCATAATGCGTGTCTGAAGCTGCTCAGAGGTTTGGAATACTAGTGTAAGTCCCAGAGAGATGGATCAATGGGCAGAGGGGAAGGTGAAGTGGGCAGCGGTGTGTTGTCAGTGCAATTTATTAGAGAGCTCTGCAATATATCGTGTGTATTGCCACCACATCATGTGTATGTGTGTGTCTGAATGTAGACAGATCAAGAGAGACACAAACAGAAAATATTCATTGCTGTTAAATATATCACTCAAGTCAATAATCTGCTCATCAGGTATCAGTAGAATCTAGCAGAAGACTGCAGAACTATGGGGGTAGGGGAGAAGTAAAACAGAGCCCAGCTAGGGCCAAGCTCCCCCCTGGATTTCCTCCCCTGGATCCAGAACTGTGCAGGGAGACCCACACAACTGGGGCACTAGGACCTATGCAGCATCCCCCCACGGCTATGTAGCCTTGGGGAAAGTAACTGCAGAGAGGAGCTAGCCAGACTGCAGGACAGCCACAGAAGCATCTTAAGAAGGGACCATCAGATACAGATGATGTCATCAGACTGCTTTTAGAAGGTCCCATCCCCGGTGCTGACTGGCTGTTTGCGGCAAACCTGCCCCCTACCCCTACCCCCCTTCTGTGTCTTTCCATCTAACTCATCCCCTTCTAACACAACCCTACCAAACAGATTGCAAATAACCACAAAAATCATAGAACGGCTGTGATGCTTGCAGTCTTCAGCTTCTCCACTCTGCTTGTGTGTTCCGTCTCCTTCCCCTACCCTGTGTCTGTCTGGTCTATGTAGAGTCTCGCTGTTTGGGGCAGGGACTGTCTCTTGTTCTGTTTGTACAAAGGGGCCCCGATCTCAGTGGGTCTCTCCCATAATAAGCCTTATAAATAATAGCAAGGTCCTTTTCAGAAAACTAGCCTTTCTGTATAGCAACGGAAGGATCATACTGCATGCCGCTTCGTTCACTACAAAGCAGCAAATTCTTCTTTAACCCCAAACATATTTTAACTTCCTATGGTGAGAGACCAAATTATGGTTCATTGTTGTGATTAACCCTAGTCCCTGCTGAAAGAGCAAAGAATATTTTGGTAGGTGCAGGGACGGATTTCCAACACTATCTAAATGACTTAGAAGCACAAGTCCTATGAACATCCCATCCAGAGTTTAAAATATCTTCTGTATTACTATGTTCACATTATTTACTGTGGGCAAATAGGAAGTTTGTCAGCCAGGCCTGCAAGAAATGATTGCCTAATATAATAATAAATCAGCTGCGAAGTCATTCCTATCTTTAGCTAGATTTCCCAGTGCATCTTGTAGAGGTCAGATTTTCCGAAGAGCTCCGCTCCCGTTTAGGCACCAGAATAAGTGGACAGATTCTGTCAGCTTCTAAGTGCTGAACAGGTTTGAAGATCTGGTCCCAGGGGTCCACCTCGGAGGCTGTGATCTTGCAATGAACATCCTGCAGGTGCAGAAACCTGGCCATGTAAAGGTCATTCCTACATTGGGGCCTTAGACGGTCTTTATTTCTGTGGATTGTATTGGTACTAACCATGTGCTTGTTTGACAGGCTAGGTCCTAAGGATTAAGTGAGGTGTAAAGCAATCTCATATATCACGCCCCAGAGACAGTTAAAGTCCAGTCGGGATGTATCTGTACTTTTCTGTCATTTCGAGCTGTGGCAAGTATGTCAGGTGGACCCAGACTGAACGAATGATTTTTGCATCCACATCATGTGAAATTCCCAGGGTTGGTTTTTGGCTGCTGTTTGTTTTGTTTTTTAAATACAGGCACAACTCTGAGATTGTGGCTGCATTTCGCTTTGAATGTGTTTGAACGCGGCCATCTGAGTAGTGTGTGTTTTGTATATGAAGCCCAACTACATAAACCCATGGGGATGCTACAAGCAGAAGGAGTGCAGCGCGGGCAATAATTATTTTTTATTAGCAGTAATATTACAGTCATATTAAAAATCCCCCAGGCAACATTTGAACCCCCTTTGTGCTAGGTGTTATGCAAACACATAGTAAGAGATGCGAAGAATTTACAATCTCAACAAAGGGTGGAAGAAAGGAAGGCTTTATTGTCCTTATTGACAGACGGGGAACTGAGGCACGGAGAGAGTTGGACCCAGATTTTTAAAGGAATTTAGGCCTTGCTGCACTCAGCATTGGCTAAGTGATTTAGGAGCCTTAAGTTTCAATGTCCCTCCCCCCCAAGAGATATAGGTATGACAGAGTGCTGGGAGAAGCAACACCTAAATACATTTAAAAATGTGGGGCTAGGGGCTTTGAATCCTCTCAGTAGCATAGAACTGCACCTTCCCCTGGGAGCAAGAGATTTACCCTGTCCCTGTATCTGCCAAGCACCCATTCTAGCTGCTAAGGATGCGTGTTGGACTCAGGTTATAGTCTGCATTTACTACTAGCGTTGACAGGGTTTGAACCAGTGATCTAAAAGTTGCAAGGTTCTAGCATCTTATTACTATTCCTGTGAACTACTGAACGAGTCCCTTATGCTGTTATATATTTGATTATGGTTCTAGAAAAAGTTCAGTCCTTACAATTAGTGTCAAGCCAGTGGTAAATCCCTCTTTGATTTCAGGGTGTATTCTTGTGCTTTCCTTCACCTCACACATCTGCTGGCATATTTACAGTAAGTGCTCAGGGTTCTTTTATTAATTTTGTTTTTATTTTTGAATTAAAACTGAAAGCTCCCCAGGGAAATTATGCAACGGGAAATAGCCACTTCTATAAACTTGACTCACAGGTTTTATTGATTATGGTAAATGTAATTATTCCATTTAAACCCTGTTTAAACAAAAAAATGTATCCTTTTCTTCCTACATGTTTTTTCCTGTTCTTGTATCCTTCAGCAGGCTGGAAATACATTAATTTTTGTGTTTTAAAGAGAAAGATTCTAGACTAGGTTGGTGGCTTTTTGTTTTATACCATCTTGTAATTATACATGAAAAATTAGACAACATACTATAAAATTTATTCAAAACATCCTCAAATAGCAGCCGAATGGTATTAAATGAATTATACCTTTAAAATAGTCTTTTGAGCTTTGATCCATACTATCCGTGGCTTTATTTGCACAAGGAATCAAAGAATTCAGGAGTGAAGGGGTTAAAATAAAGTATAAAGCTGTGTGAAAAAAAAGGGGCATATTTCATTGAGGAGTTATCTAACAAGTACCTTGCCTTATGACTATTAAAGTTGAGCTTACAGGTCTCAATCATGATTAGGGCCCATTGTGCTAGGTGCTGTACAAACATTTAAGGGATGGACACGCTCTGCCCAGAAAAGCGTGCAATCTAAAGGGCAAGTGAAAAGACTGATTGTTATCCCCAATGTATAGATGGGAATCAAGGCACAGAGAGACTGGCTGATTTATCCAAAGTCACACAGGTCAGGCTGATTGGTCCTGGAATTCCCATTCTGTGGGAAATTCCAAAATCAATAATAATCATTCCACAAGGGAATGAAAACTCACAAGGGGAGGGATAGCTCAGTGGTTTGAGCATTGGCCCGCTAAAGCCAGGGTTGTGAGCTCAATCCTTGAGGGGTCCACTTAGGGATCTGGGGCAAACATCTGTCTGGGGATTGGTCCTGCTTTGAGCAGGGGGATGGACTAGATGACCTCCTGAGGTCCCTTCTGACCCAGAGATTCTATGAAAAAAGTTTGAAATTTTCCATGGAACCACGGGAATCCCAAAATCCATTCTGACTAAATGAAACGGATATGGCTCCGTTAGCCACCTGGAGCTCTAGTGCCTGCCTGGTGGGCTACTGAGAAGCCAGGAGTTGAGAAACATTGAGAGCCCTGGCTCAAGCTAATGTTCCCACGGCTGCCTTGCTCTGTAGCAGCCTGCAAGGGAAACCTGCCTTGTTTCTGTCAGAAGATTTGATGAAAGCAACACATTCCCTCAAAACATGTAATTTTGACAAGTTGGTATTAAGCGACAGACCTCTGGGGTAGAGCTAAAAAGTGAACTCCAATCTCCTGAGTCCCAATCCAATGCCTTAACCTCAATACCATCTTTCCTTTCAGTAGTACTGCTAAGTATATTATACTTTGGAAATTGTTGGCAGTCCTCAAACCCTGTCGCCGAAAAACATCTGTTCTTCTCTCTTGTGTTCTCAGGGGCAAATTTTGCAAACAAAAATGTGTCGTTAATATTTTTTAGTTTAGTTTAAAGACTAAGTGATTAATACAGTGTTGTTCCAAATAGAGAGGAACAGGCAACTAATACTGCCACTACTACAAAAAAAAGCTAAGTAGTTAAGTTTTATGTTTTTCCTATAAACAAAGAGCAACTGTATCCTTTCAGTCCAACATTCTTTGTTTTAGACTAAGGGAGAGATTTTCAAATATGCTTGGTGTTAATCTAATTCCCCTCCTATTCAAATCAGTGGTAAAACTCCCATTGACTTCAATGGGAGTAAGGTTAGGTCAATGTTGAGTGACCCTAAGTGAATTAAAGCAAGAAAGAATTGCAGTAAAATCTTATGAGAGCACACAGTGTGTGTCTCCTCTGACAGTCTGCAGTGAATTGTACTCAAAATGGCAGGCAGTCTCTGCTGCAAAGGGGAACTTTTTTCCATATAAAGTTGCCATATCGAGAAAATAAGTCATAAGAGAAACAAGTTACGTACCCCATGTTCAGCGCCTCATGATCATCGATTTGCTCAACCTCATATAAATGCACTGCTCGACTTAATCACTCTGTTCCTCCAATCCTGGCATTCTTTTTCTAGTTGGAGCTCTGTCTCTTCTTCATATAAATCCCTAGCACCTTCTTTTCCTCTCAAACTTGTGACAGAGACGCCTTCTTTAAACCTATGTACCAAAAAAATCTAGTGTATTGTAACTAAAATAGGGCCCAATCTTGCAAGCCCTTATTCCTAGGATGGACCATCCTCTCATGAGCAGTCCGACTGAATACCCTGGGACTAAGCCTATAACCCAGGACTATTGGCTTGAATATGGGCTTGCAGACTCTGATCCATAGTTACCAACTATCCCCAGAAATTTGCTAGTGTGGAGAGCTACTGTGAGCAGTGATTGGAAGAATCAAAAAGTCACTCTGCAAAGCCCTAGATGCTCAAAGGTATTTAGGTGCTGAACTCCCATTGGGTAAATGAAGTGCCTAAATCCCTTTGTGCATCTGTGCCCAAGCTACTCCTGCTTTAGAGGAACACTCTGCAGAGAACTCCGAAGTTCACTTCATAGAGTTTTCCTGCACCATCCCATGCGTGATATCATGGAAGAGGGCAAGTTGGCCCATGGTTTCAGGACAAAACTGGAGGTACAGTATCCCAAGTAGTTTTCAGGCCTCCATAATTAGACTATGTGCTTTTTTAAGAACATACGAACCGCCATACTGGCTCGGACCAAAGGTCCAACTAGCCCAGTATCCTGTCTTCCAACAGTGGCCAATGCCAGGTGCCCCAGAGGGAATGAACAGAACAGGTAATCATCAAGTGATCCATCTGCCCATTCCCAGAGAAATAGCCAGAAATCAGCATTTACCCATTTTTAAACAATTTCCATTCAAAATAATGAAAAGGTCCAGATCCCCATCTGCTGCCAATCGCCATTGCTGCGTTGACGTAACTGGAGCTATGCCAATGGGGATTTAGCCTTCAATGTCCACACAAACCATTTTTGATGACCCTGCACAAAAATGTAGACTAAAGATGAAATGGGAAGGAACAAAACCAAATCACAAGCCCAGACTGGGTTTTATTTTCCTCTTTTTGGCAAGAAAATCTTTCCAGGAATGTGCCCTGATTGCAGTACATATTATAGCGAGCCCTTTCCTTAGTGAGCCCATTGCCACAGATGTCAATCTTACTGCCCGAGCTCCAAGAAACATTTCAGTTTCCTTCCCCTTAACAGCCACCACCTTTGCTCTGCCTGCAGTGGGAAGTTAGCCTTTGCAACAGATCCCTGACTCTTTCTTTGGCTGGGTGACTCACAGAAGAAGTATTTTGCAGACCGACCAACCGGCCTTGGAAACATGCTCCCAATGAAATTAACAGTCCCTGATATCGGTCTAACAAGGGAGGATACAAACCTAGAGTCAACCACCCTCATGGCCACAGCAAAAGATTCTATGTAATTATTAGGCCTCGCTTCCAACAGCACTCAAAGTGGAGCAGGCAGGATGGTCCTGTGGTTAAGATACTCATCTATAATTCAAAACATATGGGTGGAATAGTTGGTTCCGCCACAGACTACTTACATTAGTTGATGCAACTCACTTAATTTCCCTAAACCTCAGTTTCCCCATCTGTAAAATGGGGATCATCGTATTTTCCCCTCTCACGTGGGTGATGTGAGAATACATATGTTAATATTGGTGAGGTTGATTAGATACTATGGTGATGGTGGCCATAAAAAAATATATAAACAGAAACTCAAATTTCATTTTTTAGGTTCCAAAAACAATCAAAGATGTCTGATGTTTCACATCTGCAGAAAGGGATTGAAAAAGTAGCTGTTATTCTACCTGCTGGAACACACTATATAAGAGATAGTTCTGCTTGACATTTTTCAAACAAAAAGTTTTTGGGTTAAAAAAGGGGCCTTTGTTGAAACCAAGTTTTTTTTTTTTTTTTTTGCAAAAAAATTTCTACATTGTCAACATGTGTCACGAAAAATGTCCTGCCTTCTTTTATTTTTTTTTCCAAAAAATATTTTAAATATTCATTTATCAAAAACATTATCAACATTGGAATGGGTTTTCACCAAATCAAACATTTCAATAACACTTTCAACCATCTTTTAAATAAAATTTTCATTTTTTAAAAAATTAGTACAAAAAAATTAAGTACAAAATGGATATGGTTTGCACTCTTCTAAATGAAAACAACTTCAACATTTCTTTTATTGTGCAAAAATAGGTTTTCATTTTTTGGCCAACTCTAATGAGAAGTGTCACATTACAGATTGGACTGGAGAGAGGATCAGCTACCGGGCTAGGGTTCCTTGCCCTTGGCCCATCGCTATTCATAGATTCATAGATTCTAGGACTGGAAGGGACCTCGAGAGGTCATCGAGTCCAGTCCCCTGCCCGCATGGCAGGACCAAATACTGTCTAGACCATCCCTGATAGACATTTATCTAACCTACTCTTAAATATCTCCAGAGATGGAGATTCCACAACCTTCCTAGGCAATTTATTCCAGTGTTTAACCACCCTGACCGTTAGGAACTTTTTTCCTAATGTCCAACCTAGACCTCCCTTGCTGCAGTTTAAACCCATTACTTCTTGTTCTATCCTTAGAGGCTAAGGTGAACAAGTTTTCTCCCTCCTCCTTATGACACCCTTTTAGATACCTGAAAACTGCTATCATGTCCCCTCTCAGTCTTCTCTTTTCCAAACTAAACAAACCCAATTCTTTCAGCCTTCCTTCATAGGTCATGTTCTCAAGACCTTTAATCATTCTTGTTGCTCTTCTCTGGACCCTTTCCAATTTCTCCACATCTTTTTTAAAATGCGGTGCCCAGAACTGGACACAATACTCCAGCTGAGGCCATATTATCTAGATATGTACAGTTTCATAGGAGCCCATGTAACACAAATGATAAGCATTGTGCAAACAAACCAATGGCAAAGATGTTCAGGTTGATGAATATGTTAACATTGTTCATTTCACGCCATACTTACAACTAGTGCTGTTTGGAGGACAGAAGAATCTTTAGCAGAGATGAGAGGACTTTGACTTTGAAAGTCTCATTTGAAATAGTTGTGTGGTGTATACAGTGGTTCATCTACTGAGAAAGATGAAAGGCTAAGTCAAACTTGCTAGGATCAGTATCTGTCATTGCAGGGCATTTAGGTGCTTCAAATCTGATGTTTTTCTCACTAAGCATCTGCCTAAAGAAGACTAATGTGCATATAGATATTTTCATTCTGTTTCAGAGGACTGCCGTGGCTCATGGCATAAATATAGCCATATTGAAGGTAGCAGCACATTTTGCTACAGCTCAAAACCTTTCAACATTAGCGCAAAATGTTGTTTTGGGTTGAAACTTTCCATAAAAGATATCAAGACTGGGAAATGCATTTTTGTCATGTGCAAATTATAAAGATTTGACAAAACTATGTCTGACTACTTAGGGCTTGCTTAAAATCAGGCCCCCTTCAGGCATCTCAGGTTGGGTATGTTGAGGGATCTAGAAATCACTAGCTACTTTTGAAAATGTAGGCCTCAGTCTGCATAGCTAGAAAAAGACAAATACATAAAGAGGGAAATGGCTCAGTGGGAAAACGCTCAGTGACTTCAATGGGACCAGAGTTAGGCCAATGCCAAGCATGCTTGAAAATCCCATCCCAAATATTCATATAAGACCTGATCCTGAGAAGTCCTGAACTACTTCGGCACCCATCGAGGTCAATGGAAATTGAGCGTGTCTAGGAAACATGTAGCAGGATGCTATACGCCCATCTATTTTCCAAGCTCTAGATCCATATAAATAATGATGAACTTGTCCATGTACCAGTAAATATAGTCATAGGCATTAGATGAGGTTTTCAAATGACTATGTACCGTTCCATAATACAGAGCTAGACCTACTCCCATTGTAGTGAATGGCAAAACTACTGACTTCCCTGGAAGCAGGATCAGATTCTATGGCCCCAATTCTGCAAATCACTGAAGTATGTGCTTAACTTTAAGCACGTGCTTAAGTCCATCCCTATCCACCCAGGCCATGATCCTGCACTGTTAAAATCAGTGGGAGCATTGCCATTTGCAAGCTCCAAGGCCCCAGTTCAGCAAGTGTACTCAAACACGTCAATAATATACACTTTGCTGAACTGGGGCCCAGCGCACTTAAGAACATGCTTAAAGTAAGCACGTGCCTAGTGCTTTGCTGAATCAGGGAGTACATGTACAAAATCGAAAGAATATTGAAATCAAAACATTTAATTGTGATGAGTTTTCTTCACACTTGTCTGAGGCCTGGTCTACACTACAGAGTTAGGTCGACGCAAGGCAGCTTACGTCAGCCTAACTATGTAAGTGTCTACACTAAAGTTTCAGTCCTGCTGATGTAACTGCCCTGCTATGCCGACTTAATAACTGCACCTCCCCAAGAGATGTAGAGTTAAGGTTGACAAAGTATCAGCGTAGACACCGCATTGCTTATGTCGACTGTTATTGGCTTTCAGAAGCTGTCCCACAATGCCCCACACTGACAGTACAGCCGGTACAAGTACACCTGGTGAGGACGTGCACCGCCGACACAAGGAGCGTAGTGTGGACACACTGCGGCGTAACTGAGGTTGACATCGTTTGGTAACGTAGCCGTGCCCTGTGTCAGAAGCAGTTTTGTTTTTAACAGTAGCTTGGCAGGTGGCAGCTCTTATTATGGAACGTGCTTTAATTGATGGGATCGTTTTGAGCACAATCTATTAATTAGCATTTATGTTGAACACTAGCTTGGGCGTAGCATTTTCTTTCAAGGTATTTTATAAGGAATTATCCTGCATAATTGCCCGTCGTAAATACATCAGTCTGCAACCTCATTACCGGTCATGAACACTTCATCCTATGACATCATTACGCATCATAAATACAACCTTAAAGACAATTACACGGGCTAATGAGTTTCTCGCATATGGTAATGGTGTCTCTTGAAGATATTAAAACAACTGTATTCAGTAACCAATCCATAATCATTTTTTAAAAAGTCATTCAGACATCAAAAGCATCAAAAATAATAACAGAAAAAACATATTGAAATATTATGTGGGAGTTTCACTAAAGTGTTGGCCTAACTCTGCTCCCATTGAAGTCAATAGGAGTTTCACCATTGACTTTAATGAGAGCAGAATTTGACCAATGCTAATGCTTTCCAACCCCACCCTATGCCTCCAATATCTTCTCATTGCCTTCATGTTTTCATACTATGCCACATTATTTTTAGAACTTCTAGAATCAGGGCCAAATCCTGCAGTCATTATTCAAGCAAAATTTCCATTGAAGTCACAATATTGACTATTTGATAATCTTAATAAAGATCATTCCCATTCAATCATGTGTGCACTTGTTGAAAACAATTAAAAAAATCCAAGGTCTCATTAACCCCCACAAAGGTCAAAACAAAAATCATTTTAAAAAAGGAAATTTAAGATGTTCCGCACGAAACAATTCAGCCTTTACTCAGACCAAAGCAAGACAAGTGACTTAATTTCTTAATGCAAATGCTCTTACTTTTATAAGCTTGTATTCACGATGCCTAGAGCCCAAGTCTCAAAAGAGAGTCTAGCAAACCTTCACATGCATTGGCAAGATTTACATGTATACTTACTATGGTTGCATGAATGTGGTGCTGGATATTCGCACACACATTTTCTGTGAATGGCTATTCTGGTTAGTTAATACCAGAGCTGCTTCTATAATTATGGGTGTTGTGCACATCACAGGAATCAGGCCTGTTATATATTTAATTAGGGTTACTATTATGTGATTATTATACTATTGTCGTAGGCCTTCATACTCAATGGATTACAGCAAGAGAGGCATGGTGTAGTGGTCTAAGTGGAGTAATGGGGGCTGAGAAAATCTTGAGCTCCAGTCCACCTACACATTACATTTCATTTATAGCTATGAGAAACCTCTGCCTCAGTTTCCCCATCTGTAAAATGGAAGCTATAATCCTTACCTATCGTCTAGCAGTGTGGAAATTACTGGGCTAACAATTATAATGCCCTCTGATTATGAAAAGCATGATACCGTGTAAGCTATAATACTAGTTAAGTTATTGTTAATTGGTATTATTATTCCAAAAATATATTCAGAGAAGGAATTTGCTGCTCACAGGAAGAAAAGAGATCCTGAACTAGCTCTGTGGCAGCCATCTCTGCGTCATCAGTATGTTTGTGTCCAGCAAAATATTATATTCCAGGAGTAAAATACACTCAGTGGGTGAAATCCTGGCCCTATTGAATGAAGTCAATGGGAGTTTTCCAACTGACTTCAACGGGGCCAGGATTTAACCCAGTAACTGTTGCCTTCCAATACTGTCACCTGGGAAAGAGGGAGGGCTCTATTTTGGGGGCTGAATAGTGACAGGGCTCCTGTGCCTTTGTTCCTCACCATGAGAAAAAAGAACAGTTGATACGGTCGTGTTCAAAGTCAGCATCAAGCCTGCAGAAAGAAAGAAAAAATGGTTGACATTAGAAAAGGCAGCATGGTCTAGCAGATAGGGCACTGGTCTGGGAGTCAAGAGACCTGGATGCTAATCTTGGCTTTGCTTGATTTGTGTGAGCAAAGTCATTTTACCTTTTTTCCTCCCTTCCACCCTTTGTTTGCCAAAGTGCTATCTGCTCTTTGGGGCAGGGTTTGTCTTTGACTATGTCTGTACAGTGCCTTGCTCAACTCAGGCCTTGATCCTGTTTAGTGCCTCTAGGTGCTACTATAATATAAGTAATAATAGAGATGTGTGATAGCTGCATTTTAATATACTCTAGCAGAGATCCAGACTGCAATTATGTATATTAGAAGGCCGAGAAGATATTTCACTGTATATTCTCCTCCTGAGGTACCTGACCGTGTTAACACTCTTTAACTTTAAGTGGCATTATGAGGCTGGAAAAAGGAATTTGTATTATGACCAACAAGATTACGATAAGAAAAAGGAGGAGGAAGAGAGGGAAATGTGGATGATGTTGTTATTACTGAAATGAAAGAACTCCTATATAACCAGAGCAGTTGAGGAAATGTGTTTTTAAAGACCTTAAGAGAGGTCATAATGAGAGTTTACTTTGTAGATGTAATCACAGTTTACAAGAATATGTTTCAGTTCCCAGTGGTGTCCACAGTTAACGCAGGACACCAGTAATTTTCCAGATGTGTCTTTCTTCACAGAGAGGGAGCAAAACCAACGAGAAGAACTGGAGTGACCCAGCACTTGGGGAGCCTCTGAACTCCTCTACATCATTTGGCTGAGACGCCCTCCCGGATAGTTTTGGTTGTTGCCCGGTAACCTTGGCATAAATTCCATTACAGAGCAATTGAGCACACAGGAGGAGTGAAATCTCAGAGGATTATATGATCCAGTTTTACGGGCACATCGTACGTCTTGCGTAGACCCACTTCTTCACAGATGAGTAACTGCCTTTCAGTAGCTGTTCCAACTGCCGAACAGAAAGGCAAATTGTTGAAGGCAGCATCAACATCTGTCTCCTTGACAAAAAAATACTCCAGCAGTGCGGAGTAATGGTCCATAACAGTACAGCTGACAAAAGTTACTCGCTGATACATGTTGGACCATTCCTATAGAATACCAGAGGATTATTTTTTTTCTAAGGGTTGCCATAGAACCAAACTGAGGGACTCATACTATGAGGCAAAATACTGACTACGGCCCTTGGCCACATCTCTGTGATGATGCCAATTACCACATAAGATAAGGGGAAATTCAAGTTAAATCAGCTCTGTGCCCTGCACTTTCAGAAAAGGACTCCAGCTAGATATTAATTCTTAACTTTGTACAGACAGTAAAAGGGCAATTATCCATAGCTACCATAGACATAACAAAAAATACATCATCATTAATACCCTGACCGAGTTGGTCAAAATGATTAGAACTAAAAGGGCTTTTGTTGTAAAAAAAAACATTTTTTTAATGGACACTAAAAAAAAAAAACACAAATTTTTCAGGGAAAAAAAGTGTCAACATTTTCCATTTTTCTTAAATGTTCCTTTTTTAGGATATATTATTAATCTATTTCAATCAAAAACAGTATTGATAGGGCTATCAATATGTTTCCTTCTTCAAAACATTTTTAATCTCCTCCCCACCATTCTAAATCTCCCCCTCCATCCATTCCCCTTGCTCATCTCTGTTTGACCCCTTCCTCATCTCTCCTTGGCCTCAGCTTCCCCTCATTTCTGTTTGGTCCCTTCCCCTCTTTTCCCATAGTTCTTTGCTCCAGTCCTGACCCCGTGTCACCTGATAAGTACCACCTTCCCAGGAACCCCTGCTCAGGCAGAACCAGGACCATCTATCCATCCTTCTGGTTTTGTAGTGTCTCCCATCACTATTGTGTCTGAGCATCTTCCCGGTAAAATAGATTGCCAGTAGTGAAATCCCTTCATAGAATCCCTGGCTCTTCTGCCGCTTCACGTTATAGAAAACTCTGCTGGGGGTAGGATCCTTTTTTTGGAGGAGTGAGTGTAAGAGGGGAGCAGTCGATGATGTGGATGTCATTCAGATCAGGGTGGAAAAGCTCTATCAAATCAGAAGGTTGTGCATCCTTGCCTAAAGGTGTCAGATTCATCTGCTCTCCCCTGGCAGTCCTTTTCACAGCTTGAACTCCTCATTTATGATCTTTGTCCCAGCTGAGCTGTCCCATGCTCTGGGATCTGCATTATTCCAGGCGAACTGTCTCCAGGGAGTTGTACATGGTGATGTGATCTCTGACATCACTGGGAACTGATCCATTAATTAATCAGAGGATGAGGACCAAGGTGTTGAATTGACCGTGGGAGTGGCCTGGAAGCCAGTGGAAGAAGCAGATATACTCGTGGCAGTCAAAACCATGCAAGAGGCTGCATTTTGCACCGGCTGACGCCTATGCCTTCTTTACACAGATGCAGTGAGTACTGGAGGAGACAAATGCATGGGCCAAATCCTTATCTAGGAGGAAGAAATGGAATTTCCTAGTGAGCTGGAGATGAAAAGACATGATTTTACTACTCCCTGGTCATCCAAGTTCAGGGTTGAGTCACACAGGACTGTATGTTCTCCAGAGATAGCCTGACAGCAGCCCAAGTTATTTTTTCATGTAAGCACCGTAAAGAGAGTGTGACTCAAACCAGTGCTCTGCTGAGGAGGAGGAGCACGGCTAAATGCATTGCTAGGATTGTTAGAACGACCAGGAGAAGGGGGGAAAAGCCCTCCTGGGAAATGGTCTATTTTTAATGAGTTCAAACCTCTTCCACAAATGAAGTGAAACATTTTAAAAGGAAAGAATATTACTTGGGTTTTATTTGTTTCAGCTACTTGGTTACAGCTCCATGCGGACACAATTAATGGAGGAAATAGAGTATTTTATAAGCCCAGGACTCTCCGATAGTCGTTCTGTGACCATGTGAAATTCTTTGCCTTAATCACCACACATTCCTTGTGGGAAGGTTGTACATGGCCTAAGATAATTAACCTGGGGTTCAAAATAGCTTGTGTCTAGTCACTGAATGACAAGGGTCAAAATGCTGACAATTAAAACACTCCCACTGAGTTGATTAATGGCTGATTTTGCCCAAGACAGGAAGGAAGGAAGGAAGGAAGGTCTTGAGGTTAAAGCACTGGACTGGGATTCAGGGCCTGGGTTCATTTCCCAGCTCTGCCACACACTCCCTGTATGACCTTGGGCAAGTCACTTCATCTTTCTGTGCCTCAGTCCCCCATGTGTAAAATGAGAGGAATAGTATCTACTTTCTGTCATGCCTATTTAGACTGTAAACTGTTCGGGGCAGAAACTGTCCCACACTATGTGTCTGAGTAGCATCCAGAACAACAAACACCGGGTCTCCACTGGCGCCTCTAGGTCCTACTATTCCCAGACTTTGTCCCTTGGGCTTGTGGACACTCCAAGGGTGGCCTGCTTAGCCCAGAAGAAAATAAGGACATTACTTAGATTGTAAGCTTTTGGGGGCAAGGACTGTCTTTTTGTTCCATGCTTGTACAGAACTTTGCACAGTGGGGTCCTGGGCCTTGACTAGGGCTCCTGGGGGATATAATAATACAAATATTATGAACAACTTAGATTCATAGATTCATAGATTCTAGGCTGGAAGGGACCTTGAGAGGTCATCGAGTCCAGTCCCGTGCCCTCATGGCAGGACCAAATACTGTCTAGACCATCCCTGATAGACATTTATCTAACCTACTCTTAAATATCTCCAGAGATGGAGATTCCACAACCTCCCTAGGCAGTTTATTCCAGTGTTTAACCACCCTGACAGTTAGGAACTTTTTCCTAATGTCCAACCTAAACCTCCCTTGCTGCAGTTTAAGCCCATTACTTCTTTTTCTATCCTTAGAGGCTAAGGTGAACAGGTTTTCTCCCTCCTCCTTATGACACCCTTTTAGATACCTGAAAACTGCTATCATGTCCCCTCTCACTCTCTCTTTTCCAAACTAAACAAACCCAATTCTTTCAGCCTTCCTTCATAGGTCATGTTCTCAAGACCTTTAATCATTCTTGTTGCTCTTCTCTGGACCCTCTCCAATTTCTCCACATCTTTCTTGAAATGCAGTGCCCAGAACTGGACACAATACTCCAGTTGAGGCCTCTATAACTTCCTCTATAGCGACTCATATGAGTGACTCAAGGAATGTCAGCGAAAGGACTGTCATGCTGGAAGGAAAGCGACCATCTTGCGGGGCTTCTGGACGTTTGGATGGAGACAACTGGGCCAGATCGTCATCGTGTGTAAATCATCTGTCCTGATTTACACCAACTGAGGACCTAGGCCGGAACTGGGAGAAGGAGATCCCGGAAAAGAAAATGCTAAATTCTACACTGCACGGTGTCCTCTCTAATGCGAAACGTTCGTTCTAATATGCTGCCCTGCAGGCTGTTTTCAGCTCCCAGCTCAGGCCAGTTGAGAAGGTTTTGCTGCAATAGACTGTAAGTCTGAGTTAAAACAATGTCTCACAAATACTGTAGGCTGCCCCAACATTCCTAATAGCTAAACTATGCAGTCGGATAAATAAGCAAACAACCTAACTGCCCTTTCCCCACCATCACGCCAATAAATATAGTTTATTGTAGACACAACTCTTTGAGGCCATATGCTGATGGTGTGAATCCATTCCATTAGGAGGGCAAAGGTGACTGACTTCAAGGATCCTTAAAAGTTAATCCAGCACCGTAGGGGCAAAATTATATGCGATGAGCTCTAAACGTGTGATAAAACTGGCTTTAAGTGCACAGCTGGGCAGCAACCTATAAAGGAAGGATTTAAAACCATAATAAAAACTTTGTAATCTAATTACGACAGTAAAGTTAAAGGTGAGCTATTCACAGCATGAGTCACATGCACCAGGGCTAACCTCTGACATCTTGAATATATTATGTCGTTTCTTCACTAGAGAAATCATTTTCAAATTTCATCCACTCTCCGCTGGGCCCTGGTTTTATGCAGCTTTCTACATTAAAAAAACATATTGTGTTGTACAAGCATGGAACCAAAAGACAGTCCCTGCCGCTGTGATGTTGCAGGATGCTGTTGTAAATATCAAGACCAGCCCTTTCAAAAGTGGCTGCTGTCTTGAGTGTCCCACTGGGGACACTTTGTGATTTTCACAAAGTTCTGACCATCCATAACACAGACTGATGTCCGTGGGAGCGGCGGGTGTTCAGCACATCTGAAAAAATCAGAGCTCCAGAAACTCGGGTACCCAAAGTAAATGGACACATGACATTTTGGGGCATGGTTCTCGTTTATACGAAGGCCGCATTGTCCCACGTAACTAGGCTGTACAGCGGGAGTGAATTATGGTTACATCCCCTTCCTTCCTAAGCAGAAAGAGAGGCCAGATTGCTGGGCAACATCGTTCACATTGGGTCTCATGCCCTCACTGCCCTCGTGCATGAAAAAGGGTTTGAATTGCATTTTCTGGGTCTCCTTATATGTCCTCTAATGCCTTAGGGAAGCAGACAGGTGCACTGGCCGCAGTCTAAAGCAGCATATAAGAAGAAACTGGAATAGTGCAGATATTTAAACACAGTTTTGCTTCACAGCAAAGGTATTTGGCCGGTTGCTATAGATAAAATTAGCTCGCTATGCAGAACTTTCCATCCATAGATTTCAAAGCACTTTATAAAGGAGGTAAGTATTATTAACACCACGGTACAGAAGGGGAAATAGATGCACAGAGAAGTGAGGTGATTTGTCGAAGGTCGCCCAGCAGGCCAGCGTCAGACCTAGAGCTGAACAAAATTCAAGAATTGCTGTTCCGTGGGAAATTCCAGTGTTTCAACCTTCGTTTTCATCCCAAACCACAGGATGAAAAGGTTTCTTTTGTTGTTGTTTTTTTAAAGTAAATTCCAAAATATTTCAGTTTGGAATTGTTGAAACCTTTCATTTTGACTTTTTTTTAAAATCAAAGACACTGGAGCAAAACATTCCTGCAATCTATATGTTTCATTACATTTTGTGTTGGAGGTAGGATATTGGGAAGCAGCAATTCAAAACTACTGGGGGCAGTTGAAATTTGTGCTGGAAGGCCCACCTGAATGTTGTTATCTAGAGGGAACAGAAGATGGTCTTGTGAGTAAGGCACTAGACTGTGACTCAGATGAGCTACGTTCCCTCCCACTGTGGCTCAATGAAATGGGGAGAGTAACACTTAGATTGTAAGCTTTGCAGTAAGAACCTTCAGAAGTGAGGTTCTTACCCACGAAAGCTTATGCTCCCAATCCTTCTGTTAGTCTTAAAGGTGCCACAGGACCCTCTGTTGCTTTTTACAGATTCAGACTTACACGGCTACCCCTCTGATACTTGAAAGCAGAGAGAGATTCTATCAAATGAATAGTACAGGGCCAATAACCACACACCGGGGGTGCGAATGACTTCCGTATCGCACTGTGACCCTGCCTACATGAGCTCACGGCAACACACAGACCACAACTGCCTTAAACACCGAAGGCACAGAGACTAGGCAGCAAATACCCTGATAAGAAAGCTGGAGCAGAACCACCAGCTTTAGGCAATCCAGGTTTTATCACAGAAGATGCAGAGATGGGTAACTAGCTGATGTGCACAGTTCCGAGTGCCAGCAGTCTGCAGGTCCACCCAGCCACAGACCAACGCATTGTGCCACATTTTGAAACCCACGTGCTCCAAGGAGGTGTCTAACTTGTGCACGGGCAACCCATAAGCTCGGACTTGCGTCTGCACACCCCTCTACCGGCAAAGCATTGAAAATCTGTACCATTTGTTTCCATTCTAAGCAGCTGGCAGCATCTCTGAAGCCTGACCTAGCCATGCCTTCTTTCCTCCTCCTTGCCTGGGATAGACGTGTGTCTAGTAACAAGAGGACCCAGGCCAAAACGGGGCCAATGAAGCATCTGAATCCATGCCTATTGCAGATTGCACTGTGTGCAGCTGATGGTTCATACTCAGCCATTGCTGTGGCTGAAATGGCCCCCTTGAGACGCAACACAATGTGATTCAAGAGAAGAGGCTGCAAAGCTCTGAACTGGTCACCCTGTGCAATCCCCACTGCTGCCTGCCGGGGAGGAAGTGAGGCGGTTTGAAAGTTTTGTGGGGGAAGACGAAGATTTGGTCCATGCAATCCCAGAATGCTCTTCCTCCTGCTCCGGACTGTGAGACTAGGACCAGGCCTTGCTATCTGCTATCCCCCCTCTTGCACCGTGCCTCTCCATGGTATGGGTGAGATCACTGCTTGGCTTCCCCGAGGCGGGCAAGTGGGTTGTGTGCGTGTGCGTTATAGCTGATGGAAGCCCTCTCAATCCCCAGCCTTTATAACGTTGCTTTGAGGGAGGGGAGGCAGCTAGTGAGCACCGTGCATGAGACTTTCCCAACGCCTCCTCTCATTGTCAGTAGACCTTCTTTGATCTCACACAAGCTTACGGTGAGAGCCTGTTCATGATGCGGGGCGATCAGCTGGGGAGGGGAGGGATTCAGCAGCTTGGGAGGATGGGCTGAGGAGGTGCACCCCGGGGAGAAGGGGAAACTGTTGGCATAGTGGGCGTTATAAGTGCTTGGGTTGCTGGGCCATGTAAAATGATTTGGTTGCTCAGGCACGTGGGGAGTGGGTGTCAATTGGGGGTGTTCTTAGTATGTATCTCTAAGTAGGAAAAATATGGGCATTATTGGAGAGAGAGGCCTGGAGGCGAGGGGGGGGGATAGGATGGGATAAACAACAAATTGGCTGGTGTGTGAGAAGAAAGAGCCCTGATCCAACACCCACTGAGCCAATGGAAAGGCTCCCATTGGCTTCACTGGACTCAGAGTCAGGTCCGTTACGATGCCTGCCCCAGGAAACAAGACCAGCAGTAATAGTTGGTGGTGACTAGCGTGTGGTGTGTTGCATAGGGGTGCACCCAGAGGTTTTCATTGAGGAATACAGCTGCATCTTTCTACTGTATCCATTTGCCTTGTGTCACCATCTTGCCGCCCACCCCCAGCAGACTCTAGGGAGGTCTCCTGTGGTTCTGGATTGTGTCGCCAACATTTTTGCACAGCTCTGTCAAAGTGTGGCCACCTTTTTTCTTTCCTTCCCCCTGCTCGGTGAAGTGGAAGAGTGACCGAGTGGATGCTGATGGACAAGAGACCAGTGACTCAACCACCCTACTGAGAGAATAGAAATCAAACCGTCTGAGAACTGTCGGCCAGTAGGAACTTTCCCGGGAGATCAGCAAAAAGAAAATAATTGAACACAGGTGACTCTGCAATTGTGAGACATTAGGAAAATCCACACTGTCCAACCAGTCTCCCACTCACATTCTTGTCTGAATAGTATGCCGGGGTCTAACAGTAAGGGCTGGAAATATAAAACAGCCCGAAATACCAGCTGGTTTAAGACCTACTATAGAAAGCGGAAATGGGGGTGTGGAGACTGCCTATGCTTTTTTGTTTATATAGGTGTGGGTTTTTTTTTTTTTTTTGCTTCTGCTTTTACATTTAGCTCAAGTGGAAAGGAAATTAGGTCTGCAAGGCTTAGGAGGCTGTGAGTTTACCACGCTTACAAACAAGGACCTTCCTTTGGCCTCATGACAGCTACATGCATTATTAGGCCAGTGGTATACATTGGTACAGTCTCCAGTCAAGTCAATAGGGCTGCATCCATTTAGTCAGCTGCGGATCTGGCCCATTGCATGAGCAAACCAAGCAGAGAGGTGTTATGTCGGGATCTGTAGATGTAGCCTATTCAGTCCAAGCTGCTCTTGTATATCAGTGACATGTTTTGATGTGAGAGATTGAAGCTGGGTAGCCTCTAATTCCCCTAAAGGCCATAACAGGAGAAATTATAACAGGGGTTCAATAGGCCGTCAGATGGTCTAACAAGGGTGGGAACTCTGCTGTTCGTGATGAGTAAAAGAAGTGGCGCGTTCTAATGTTATGAATGCATCTGGCGCTTTATTTCAGGCCTATTTTCATTTTCATGCCTGTTTTGTTTCTGTATTTTAACCCCTCTCAGTGGTGTCCTTCTGCCCAGCTGGGGACAAGGCCCTGGAAATGACTGGTTTGCAGGGATCAGTGCTGCCCCAAATTCCAGAGGGGACTTGTGGCTAGTTATGGGTGAACTCCCAAAGGTTCAGAGCTTATGTTAAGATAACCCTCCAAAATCTTGCCATTCCAATCTGCACCACCCTCCGCGCACCCCTCCTCCTATATGGGCCTGTCAACCTCCCTGCAGGACACCCCAATCATCCCCTCAACTGGCCTGGTCTCCTCTTTTCCCCGGTGCCATTTTTGGATGGAGGCCTAGTACTCCTGTATCCTCCATTCTGGTGCCTTAGAGCGGGTATAGAAGGTCACCCCCAGCTTCTCAGGTGGCAGATGGGTATTGAGCCGGCTTGACAGAATTCTGGAGATCCTCAGCCCTAGAGAGTGTTCATGGGCTGGAAAGCAGCCTCGGCAATACTCACGGCAGCATTGATAGTCCTGCTGCAGAAGGAAGCGTGATGGAGCAGTGCTCCAACCACCTTCCCTGCAGAAGAAACCACCAGATGAATGAGAAGGAATTAATTCTCCCTTCCTCTTCCTAACCTGCAGAAGTGGCTACATAAACCAGCTGGCCATGCCCTAGCCAGCTGGGAAGGGGGATTGGCTCAACAAACCACCCTGGGAGATCTTGGACAGAAGAGGTAGGAGGCCACCAGGACTTGTAACTTCCCCAGGGAAAGGGGAGGAGGGAGATGGGGTCAGCTGGAAAAGAGTGATGTCCCGTTGAGGATCAGGAGCAGAGCTGAGATAGATCCTGGCCTTTTCCTTTGTACACCCCAATCCCAAGGCAAATGTTTTTGGAGGGAAGGTGGGAAATAATTCATCATAGCTTTTCCAATTCTGATTTCAGGCTAGCCATACCCCAGAGGAGCAAAGCCTGGCTAGGACTCATTCTATGGTTGGGTGGACATTCAGGGGTGGGGGACAATTCTCATTTAATGGGAAGTGGTTCACCCTTCTACTCACTGAAAGACACTCTCCCCTCAAAGGACAAAGCATGCCGGGTCAGATCCCTAGCGGGTGTAAATTAGCAACACTCGCTTGAAGTTGTGGAGCTACACCGATTTACATCAGCTGCGGATCTGCCCCATTGTCTCCGTACCACTCCAAGCGCCTGTTGATTCAACTATCAAAAGAACAGGGGTTCTCAAATGAGGGGTTATGAGGATATTGGGGGGGTCATGAACTGTCAGCTCCAGCTGTGAGCCCCATGCATGCCAGGGCTCCGTCTGTCAACCAGGCACAGGGCTGACAGCCCGAGCCCTTCAGAGCTGAGTGGCCAGAGAGCAGTGGCTGCTGGCCAGGAGCCCAGCTCTGAAGTTAGCGCCACTCCCAGCAGCAGCAGCAGCGCAGAAATACGGGTGGCATGGTAGGGGAGAGTCAGCATTTTCAGGGGGATTCACAGCCTGATATATTTTCAAAGGGGGTCCAAGCAAAAAAAAAAAAAAGTTTGAGAACCCCTGAAAAGAATAAGCTTGAAGATCAAATTAATCTCTCTATAGGCAGCCCCGCCCAGTAGCCAAAGGCCACCTGCTTTGCCAGGAGCTTTATTAAAAGGCAGCAATTCTCACTCACCTCCTACTTGTATTCCTGTATGCTTCATTCACACACCCCACTGACATATGTTCACTCTCTCATTGACAGTGGCAATTACGTGCGTGACTTGTGGAGGCACCAGTCACAGCTATGCAGTTAAGGCTGACCTGGGTTTAAATATTGAACGCATCACAGGCTCCAGTATGTGTTTTGGGGGTCACCTAATTACCTTTCCTGCAGATACAGTGCACATTCAGAGGACGATCTCAAAGCACCTTAGGAACATAAATAAATGGAGCTTCACAACTTTGTATGTGAGACAGGGAATCATTATGTTGATGGATAAACTGGCTAGGCAAGAGGCTAAGGGGATGCCTACACTTCACACTAAGACCGGGTTTGGGTTTGTGGGATCAGTGTTTCCAAGCCTGGGCTTGAGAGTCCACACTGCATTGCAAACCTGGGTTTAAAATTGCTGGACCTGGGTCTCACAGCCATGCTAATGCGTCTGTACTTCAATTTGCAGCCCTTCTGGGTCGGGTCTGTGACCTGCATCCACACTGCAAAATGACTGTCTCTCTTACATTTAGGTGGTACGTAGTTGGGCCAGTTATTTGTATTTTTGGCTCATATTTATCCACTCGGATGTCAGCAATACTGCTGACATTATATTGTAATTATGTCCTGCTAATGGAAATGATCTGTCTACTCATTTTCCATCAATGCCAGCAATGCCCCTCTGCCATGTACATTGGCCAAACCGGACAGTCTCTACACAAAAGAATAAATGGACACAAATCAGACGTCAAGCATTATAACATTCAAAAACCAGTCAGAGAACACTTCAACCTCCCTGGTCACTCAATTACAGACCTAAAAGTCGCAATTCTTCAACAAAAAACTTCAAAAACAGACTCCAAAGAGAAACTGCAGAACTGGAATTAATTTGCAAACGGGACACCATTAAATTAGGCTTGAATAAAGACTGGGAGTGGATGAGTCATTACACAAACTAAAAACTATTTCCCCATGCTAATTTTTCCCCTACTGTTACTCACACCTTCTTGTCAACTGTTGGAAATGGGCCATCCTGATTATCACTACAAAAGTTTTGTTTTCTCCTGCTGATAATAAATCAATTAAGGTGGGCTGTCTCGTTAGAGTTGGTATGGCAACCCCCATCTTTTCATGTTCTCTGTATATATATATATATATATATATCTTCCTGCTGTATTTTCCACTCCATGCACTGATGAAGTGGGTTTTTGCCCACGAAAGCTTAGGCCCAAATAAATTTGTCAGTCTCTAAGGTGCCACAAGTACTCCTTGTTCCTTTTGCTGATACAGAATAACATGGCTACCACTCTGAAACCTGTCACCATTTGGCTGGTTTAACTTGGCAGGTGCTTGGAATTGTCATGGCAGATATGAAAGTCTAGAGAATATAGGGATTTATAACTTCATGTGAGTTATGGTGTTTTCCAGGCAGCAAAGGCAAGCATGACTATGCTATTAGATTTAGACATAAACAGGATGCTGGAGGAAAACACGACAGCTCTTAGCTTGGATTTCAGGTAGCAATAAAGAAAGCAGAGGCACTTCAAGTCACAGTTCTACTTCTGCTTTTTTGGTTAGGAAGTTAATTTTTCTCTTTTTTCCCCCCAGAAATTATTTACCGTTCTCTCATTTTCAGATTAAAAACTCTGAGTGA
This sequence comes from Chrysemys picta bellii, assembly GCF_011386835.1. Classification (NCBI taxonomy): domain Eukaryota; kingdom Metazoa; phylum Chordata; order Testudines; family Emydidae; genus Chrysemys; species Chrysemys picta. The sequence continues at coordinate 201,351,070 of NC_088793.1, forward strand.
GATTCAGCGACCATAATTAAATAGCAGTTACATTCCCTTCTATACACAATGGGCTATATTCTGCCCTCAGCTACCGGTTGAGATCAGTGGGGTTCTGTGGTTGGAATTGAGCATAAAATTTGGCCCGCGTGTGTTAACTCCAAAGCAATTTATTCTGCAAGTCAGTGCTAGCTCCAAACAAAACCAATGCTAACCTTTTTCTTTCTCCCCACGACACAAGCACACACCACACTTTCCTCTACTGGAGCTCGTCCTTCCCTAACTCCAGATACTACACTATAAACTCTGGCGACGATGCACGTTTTGACTTGAAAACGCAGCAACGATGTGGGATTTTAATTCAAGCACATTTGAAAATGGATTCTGACTAAGCTGCAGCCGCATCCCTAATAGTCACAAGGTAAAATAGCTAAACACTGGAGCTGCAGTAACCTCCTTATTTCTTTTTCCTATTAGAAAAGGAACTGAGTAGACCTGGAATATTATAATTAAATTGTCATTTGTTACTTATCTGCTTAAAGGTTCCGCCTAATTAAACACAGCTCAGTTTTCACGCTAAGCACTTACCTACAGCAGAGGGTGTTTGTTTTTTTAAAAATAGAAATCAGGGGCATGCACAGACTGTCTGTTAGTCTTCAGAGAGTCTATTGCCAGCCTCTACAGGTTATACTTCATTAGTGCACGTATTGTCCAGGATAACCCAAGGCTTGTGCAGGTGTGTTGGCAAAACGCACGCCACTTCCACCCCCACCCCACCACACTTCCAACAAGCTGCTACTTGAAACACTGTGTGGCAAAATCACAAGGCGTTCTTAAATTTGTTAGCTTGGAGTTCACCCGGCAGACATGCCTGCGACATGGTGGGCAGGACCTGGAACGGAGTCACTGGAAAAACAAAACCCTGAAGTCTAAACTTAGTATGTTTTTCCATGATTAGATGAAAAACGTGCATTGGGCTTTTTTATGTGTTCTTTAGAATTGTGCTCAGAAATTAAACGTTTTCTGAACACAAAGACAGGTTTTTTTTAATTGTTTGCTGCCTTTGGCCTTTAGAGATGACTCTACATTCCAGTCCATTCTCGCGAACCCATTCATATGGGGGTTTGCTTCCCCCCCCCCCCCCAAAGGTAGCAAACCTAATTCGATCTCTCTTGCTGGACTCAGCTCATGCTGTTTACACATCCCTCTCAGATAATCAATAATGCCGACAGCATCTGTAAATAATTATATGCACAGCTCTAACACAGCATCCAAGACAAAGACAGAAGCTGGGAAGTGAGCCTTTGCATATTCAGAACGGGTTATAAGGACTGAAATACAGAGCATTTTCCTTTGTAGGAATCTGGCCATGCGTCATGTGATCAAAACGTTAAACATCTTTCTCAGGAAAAAAAAAAAACAGTAAATCACTACGTATGCTAAAGTACAGCGATGTCGTGGAGCTCCCCTCTTGTGGGGATCAAGCCAAACACGTCTGTAACTAAAAATAGCATGGACCTGCACTGCCTGGGCTAAAGACCTACTCCTCGAGCTAGCATGCGTTTGCAGACTCGTGTTTTTAGATCCAGCGCTCCTAGGCTCAGTCTCTACAGAGGTCCCAAGCAGGGGAGTCATTACACATGATGGCCTGTGCGGGGTTTAGGATGAGCTTGCGAAGCTAGGGAGAGTATGTCATCCATGCTAATACCATGTGACTCCTTATCCCATCCTACTGCCTAGACCATATAGACAGCTTCAGAAGTCTGCTACTGCCAGGCTACTCAACCTGGTCCTTTGGCTCATCCAAACAGCCAGGAAGGTATTTGCGCAACGCTTTCTGGGTCAAGAAATAGAAGGTACATTTTCAGAAGGTTTGAGGCCTCAGTTTCCCTTTTTGGAGGTGCAGTTTGCACCCTCCTCTTTCCCCCACCCGGATATTTTTGTATTTGTAAACTGAGCCACGGGAATCAATCTGAGTACTTATGCCTCAAGCTACCCAGCATGTACCTGCTATAGACAATTTGTGCCCCAAATACTCAGAACCGCATTGTGCACAGTAATTCGGTCGCTAGGGCAATAAGTATGGGCACAACTTTTGCAGAGGCTCAATGGACCTGCAAAACAAAGCCTTAGAGTGGGTAGATTTAGGCTATAATAAACAGACCCATCGCTCACCCACCACCTCTCAGAGCTAATGGTTCCGTCCCCTTTTGTTAAAGCTTCTATGGAGCTCATCAGCTATCAGCTTCATGCACCGATTAAGTTGTGTCAAAGCTGGTTTGTAAGCGTGAGGTGTTTGTGCAGCACCGATCACGGTGGGGACCAGATCCTTGACTGTAACTATAACAATAAAGCCGGGGTTCTCAAACTGGGGGTGGGGACCCCTCAGGGGGGTCGCGAGGTTATTACGTGGGGGGTCACGAGCTGTCAGCCTCCATCCCAAACCCCGCTTTGCAGCCAACATTTATAATGGTGTTAAATATATAAAAAGTGGTTTAATTTATAAGGGGAGGGGTCGCACTCAGAGGCGTGCTATGTGAAAGAGGTCACCAGTACAAAAGTTTGAGAACCACTGCACTAAAGATTTATTCCCACTGTTCGCTTTAAAAAGAAGTAACCATTGGAGGCACTAGGGGATGCTACGGCTCCACAGACGGGACAACGCATGGCACCCCCTGTTGGAGTTTGGGAAGAGCTTTAGTGTTTGGGAGTTCCCTACCTGGTCTTGCGCTGGAGGCACAAAGCCCCCAAGAGTTGTGAATCTATCTAGCATGCCTTCAAAGAATGACAATTACGGGTAAGTGATTGTCTCCTCACTGCAGCTACAAGGTTATGTGAGCAGATGCACCACAGGGACTGGGTCATCTACTGAGCATGACGCTGCTAGTGTGCAACACCACTCTGCAAGCGATCGGGACCAGACGTGATCATCTGTGGACACTCGCATGAGCACGCTCACATCAGTTCCGAGTCCCAGGAAAGACACAGTTCTGCGTGTTATGTTCTCCTTGGCACTGTTTTCACTGCTTCTCCAACCGCCAGAATGACGTGTCCCATCACCGCAGTGTGTCAGCAGCATCTAAACTGGCATCAGAGCTCTGCCTGGTACATGGATCTGCGTAGTGATTAACTTGTCCACTGACGTACCCCATCTCACAGCGCTTTAGTTCAATTAACTGTGTTGACTTAGTCTCTGTTTGAGCAGTAACTGGATTTAGATAAGGATGCCACCAAAGCAGAAAACAAAACATCAGCTCTGTGATTTCTGACTGAATGTTTGTGTGGCTGATAACAGAGCTGGTGTGATTGGGGACAGTCATCTGGAGTGAAAACTACTCTAAAGTGAAAACCCTGTGCAGTACAAATGCCCTGGCCTGCACTTCGGGGTCAGGAGCAAGACATGCAGAAGGTATTGCTGCTCTAACGTTCATCAGACACATCAGGGGCCTGATCCAAACCCCACCAAAGTCAATTGAAAGACTTCCATTGACCCCAATGGGATTTTAGATCAAGTCCCATGCGATTTATGCTCTTCACACTCAGCAAGACAGGTATATACATCTATGCCACACTGTTAAAAAGAATCTCATTAAAAAGGTGGAAAAAAACTGAGAAGATGTGATATATGCCATCATGTGCCAGCAATGCCCCTCTGCCATGTACATTGGCCAAACCGGACAGTCTCTATGCAAAAGAATAAATGGACTCAAATCTGACATCAGGAATCATAACATTCAAAAACCAGTAGGAGAACACTTCAATCTCTCTGATCACTCAATAACAGACCTCAAAGTGGCAATTCTTCAACAAAAAAAACTTCAAAACCAGACTCCAACGTGAAGCTGCAGAACTGGAATTAATTTGCAAACTAGATACCATTAGATTAGAATAAAGACTGGGAGTGGTTGGGTCATTACAAAACCTAAACTTAATTTCCCCAATACTAATTTCTCCCTACTGTTACTCACACCTTCTTGTCCACTGTCTGTAATGGGCCACTCTCTTACCACTTCAAAAGTTATTTTTCCTCCCTTGGTATCCTGCTGTTAATTGATGTATCTCGTTAGATGGACCTAACACTTGGTATAGCACCCCCATCCTTTCATGTATTTATACCTGCTCCTGTATTTTATACTTCATATATCTAATGAAGAGGGCTCTAGCCTGTGAAAGCTTATGCCCAAATAAATTTGTTAGTCTCTAAGGTGCCACAAGGACTCCTCGTTTTTTTTTTTTTTTTTTGCTGATACAGACTAACATGGCTACCACTGAAACCATTAAAAAGGTGGAGTTTGAGAAAGTTGCAGCTAATACGCATGTCTTCTACTTATCGTTCATTATGCATTGTGAATGGAAGGAATTGAGAGGAACTCCAGTCCTCAAAGAAGGAGCTTTTACTAGTCATGAAATTTCAGATAGCTAGCACCTCAGCAGGACCTATCAGTGAGAGAGCACTGTTAAATAGCACTGCCTTTTGCAGAGGGAAACAAAATCAATCCCAGAGGATGACGATACTGCAGCACATCCTCAACTGGTATAAGCTGGGGTGGCACCATAGAAGCCAATGAAGCTATGCTGCTATCCACCGGTTGAGAGGAACTGGCCCACTGTATTTTACCACCCATGGGTCAGATTCATCCCAGACTAGCTTCCTCCACACAATCCCTGGTGTAGGTTCTTGGCCTCAAAGAGTTTCTTAGGGTTGGCCCTGCACATTGTGGCTGAAGGCATACACCCCTCCACTGGCAGAGAAGAAAGACATGGCCCAGGTTGACTGGGGATGTGCTGTTTCGGCAGAACAGTCTCCAGTGGTGTGGCACCAAACGAGCTAGTGGAAATTACTACTCCCACTGAAATGCCTAGATAAGGCAGATAGCTCTGTAGTCCCATTCTGTAAATCGCCCTCTGGGGCGCAATGGGTTGGGCTGGTAGTGGACGGCACAATTTACACCTCCTTGCATCAGTAAGAGAGAAGCCATGCCAATCATTGCCAGTGCAAACACCTGCCTCTAAAATACACTCGCATCTCTTCTGCTCCCCATCCTTCCTGTTGACCTGAAAAAATGTGTGGAGGCTAACATGAGTCAAATGCACCCCATGCTGTGGCAGGTTTCAGTGCATGGCCTTTGGAGCACACATTTCCCCTTGCACTCTTAGATCGGTAGGGATAGGGACAATGGGGTGGGGCTTCCAGCTATGGCTGAAACCAGGGAGCATTGCAGACCTCCAGCAAGAGTCATGGAAGGATTCTCCTGGAACTCAGGCCAAGATCCTCAAAAGTATTTAGGGGCCTAACTCCCAATGGGCATCTAAATACTTTTCAGCATCTTGGCCTGAGTTCCAGGAGGTCACAAAAAGTTCCTGCCCCAAAGAACGTACCATCTATAGCTACCTTTCCCTGACATGGAGGCCTGCTGCCACTTGGTCTCTGCATTTGCTTTCCTCACTGCCATGTAGCGGGAGGCAGAGTCCTAAATTTGCTGTCTTTGGGCTATTAAAGGGCTATCTGTTGAACTATTAATGAGGGGGAGTTTCAAAAGCAACTGAGACAGCCCTGTGCTCCCAAACCCAGTAGGCACTTTTGAGAACTTCCCCTCTTCATTATGAGGCGAATGGCAAATAGTGCTCCAACTTCTGTTACTACTGCAGGAGACCCTCCCTCTTACCGGGCACATACATACATATATATTTTACTGCTGGTACTTCGCATACATTAAGCATGTATTCTGTAGTCATGAAGGATGGCAGCCTCCCAGCATTTTGCACATCTCTGAGCCAGTCAGCTGTTTGTGCGGAAGCATAGATAGGGACTATTTTAACAATACCAAGAAGTTGGTTAACTCATCCGGCTTAACAACCTGCTGTGCCCAACCTGCTTCGGTAGCCGTGAGTAATACCTCTCATTCGATGCTCCCTTAAAAAGGTGGAGCTTCAGGGTTCAGTACCCAGGCCTATCTCGCAATATTGACTATTTGGGGTGACTGCTGAGGAAGGCAAAACACCCATTGCCATCAGTGGTGGCTAAAGGTTTCAGTCGGACAACTGCTATCATTAGATTGGCAGCAAGCACTGGTATTAGGCTGTTCTTCAGGGGTAGTGGGTTTTGAAGGATGTGCCTACTATGCCCTCTTTTGAAAATGGGTCAAACCATGGTGTCCCAAGCAGAAAAGCTGCTGGAAATCAGAGAGGAGCTTTACAAATCTGACGTCACAGTCAGAGTGCCAGGATGGTTACCTCCATTTCTCCATCTGAGACAGTTTGGCAAGACTCAGCTTCAGGCAGTCAAATCTGACTGAATGCATCACATACAGAACTGAACTGAAATTAAAGCAAATTAAATGTCCCAAGACAGGTTCTGTCCTTTGCGCCGGTAATGCAACAAAGCCTGGAAGACAGCAACCTGACTCCCTGTGTGCGAGAATCCTCCAAAGGCAAAGAACCCTGATAATTGTTCCTAGTCTACTCTCCCTTCCAGTGCCAATCACAGGGGCATATGTGGGAGAAAGCGAGGGGGTGAGCCTTAGTTGCCAGAATGGTCTTGAAGCTGTTACTTTATGTTGGGGCTGGCTGACCACCAGATCAAGGGCTGCGGGGAGGGGTATAAAGGTAGCTTAAGCCATCCCCATCTAGCACTGTGCCAAGTGCAGCTCCTAACCAGCCCAGAATCTGAGCTCACAATTCAACTCGCCCATTCTTGGGGTGGGGAAGGGTATCTAGGCCTGAGAGCTAAACCTCAGTGGATTCAGGATTAAAGCCATTGAGGAACTAACCAGAGGAGACATCTGGCATTGGGAGCAGTGGGCAAGCTGGAGTCACCATCATGTTTCATCAGTGTGAACTCTCTAGTACAAGAACACAGGGCCATTGAGCACTGTGTGCTGACTACTTATTGCCTCTTAATCTAAAGCCAATAGTGTTGTTTATACTCCATTCCCCAGCTCCAAATTACAAACCTGAGCTCACAGGAAGCTTGCGAGGCTCTATAGTTTCTGTAACCTCCTGGTTAAAAGGTCAGTTTTCAAATATAGTGTTTTCCAGAAACACTCTCTGAAAAATATAGAGCTGTTCAAATCCTCTGCTTCCTTGACTGCTATTTTCAGGTTGTTTTCTCAAATTAAACATCAGGCTTAGAAACATACGCTAGCTGTAAGATTAAAGGGACGGTCTCACTCCACAGGGCTTGGGGTTTCCATGTCCCTCTAGAAATAGCTTTCCCCTGTGTGGGCCAGGTGAACTCCAACAGGGTTATCATTTCTTAATCTTCCCTCAACTTTCCGGGTGGGGCCGTGTAATGAGAGGGAGTGATCTTGGACTAACCGCCTGTGGAAAAATCTACCCAGCAGCTCTGGGCTAGAGTCTCAGCATAGCTCCATTGGCATTCCTGGGACCAGGCGAATTTATACCCGCTGAGGAGCTGGTCCTTTATGTCTGGTGGGAAACGGGCAAAAATTCCAAGGGGGAAAGTGATCGGGGGGAGGGCAAAAATCGCAAACAGTTATAACGTTTTCCTCTGTCGGGTGTTTTTCTCTCCGGTTGAGGTTTAAGATGACCGCTTTGCCAGCACTCTTTCCCTTTAAGAATGAGTGAGAAGGCAACAGGCAGGAAGAATGCCTGGAGGAAGAATACACGTATAGCGAAGAGAAGACGCGGGCCTAACAAGGCAAAAAGTCTGGGGGTTATGTCCAGCTCTGCCACAAATTCCTGCCTGACCTTGGGCAAATCAACCAGGCCCAATTTTAAAAAAGGGCCTTTTTGCAGGTTCAAAAGACAAGGATTGTGCGCCGGTGAGAGGAATGTTCTCACCCGACACCTGATTTCCACATACGCGCTGGAAGCTTTGGGCAAACTCCTCAGCTGTTGTAATTGGGTGCAGCAGCTCTATTGAAGTCAATGGATCTGTGCCCAGTTAGTCTCTGATTCAGCTAGGCAGATGTCTACATTTAAGCACACGAATAGTCCCTCTGACGTTAATGGGCCCGCATCGGATTCTCAATACCACTGGTGCTGGGCTCACTTATACCGCTTGTGGATCTGGCCTGTGGTGCACGCACACTTTTGAGCATGGACTTTTACACACGTGAGGCTGCACCACCCTATGCCTCAGTTTCCTCCTCTTTAATGGGGGGCGTAATAATGCTTCCCTACGTCACAGTGGGACGTTGTGAAGCTAAACACACTAATGTTTGTTTGTGCCTTATGATCCTCCACTGAAAGACAGGCTGGGACTGAAAAGTCTTATTATTGTGATATAGAGCAACCATGTTTTGAGCTTAGCCAACGTGCTTTTTCCTATAATTTAAGTGACCAAGCATGACGAGGTGACAGAACAGATAACACGAAGTTTAAAAAGCATTAGTACTTCTGTTCCCCTCCTCTTCATTTTTTCTGAGTTAAGTTAATATACCTGGCCAATTCTGTACAGTACAACCGTGTAGTCATGTTTCCCTATTGTTATTGTTTTCTGGCAAGTCCTTCAGAAATGACAATATGCACCCATAACTAGGTAAGCGATGCTATACAGGTGGCAACTGAAGACCAATGTAGCACTGGAAAATGCTGTATGGAGTCACTGGGGATCAGGCACTGGATTAGGGAGATGGAAATCGCTTCATGCACTGCTGGGAGGCATTCAGATACGACAGCGATGGGGCACTCTAAGAATCTTTAGAGAACAGAACAGAATCTGGTTTTAATCCCAGTTTTGTAGCTAACTGGGTGACTTTGGGCAAGACACTATCTGCCATGTCTCAGTTTCCCCATCTATAAAAAAGAGGCCAATGGTACATCCTTAGTAAAACAATTTATGGTCTAGGACAGGGGTTCTCAAACTGGGGGTCAGGACCCCTCAAGGGGTCACGAGGTTATTACATGGGGAGTCGTGAGTTGTCAGCCTCCACCCCAAACCCTGCTTTGCCTCCGGCATTTATAATGGTGTTAAATGAAAATCCACTTTAAAATATATTAATGGGGGGGTTGCACACAGAGACTTGCTATGTGAAGGGGGTCACCAGTACAAAAATTTGCAAACCACTGGTCTAGGAATAAGTGCTCATCATTATTATTACTCAGAACTGTGAACAAAGCCAAGCTTTGAGTTTACAGATGGGCTCTATCTAAGACCGCGACCATATTTTACAGATTTTCCGTTCACGGTACGGCTTAATTATATTTTCAGCAATTACTTAGCAGCACAGCAGGAGTGGGGGCTGCAGACTAGCTAGTGCTAACTGACCGTTTTCAATCATAGCACTGTTATCTATACTAGCTGCTCATTCTGATGCACAGTGTATTGTCCTCATGGCACAGATCCATGATAAAAGTTAGTAATGTTCTGATGGAACTCTTATTGTGGAAGGCTGTGTTACAAGTTATCAGGTCATAAATAGTTGTTTATGGAAAGCAGTGTATGTTATGTTAGCAAGTACTGCTTAATAATTACTAGGATAGCGACCATGCAATGGATGCCATAGCAATCTATACAGTTTTGAAATATTTACGTGCTGCTATCTTTGAATTCACAGCTATAGGAACAGTACCGTAACTGTATCATTGGCACGATGCATGTGCTTACAATTCAGCACGTTTAATACAAACAAGAGGAAGTACTTTTTCACACAATGCATAACTCATTGCCAAACTGGAACTGGATTCAAAAAAAGAACTGGAAAAGTTCATGGAAGATAGGTCTATCAATGGGTATTAGTCAGGATGGGCAGGGATGCAAAACCATGGTCGGGGAGATCCTCCATCTCTGACTACCAGGAGCCAGGATTGGAAGATGTGGTAGATCTTTCCCTAAATGCCCTTGTTCCTTACACTCCCCATGAAGCTCTGGTATTGGCCACTGTTGGAGACAACATACTGAGCTAGATGGACCATGGTCTGACCCAGTAGGGCAGCTCTTATGTTCTTTGTGTTTGAGGATCAGGTCTAATCCTGGTTCTGACGCTGATTTGCTGTATTACTCTCACATGCCACTTGCTTTTTGACCCTCGGGAAAACTGAAATAACAATAAGTGCCTAAATCCCTACTGAAAATGTGATTTAGATGCCTAAATCAGGTAGGCATCGCAACAGTGAGCACCGCAGTGCCTAAATCCCTTAACAAAATCTGGGTCTTAGGCACTGGCATTGGAGTCAAAAGATCTGCCGCTGACCTGCTGTTTAAGGTTCCTCAAGTTACTTCCTCTCTCCGTCTTTCTGTTTTCCCTCCTGCCCTTTGTCTGTGGGTTTTAAGAGGGAATGCTAAATAAGACATGGTTGATGTCCAAGCAGAACCCCAAGCTGGAGCTGCTCACGGCAGCATTGGCTCGCCTTTTGCCTCTTCTAGACCAGGCGCGGTACACAGGTGGTGGTTGAAAAGCAACTTAACTCCCGAGTGGGGTGGGGAAACACTCCAGCAACGTCCCTGGAACGTTGCAGAAAGGTACAAGGTGGCGCAGGATTCGCCCCAACACTGCTCTGCCTCTGTAGGTTTTCACAGCCAGGTCTTCTCGGCACAGCTGCCCTTCTCACTGTGGAGGAGAGAATGCCCTGGGAAAATCCTAGGTCTCGACTCCCCTCTCCCTTGCCCTTTGGGCAGTCACTTTTACCTCCACAAAGCAGGAGTCAAATGCTAGCAGATCAGACTGGCCGGGTTCTATACTGGTCAGGCGCCCGTGTGAACGACTACAGAAGGTGCAAGGCAGTCCTGGGCCCCGGTCCAGCAAACACTGATGGATGTGCTTAACTTTAACCACAGGAGCAATCCCGCTGCGCTCAGCTGGGGTCTCTCTCGCTCGCGGTAAGTGATGCAGCAAGCAGGCAAAATTGGAGGAAAGAAATCTTTCTGAAGCCAGCTGAGCGGCCAGTGCCACATGCGGTGCTCTCTCTGTGTGCCTGAGTCCTTGGGGCTATACCGAACTAGGTCACTCTGGCCCTTTTACTCCTGTTCCACTCCTAGGGCTGTATTTCAAGCATTAGCATTTCTCCATGAGCTTCCTCACATCCTTACAGTTAAGCATGTGCACCACGGGGGTTCAAGAATGTCCATCCAAGAGGCCTTATTCTCCCCATGCAGAATACAAGGAACTCCTCTTGACTCCAATATCAATGGACTTGACTTGGAGCCTGAGGAAGGAGAACAGAGCCCAGGGAGTTTCGGGAGAAATTCGCTTTCCCTGGTTTTCCTTGGCAGGGGATGCCATGGCCCCTCACTGTGTGCACATCTATTCCTTTGAAAGTAATGGGACCACCACGTTCTCAGCCACAGCTGAGTCCTGTATAAAAGACAACTAGCAACTCTGTCTTGAGCTGTTAGATAAAGATGAGACTGAGTAAAGCTACCTAGGGTAAATCTAGAACCCTCGTTTCAGCATCGTTTCCAGGTCTTCATGTTCTCTGCCTGAGCTGTGCAGTTCCTGACAGTAGCAAAAGCCTTCGGTGATGCCAACATTTTCTGCCTTCATTAGAAAACCAAAGAACATAAAGAGATGCCAGACTTGGGCAATCAAAGAGTTCTGGTGCTGGGATTCCTCGCAGGGGTACTTAGAGTCCTCCACTTCCATTGACGTCAATAGGAGCGTTGGGCACTCGGCGTCTGGCTAGATTGAGCCCAGTGGCTGCACACTTAGCGTGTTCTAGTAGATACTATCTGTCTGTAGAGAAGCAATGTTTTACCTATAAAGTAAATTACATTACATGGGCTATAATGTGGATTTTCAAAGAGGACCCACCTTAGAAACATTTTGTTTAATAAAATAACTTAATTAGAAAAAAGCTTCTGGCTGATGTGGTTGAGACGGTGATAATTTTTCCTTCTCAAATCATTTTCTCTGTTTATTATATGTAATTATGGTGTAATTACATCTTCATCCTCTAGGCAAATTATGCAATCAGAGAAGGTAAGTGGTTCATTTGCCACTGCAATTAGGACCGACGTTTACATCTCTCAGATAAAAATGTCTCTTGTTGTAAAATGGAAAATATATGGCACGCAGGATATGGAATGAATGTGGCTATAAAAGGTTTTATTGGCACTTGTTCAGTATCACCCTCACCATGCCAGGGTAATTAACGCAGCCATCCCAGACACACATGGGGAAAAATTCCATCTCAAACTCCGCCATCCTGACGCTTGCTAGGAATTGGCCCACTGAGGGGATCAAAGGGTAAGAAGACAGGCCCGAGCCAACAACCCTTATGTAAGTAATTCTTACTTACTATCGTGAGACAAGTACACCCCATCACCTTGGAGGTGGGGCCAGGGCATAGAAGCCCTGTGATTAAGTCAATATGGCTGCGCTCAGCCTCAGGGCTGCATGGCCCAATGGCCGGCACCTGTAGGGCTCCCCTCATCTGTGGGGAAGTGCAGCCTACTAGCCGTAGTCAATAAGGCTCCCCTGCATGCAGGAAAGCACGGCCTACTGGACAGAGTCAATAAGGCTCCCCTACACTGCAGGGAAGCATGGCCCAATGACCAAAGTCAACAGAAGGGGGTTTGGTGGGCTGCCCCCAAAGGGGGGGGGGGAAGAGGCTGAATAGGGGAAACCAGGCCCTCCACCAGGTCCCAGCCCAGGGCCCTGGTAGTGGCGAAGGGGTTCACCATGAAGTTGGCGGGAAATCTGCCTGCAACATACTGACTGCTACAGGGACACTGGTTAGTCCCTCCCTGGGCTACTTCCTACCTTGACTCCTGCAGTTGAAGTCAGGGTGTCCTCAGAGTCTCCAGGCCCCTTGGGTGGCACAGCCTTTGGCGGTTGCAATCTCCCTGGGGCATTTGCCGGTACCTGGGTGCCTGCCCGGGTCTCAGCGTCCCCTATTCTCGCGGCCTGGGCTTCCGGCTCTCTCTCAGCTGGAGCCAAAGAGGTGCATCCTTCCTCCTCAGCGGCCAGCCCAGACTGAGCTAGGCTGCTCCCTTTTATACTGCAGCAGCAGTTGGAGCATGCCCAGCAGGGTCAGGAGGCGTGGCTTCTGCTGCTCAGAGGGCTGCTTTAACCCCTTCCGCTCCAGTGCAGGGCAAGTTCACCCCATCATGCTCACCTATACACTCCATTTGGTTTATTAATTATTTTTATTTGAATTACTGTGGTAATTACTGTAAATTACTAGCTGTGGACCAAGACCCATATTGTGTTAGGTGCTGTACAAACACAGAACTTACAGTCTAAGACAAGAAACAACAGATGGATACAGACAGAGAGAAGAATACAAGGAAACAATGAGACAATATTGGTCAGCGTGATAGGCAGTGGGATCAGTGCGCTTCACTCACTTGAGTTGCCCCCCCACCTCCCCAGTTGTGGATTCAAAATAAGGCGGCTTTCGGCAGCTATGAAGGAGAGAATGATCATGAGAAGAATGAGAAGGAAGAAAGGGAAGCCGGGGGTCGTACAGGTTTGTGTGCGCGTTTTCAACTGTTAAGAGCGGCTCTGTCGGTAAAGCTTTCCTGTGTTCCAACCCAGCGCTGGCCAGCCGCAAAAACAAGAACTACGGTCCCTGTCTGCTGGCGTCTCAGCTTTTCAATTCCCTTTTTTACATAGAGCTGATTTCCTTCTCCTCTGGGAAAGAGCGCGTGCCTTGGGCACCCAACTGAAACTCCATTTTACCCAACTGGAAGTCAAATGCTCCTTCCAATCAGCTACAGAGTCTTGAGTCCCTGGTCCTCCCCACTTTGTCTGTGAAGTTATTACTTTGTATAATAGAAGAGAGCGGAGCTCAGAGCAGCTGGCCGGCAGCACTGTGTATAATTTAGGCTGCCCCATTCTCTTTCCTGTCAACAACAGAAAGTAAATTCCTCCTCATTTCCTTGATCTTGTTACACTGGAGTTTAAATAAAGGGTTGAAGGCAGCTGAGGAATAAACACTCTTCTGACCTAGGCACCCATGGTGGGTGATAATCACTGGCGGCCAGGTCATCCCCGCAGTCTGCAAGCAAAGGGATCCAAACCTCAGCAAATCCCAGCTGGCAGAGGAAACACTACCTCTGCACATTCACCTTCCTCTCCTTTAGACCCAGCCCCCCTGGAGAGATCTGGATCCACAATTGGATGGGGTTGGGCACTGGCTGTGCATTGTTCTCCCCCGGTCCCAGGGTAAACCACCACCAAAGATAATGCTATCACTGGTAGCACTATGTAGTCTTTCCCCACTCCATACCGTGGAACCTCTGTTAGGGGCCAATGGCTGGCTCCATTGGAGACACGCTGCACCATGGAACCAATGGTGCAGAGGATAGCTGTGGGATCCTCTGAGATCTTCATGGTTCCAGAGGGATCCACTGGTTTTAGGGCCCAGATTACCTGCTTGTTCCAAGGGGGAAGGGGGAACTCCTACAAGAGAATGATGCAAAGGAAACGTCAATGAGTTGCCAGTCCTGCGTGTTGATTATTCCAAATTTCAGGACTACTTCTTATCCTCTGTGGGCTAGCAATTAAAGCCCTAATCCAGCAAAGTACTGAAGCTTGTGCTTTAAATCAATGGGATTACTCGTGTGCTTAGAGTTAAGCACATGCTGAAGTACCTTTCCAGATCAGAGTCTAAAGCCTGGGGACTGCGAGTCAGAACTCCTGGGTGTTCTTGGTTCTTCCCTTACTCACTGTGTCATGCTGGGCAAGTAACTCAGTCGCTCTGTGCCTCAGTTTCCTCCCCCCTCCCCAACTGGAGCATTGATAGAATACAGGGCCGCCCAGAGGAGGGGGCAAGTGGGGCAATTTGCCCCAGGGCCCGGGCCCCGCGAGCCCTGGCCTGGTGGCGGTCCGAGTCTTCGGCTGGCATTTTGGCGGTGGGGGGCCCTTCAGTGCTGCCAAAGACGCGGCGCGACTGAAGGGCCCCCCGCCACCGAAATGCCGCCAAAGACCCGGACCGCTGCTGGGCAAGTACAAGCACCGCAGCTTCCCCGCTTTGCCCCAGGCCCCCTGAATCCTCTGGGCGGCCCTGATAGAATATCAGTTGTTTATATCTGCATGGTTACTTGTCTATGGACCTAAAGGATTCTTTAGCTCTGATGAGTCAAAAAAGGCATTTCTAGTAAAATTAAATTGATTCAAGATTGTAACGTGGAGAAGGTGGGAAGACATTTATGTGATTACGGAGAGGAAACTCGGGGGGAAATCATACCTTTTTGCCCCCCAAAATCATGAATAGGTCATTTACTGATAAGCTTTGCAAAAATAGATATTTGTACTATATTATTTCAATGGATATTATCGATTTTATTTTTAAGCATTTTTTTAGATTTTTATCCATTAACATTTTTACCATTGCATGAAATTATGGGGTTTAAGCTTTTTATATTATTTGTATTTAAATGTTTACAGTTGTGGGAGATGACGAGTGGGCTCAAACGATGGAGGGTCAGACAATTGTTTAAGGGCAGCAGATGCTGAAATTCAATAAGTTAAAGCTGTATAATCGGTATAACGTGAATTGTGGACATCACCTAGCAAAATATACAAAGTAAATACCTTTAAATCAATCTCTAATAAGTTGTAAAATGGCTTTTTTTTTTACGATGCCTATCTGTAAATTTCAATGATTATCAATGGAAATAGTTTTCATTGGTTTGTGTGTGTATGGTGAAATCAACGTTTGCCGACTTTTACCAGTAAAAAGCCAATCTTTCCAAGCCTACTTATCGACTACTGTGAAATCTTATAGTGGCATAAAGAAGTGGAAGTGCATACCTGGGCTGATCCAACTTCCACTGATCTGGATGGAAAGCGTCCCATTAACGTTACTGGCAGCTGGATCAGGCTCCGAATGCACCATGTCTTCATGCTGGCCTTTTCACTTTGGCTTTGTAGCACATTAAGTCTTAAAAGAGACACTGTTCCATTAACAATCATTTCCACACCTCTAGAGTCCCACAGGGGCCATGAATTTATTTTAAAAACAAAACTAAAAGGAGAAATGTATATACCTGCCCACCCCCCCTCCCAATCTTAATGGTTGGATCCTGCGAAACATTTCACAGTCTTCAACATATCTATCCTCAGAACAACTCTGTAAGGTGGGACAGTGCTGTTATCCCCATAATACAGCCGGGGAACTGAGGCAGACAGAGTGAAGGGTTTGTTTAGATGAGCATTTAGCTTGTGGCAAGCAGGGGTGTAAATCTACCCCACACTAGCAGGGAACTAAAGCCAAGTCTCCCATGTCCTAGGCTAGAGCCCTACCACTGGGCATTCCTGCCTCTCAATATATGAGCTGAAATCCTACATGTTACGGCTGCAATTGATCTCAATGGCAGGGCAATTAAGAATCAGGCCCCTGGAGTTGCCAAGCCCTCTGATGTTGAAATCCTTTCCCTTGCTTTGGCTGCTGCCACTGTATCCATCAGATTTTCTTTTTAATGGAGACTTAAAATGTACAGCATTTATCATGTAATCATTGTAATGACTATCCCGCTCCATTTTTAATTTCACAAAGGACCGGGAGCTGCTTTTAATAATATGTTTCACACACAGAGCATCTTTCATCCAAGAATCTCAAACTGCGTTTCAAATATTAATGAATTAATCCTCACGCCACCCTGTGTGGGAGGTAAGGATTATTAGCCCTCATGTTACTGATGTACACTAAAGTACAAAGGCCCAGATCCTCAGAGGTATTTAGGGAGTTAGGCACCTAAATATCTGGACTAAAGAGGTCAAATGACTTGCCCAAGGTCATACAGGTGAGTCAGCTACGGAGCTGAGAATAGAATCTTGCATCCTAGTTAATTGTTCTAGCAACTAGACCACATTCCGGGCAATAAACATTGTCAGCGCCTGTGCTTCACGCAGCTAGCTGAAGGTGAAACCAAGAAGCACTTAGAAGAGCTTGCCTCTTTTATACCTCTGTCAAGGGTGTTTGCCCAGAATTGTTAAATTGGTCTGCAGCCTCCGGGTCCTTTTGGAGTCCTCACTGGCTACGTTGGCAAACAGCACCTATTCCCATCTGCCACCGCCCAGAGCCCCATCCTAATGGATTCAGAACCAGCTACCATGAGCCGTGCATTAGTGACCTCTAGTCTTGACAGCTGCAACTCATTAGGTCTAGAGATGAAGTCAGACACCCTGAAAACGGGGAGGGTAATTAACCATTCAAACAATTGACAAGTGGTTGTGGTGGATTTTCCATCACTGGCAATTTTTAAATCAAGCCTGGGTGTTCTGTGGAAAGACATGGTCTAGTTCAGATAGGAATTGTTTGGAGGGAGTCCTGTGATATCCAAGTCAGACTAGATGATCACGGAAGTCCCTTCTGGCCTTAGTATCTATAAATATATAAAAAAGCTCCAAATGGTTAAAAAAAAAAAGTGTACCAGCCCACCCGCTCAGCAGCACAAGTTTCTGTCCTGCCTCTCCACCCAAATACAGAATCCAGTGCAAGGTCTCTGGCCCTCAATGCAATTGGCCCTCGCTAACTGAGATATCGTCTCTGTGTGATCATGATTTCCCATTACACCTATAGTGCACTGAAACTGTCAACCGTCTGGGAGAGGCATGGGAGGGAGCTCGAACTTTCATGAAAGGCAGACCCAGCCGTGGAGCTTGCGCCCAGGTGAGATAAGAATGTTCACAAAACTCAGCTCAGTCAGAAATAAAGTCCAAACTCATTTCCTTGAGTTGGCGTTCCCTCAATTAATCCCACCCTCCTTGACGGACATACTCTCTCTCACACATGCAGGGTCTCTCACACACAAAACTTG
Organism: Chrysemys picta bellii; assembly: GCF_011386835.1. Lineage (NCBI taxonomy): Eukaryota > Metazoa > Chordata > Testudines > Emydidae > Chrysemys > Chrysemys picta. Next base: position 201,368,720 of record NC_088793.1, read on the forward strand.
ACATTAATCGAGCTACTTCTCCTACAGGCTGAGAAAATTATTTCTATTTTTAAATACTTGAGGACTGCTCAGATATTCCAATGCTGGGGATCACATAAATAGATTGTGTCACATTCCAGGAAACCAGCACTTGGCATAAAGATTATGCAGAAGTTATCCAAGGCCTCTCTGACCCTCCCCAAAGCCCACAGACAGGCCATTGCCGAAGTCCTGGAATGGTATTTCAGGGTGGGACCTAGCATTCACGGGGAGGAATCTACATGTTTATGCATGCAGGCTACGTGCCCCAAGAATGGTTCCAATGCATACATACCTTTGCAGACTACTGGTCCTAGCAGGGATAATCTGCATAGGACACTTTAGAGCAGGAATAAGAGTGCATATTCGCACTGGGTACACGTACACACACACACATTCATTTGGGGAGCCAGGATAAAAGAATACAATATTTCCAGAATTTGCTCCAATGGACAGTGGTGTCATATCAAACCATACCACCCTCAGGGCGGGGTCTGAAAACAGTGAAAGGGCACGTTTTTATGGGCTACCCGCTCAAACGACACAACCCTAGGTTGCATTGCCAGAAATTCAGATGGCAGACAGGCCTGTTTTAACATGTCAGGCCCTCTCAGAATAAAGAGCAACTCAGCATGAGTTACGTGGTGAGACTCCAGTCCTTCGTTATCTAATGCAGCTGAGAAGTTGAAGGGTAACTGCTGTGTCGAAGGGTCTGACGCAGGAAGATGTCTGTATTTCCATAAGGGATCGCACCCGGCCCATTTAGCCATGAAGGTGTGATGGACAATGGAGGCATTTAAAACTGAAACGAACATATAAATATTTGCATTTGACAACGGTGTGATGTGAAACTGCAAGGCATAATGTAGTCGCAACAAGAATGGTATGATAACCATAGGCAGTGTGGTCTAGTGGATAGAGTAGTGGCCTGGGACTCTATTCCTACCTCTGCCACTGACCTGGTAGGTCACCTTTGCATGCCTCCATTCCACATCTGTCAAATGGCAAAAGTGATATGACCTCCTGTGAAAAGTGCCTTGAGATCAACTGATGAAGCATGCTGTATAAGAGTGAGGTATTGATTATTAATACAGAGAGACAAGGATGGCCTTTGATGTTGTGAAGGCCAAGACTATAACAGGGTTCAAAAAAGAACTAGATAAATTCATGGAGGATAGGTCCATCAATGGCTATTAGCCAGGATGGGTAGGGATGGTGTCCCTAGCCTCTGTTTGCCGGAAGCTGGGAATGGGCGACAGGGGATGGATCACTTGATGATTACCTGCTCTGTTCATATCTTCTGGGGCACCTGGCATTGGCCACTGTCAGAAGACAGGATACTGGGCTAGATGGACCCTTGGTCTGACCCAGTAGGGCCATTCTTATGTTCTTAAGTATATAGAGCAGTATAAACAAGTCACTGTCTGTATGAAAGTTTAGTTTGTACTGACTTTGCTAGTACTTTTTATGTAGTTCTGTTCATTCCCTTTGAAGCACCTGGCATTGGCCACTGTCGAAAGACAGGATACTGGGCTAGATGGACCCTTGGTCTGACTCAGTAGGGCCATTCTTATGGCCTCATGGTTAAGGTGCCAGACTTAACTCAGGAGTCCATGTCCTGGATTTGATCAAGTCACTTGATATCTCTGAACCTCCGTTCCTCATCTATCAGACGGGGCTAATCCTACTTCTTTTGTCTGGTTTTTCCTTTCTAGGCTGTAGACTCTCCAAGGCTGGGCTAGCAGCTTATTATGTTTGTACAGCACCTAGCACAAGGGGACTCCTGGTTGCGGCTACTTGAAACGTCTGCCATACAAATATTAATAGCGCACTGCCTCTCTCCAGCGCATCTCAAAGTGCTGCCGCTGCTGCTGCTTTTTTAAAATTAAATCCATAATTCACTCCCACTCCCCACTCAAACTTTGTATGTGAAGAGGGCCTCGCATTTTATCTCCGCTTTCACAGCTCCCAGACCAGCGGATGTCGCTGCAGATAACATACAGTTAAAATGGCTGTGTCTGTCTTCTCGCTGCCATTTGCGCCAGATCTCGTGGCTGGATAGGCTCTGTCTGCAGTTTGTCCAGTGGAAAAAAATAAAGAAAACAATAGGGGAGTGCGGGTGGGTGAAATCCGGGCTCCACTGAAATCAAGTAAGAGCTTTTCTATTAACTTTAACGGAAGCAGGATGTCAGCATATAGTCCTAAGCCAAGATGGGAGTGAGGGACAGGGAGAGAGGTGAAGTAGGGCTTGATTCTCCTCAGACACCGGTGGAGATCAGGACTAACTCCACTGACCTCAAGTCAGTTCACTTAGTGGTATGACTAATATAAGAGAAAGCCCTCGGGTATCCGTCAGGAGTGGGGCTATCCTCTATAGGGGGTGCGATGCCCTGGGTCAGGTTGCTATGTAGTGCAAATGCCATCTCTGCTAGGGTCAGGCACACGTCAACAGAGCGACACTGGTGCTGCAAAGTGCAAGCGAGATCCGGCCCCTAGCGAACAGAGTTAGGCTAGCTATGGGTGTGTCTACATTTGATTGGAAGGTGTAATTTCCAGGTTGGGTGGACATACATGCACTAGGTTCCTACTGAGATAGATGCTACAAATAAAAGCACAGCCATGCTTACACAATGGGCATGCCACCTTAGTACCTACCTACAGTCCAGGGCTTGGGGCCATCTTGGGGCTGTCTCAGGGATACATGGCTCTTTCGGTGCACTAGCTTGATCAAAGCGAGCACGTGGACGTGTACCAAGCTAGAAATTATATCTCCAGCTTGAGTGTAGACATAGCCTTAGATTCTGGTGTGGCCCCCATCGCTGCAATGTCGGAGCACCTCACAATCGTCACTTATTCTCCTAAAGTCCCCGAGCAGTAGGGTAGTGCGCTCATCCCCATTTCACAGATGGGGAATGGAGGCACAGACAGGCTAAGTGTCTCACCCATGGTCACACAGGAAGTGAATGGTAGCATACAGAATTGAACGTATAGCTCCCAAGTTCTAGGCTAGTACCACCTGCCTCCCTACGTAGCTCATTAGCTGTAACTAACTCAGGGCCAGATTGAAAACCCCTTATTCATGTTGCCAAGCAAGGGCTCTGCATTTCCAGCCATTAGTGAGGAAGATGAAAAGTCTCCAAAAAGAGAATCCCTTTGCACCCACAAATGTTCTCTTCTCCTGGTAAGAACTGGTGACCTTCCACTTTGCATCTTTGTTATATGCATGCCTCTGTGCAGGCACCCAAATCCTCTCACCACACACTGATGATGCTCATCCCAGATGAGCTATTTGAAACATGGGCTTGGCCTCATGAAACGCAGCCTCATTTCCACATGAAAGGGCTGGAAGAAAATCAAGCCAGTTCATCTGCACTGATAAGAATTTGGTATTACTTTTGCCTTCCCCCTTCGCCACTTATCTGTGATTTCGATGTACATTCATCACAATGCATAACTGGAGGTGGGATGGGTTCTCTCAGCTCTCTTTCCCTGAGCTGTGGCAGTATTCCTCTGAGTTTTACTTCCTTCTGCTATCTCCATCATGCTAAAGTCCGATTCCTCCCCCAGCTGCAGTTTGGATGACTCGGTATTCTTGCCACAGCTGTGATGCAAGCACTCTGCTCCAAGGTTAGCCAAACCTGGCATGAGTACCCACTTATAGTCTAGACACCAGTCTAACTGTAGTGCTAATGCTAGGTTTTAACAGACTGAGCTCTGCATTTGTCAGAGCTCTGCCCACGGTCATTGCTTTGATCTTGATCCTTGAAAACCACAGTCACTGGGAAGGTAAATGAATTTCAGCCTCTTAAAGACTTTGACGGCAAGTCCCTTATTGTTGTTTTTTCCCCACTCCCATTTGCTCCTTTCAACTGAACTCCATTGTAAAGACTTTGATTACAGCCGCAAATCCAGTGCCAACCAGTGTTGATCCTTCCCTGGTTTCTACTGTAGAATCATTTAGCAATATGGGGCAGATCCTGTGGCCTTTATTCCCAGGAAAAATTCCCAAGGATTTTAATGTGCACTTTGATTTGTATTGACTTTGATGGGAGTTTCGCTTGAGCAAGAACTTCAGGATTTGGCCCTGTATTTCCAAACAATTCTGTGATGGGACTGGATGCCAAAAATTTGGAGAGAATGAGAACTACAGTGCATGGCAATAGATCTGTAATCTAAGGCAGTGGTTCTCAAACTAGGGCCGCCGCTTGCTCAGGGAAAGCCCCTGGTGGGCTGGGCCGGTTTGTTTACCGGCCGCGTCCACAGGTTTGGCCGATGGCAGCTCCCACTGGCCTGCAGCAGCGAACCACGGCCAGTGGGAGTTGCGATCGGCCGAACCTGCAGACACGGCAGGTAAACAAATCGTCCCAGCCCATCAGGGGCTTTCCCTGAACAAGCAGCAGCCCTAGTTTGAGAACCCCCGATCTAAGAGCTTTGGTTAGTATTATTAGCATCACAGGAGAGCCTAGAGGTGCAAACTGAGATAAGGGCGCTGTGTAGATGCATAGTCAGAGATTGTCCCTGCCCTGAGGTGGTTAATAAAACTAACTAGATAACTCAGGCAAATAAAGCCATTTTACAGATGGGAGACTGAGGCACAGGATGTTTAAACTACTTGTCCGTGGTCACACAGAGTGTCTGTGGCAGAGAAGCTTTGAATCGGGCAATGTAGCCTAGTGGATACACCAGTGGACTGGGATTCAGGAGACCTGCATTCCAGTCCTGGGTCTGCCAGTGGCCTGCCGGGTGACTTTGGACAAGTGACTTCTCTTCTCTAAGTTTCAGTTTCCTCCTCTGTAAAATGGGGGTGATGACACTCCCCTACTTGGTAGTGTGCTTTGAGATCTATTGATGAAAAACACTACCTACGAGCTGGGTATTTTTATTAATGCAGCTATCCCGAGGCCCAGTTCAGTGCCTTAATGAAAACAGAAATTAATGTGACCTTCGTCAATGAGATTCTTGGAATCCCCAGTGATGGGCCTGGTATAAGATCAGACAGCTATGACCCTAGTTTACAAGATATTGGAGTTTTGGGTGAGTTGGCTCGTAGATAGAAAAATACAGAATTTTTCTTACTAGCTCAAAACTCCCATAGAAAGCAAGGGAAACTTTGCTAGAGAAAGGGCAGTTGATTTTGACGCAGCGTTTTTATTTAATAGAGCAGGACAGTCATAGCCTGCAAGATGTATGGTTCCTCTGAACTCACTGTGAAAAACAATTTGCATTGTAGACCTGATGTGACTTCCATCCACTTCCTTGGCAACACTTCTGTTTATTTAGATGGGAGCAGGATTGGGTCCTGTGTCCTGCACCCAGGAAGGGAGCAGGCATTTTAAAGAACACTAGTTAAGTCTAGTTTAAAAAGAGTAAATAAAATCAACATTGGTGATTTTGATAGGATGTAAACACCGTTCCATGTATGTATCAGTGAAATCTTCAAAGAACTGTGGGTGAAATCGTCCTCCTTTGCAGTCATTGGGGGTTTTGCTTTTAATTTCAATGGGGTCGGGATTTCACCTTAAATGTTTTCATATTGTTTCCCCATTCTCTAACATATATTCAACACCAATGAGCTGCAGATGCCTCTGGAGTGGAAGGCAGAACAACAGTATGGGAAGGAGAAGTCAAGAGGGCTTACAGATGATCAGCATCTCTGAAAACCAAGAAGCATATGTTGGTGTCATAACTATTCAGTGGGAAAGTGGCAGCTCCCAGGTCTCTTGACTTCCAGTACCGCCCCCAGTGTATATAGCCTACAGCTAGTAGTGGCCAATAGAAATAGTTGGGTTAGACTAAGAATTGCCTTGCAAAGTAGCTGAGAACTTAGAATTGGAGCTGACTGGAAATTTTTGAAGTTTCAACAAAAATGTTTTGCAATCTTTTTTCAACAAATGATTTTTTTGCCGGTGTTTTGGTCAGTTTAGAGATTGATCCAAAGTTTTGAAAAAATTCAAAAAATGTCTGCCAAATTTTGAAAACGGTCCATGGAGACTTTTCAACCAGCTCTCCTCAGAATTTCTGCTAAGAATTTTATCAGCGTTTGTTGAGTACAATGTCACACATTTCTCAATGTCTTGATTTCAGCCAGGGTATAGACACATCAAACACTAGGAGTAAAGCTGGTCGGATATTTATGGGATGAAGTATACGGACTCTCCCAAAAAAGCCTTGTATTATAAAATTTTCAGGTTGATTTTCAAACTGAAGATGATATTCCAAGAAACACAATGGATGAAATGCTGGCCTCATTTAAGTCAATGGGAAAACTCCGACTGGATGATATTCTGAACTGAACCTCAGAAACACTGGAGGTTCATACCTTCTGGATAAATCCTCTGTCTAAAGTCTACATCTATGTGTGCTGTATACAGTCATGACCCTAAACACAGGTGATGAAAAATTCTATTTTAAAGACAAACAACCCTGTTTAGATTAATAACTATGGGAAGGGCAAAAAGGTTTTGAACAAATACCACCGCCTGCCAGTCATGCCTCTTTCTAACACCAAATATTTGTGAAGGTTCTGACATGTTCGGTTAATATTTTTTTCCTTAACTTTTATTTTTGCTTACTGTTAGTTCTGGCCAGGAATGGCACTGACATAGCTGAAATACCTTGACAAAGTCTGTTCTTGAGGTGTCTCCAACCTAGATGGCAGCAAGAAATGCTAGATTTCTCTCTCTTTCTCTCAGACACACGCACACACACAAAGCCTGGGCAATGTTTTCAAACATGGGTGTCCGGCATAAGGCGTTCAAATAAGTGACCTGATTGTCAGAGGTGCTGAGCACCCACAGATCTGACTGGGGTCTAAATTCCAAATTCTTACCCAAACTGCCAGCCCAGTTTTGAAAACCCAAGAGATCAGATAAGGTTTGGAAGCAGGATATAAACTCTTTGGGGCAGGAACTGTCTTTGCATTCTGTGTTTGAATAGCGCATAGCACAACGAAGTTCTGGTCCGTGACGGGAGCTCCTAGGTGCTACCTCATACGAATAATAAACAAATAAGAACAACAATAATAAAATAAATAATTGGAAACCAATCTAAATCTTGTGAGGTTTATCCATCATTAATAGTTCACAGACCAGAATCAAAACCCTGAATGTATATACTAGAGTTGGTTAAAAAGACTGAAACATTTCTTCAAAGAAAAATGGCTTTTCAACTAAACAGACATTTGGGGGGGGATCCATTTTTGTCAAAAAGTTTTGGATTTTCTTTAATAAACCTCTGAAAACTGATGTTTTTGCTCTGAGGTTTTTAAATATCCCCCCGCCCCCCAAATTCAAAGAAACATTTTGGTGGAAATAATAACAATTTATTTTATGGAGCACTCTGCCATTCTGGCAAAAGCACTTGGGGGGCTGAACAACATTTAAAACAATTTTTAAAAATCACTTCATTGACAGTTTTCCCAGGGGGGAGGAATTCATTTCCTGGCCAGCTCTACCACATACCCCTGAAATCTGAATCTGACTCAAGATCCAAACTTTGTGGAGGCCCCTTTTGTTTATAATAGACCCAAGAAAAATCTCAAATCCACTCAGCCCTGATCTCTGAGCCAAGCTCAAAACCAGAGATGAATTTTGTAGCCCAGTGTCATCTGAAATAATCATCTGTTTAGAAACTGTTTGGGCCTTATCTGGAAGATCAGCATGGCTGAACTGTTAAACAAGAAACAATTGTGGGCTCTGTCTTGTCACAACCCCATACACACATACAAAATGGTTTCTGTCAGTGTCACACAATGGCCTTCAGAAGCAGAAAATCCATCATTAAGGCTGGACTAGGGCGATGTAGACGAGGCACCACAAGGGAGCAGAGCTGCCCAGGGTGGGAGAACGGGGATGCACTGTTGAAGGACATCACTGAGGCCTCTAAGGGGCGACAACTGCTATCCAAAGCCATTTTCACCCAGCATAAGCCTATAGGATAGGTAGTGGTGTAAACACAACCATCCTCCCTCAGGCGTGGGATACATGGAGTCCAATAAGCACCACTGATGCAGGTAGTTGCAATTCACACTCACAACCTGCCATAATGGGGATGAACTGAGCCAACGCCCTTGGTCTATTCTTTAAATAGCATTATTTCCATGAAGAAATATTGACAGTGATGTTGAATTTATCCTATAGCGATTCCTTCCCTCACATACGTATTATGGAAAATGTGTATTTGAGGGTTTGATTGAACTAAATTTTCATCATTCATTATGTGTTACAATAGAATTTTGGGACCACAACTAAAATCAAGGCCTCACTGCGCTAGGTTCTGTACATACACATAGTTAAAGACAGTCCCTGACCCAAAAGAACTTACAGTCTAAATAGGCAAGATGCTCAAAGGTGGTATTATTATCCCATTTTACTGATGGGGAACTTAAGTATCGCAAGGGAAAGGCCCCAGTGCTGCAAACACTTAAGCACATGCATAACTTTACTCATGTGAGTAAAACTGTGTGGACACATAAGGGTTTGTCTACATGGTGCCGGAGTCTGAACTGTAGAATGCACTAAAGCTTTGTGCTCTAACTGCCCCATGTGGACTCTCCTGGAGTAAACGAAACGGTACCAAGTTCATGTTAATGGAGTCCTGTTTGAAACACCCTAAGTGATTTGCGTGCAGGAACAGTGTGTCAGAGTCAGGAATTAAACCCAGCTCTCCCATGGCCCAGACCAGTGCTCAACTACAAGACCATCCATGTAGAAATGTAAATAATCTGTATTGATGTATCAGAAATGTTACCTGGGTTATTACAAGGGGAAATTCTTTTTATTACCATTCCATTATCAGTTTTCTCTGTGAGCTGAATTTCTGTCAAACATTCATTGGTGGATCCATTGGACAATCAAACCTTTAGCGTTTGGAGGGATTATTATTTATTTCCTCTATGATCAGCTATCGTGAACTAAAATGGGGAGGGGGGGAAAAGCAATTAGATCTTGCAGTTTTTAAGGCTGCACTGAGTATAAGGTAAGAAAATATCATAAATTGTATTTCATGACTTCTTGCCAATTGTTAAAAATGTGCAGTCCATATGAATTCATATAACAAGGATGGAATGTTGGGAAAACCAATAAGGATTTTGTGGTCTGAACTATAATGAATGTAGTTTGATATAGAGTCTGTTTTTCACAACATGGCAAAATGAATCATAAAATACTGGACCTTGAAACTCCTGCATTTTTAACAATAGCCTGGGGACAGTTTACAGTGTAATGAATTGTAATTAACCCACCTTCAAAATCTTTTATGAGTATTTTGCCAATTAGCTTTGCATGCTTGCTAATGACTCATGGCCCGCGCATGTCTTCATGGAGGAGGCTTTTACAGAACATGCTGGCCTGTTAAGTCAGCAGAAGAATACAGTGCAGTGAGGTATATGCAGGTAAGACCCAGCCAGTATGAGCAATGTACAGATTTCACCAAACCAACAGGCTTCGCTGGCCTCCCAAACCCAAGATAACTGTAATGTATAGCAACGTCAAAAAATTTTGGTTTCCGAAGGATCGCGAGGAATGCAATGGGCTTGAGCAGTAACATCTGTTGTTACTTAGTACTAACATATATAATGCTGCTAATTGCTGAGCCATCTTTGTTTTCCTTACTTAGCACTAGGGTTAGAATTATTTTATTTTTGTGGTTCATGGCTTCCTGCCATTTGCAACACAAGGTCCACTCTAAAGAAAATAAAACAACTACCGGGCTGCCTACTTGCATTGTATAGGGTTGGGTTTTTGTTTTAAATTAAAGGGAATAAGTACAGCAATGCTCAGCACACCGAATCGTAGCTTGGATGCCTGATTTTTTTGACTGTGCGTATTGACCGACACGCTCCTGTTTCTTCCCACCCAGAGCGCTACCGCTGTCGAATGGGTGAACTGGGGAAATCACCGCTAGGAACCTTTGTCTCGCATTTCACGTGTTCCATTCCATAGCCCTGGATGTGTCAGTCATAGGCCCATTACGTGTAACTACTATTTGTTCTTCTGTCCTCACTGAACATGGCTTGGTTTCAGATCATTAGAGAGAGAGACCCCAAGCGAATTAGATTTCCTGCAGTCTTCCCACATGCAAATCCCAGTTGGTCTCAGTGGGAGTTTTCTTCCTGAAAGGATGGATTATGACCTTACAATCCAGCCCCAGGAACAGGGCAGGAAATAGACTGAGACTCTGTCACAGTCTGGTCTGGGCTTTCCCCCCTCCCCCTTTTGCTGGTACAGCTCACTTCCACCTCTGAGACCTTGCAGCTGCACTGACCGATGTGCTGGGGCGGGGCAGGCAGTGTGCAGAGGGGTGTACCAGCCTGTCAGTGGGTGCTCTCCCCGAGCGCCAGATCTGTCAATGCACATAGCCAGCAGAGGACAGCAAAGGGCCTCCATACTCCTCCTTGCTCCCCTGCGCAAACACACAGCCAGGCTCACGGCCGAGCCCCAAAGGACTGCAGGATTTGGCCTGGTTTGTTTCTTGCAGAAATGACAATGATGCTAAATAACGACAGTCCACTTATGGCATGTCGGCCAGTAGATAGCCCCATGACACAGTTCAGAGCAGAAGGATGTACAGGTTCAGCTTGGACAGCGTCACCCATCAGCCAAAACCCCGGTCCTTGCCTTGGCCATCTCTTACTTTGACTAATGTAAACTCCTCCCCTCTGGACTCCTTGCTTATCACCTTTTCTCTCTCCTGTGTACAGTTAAAATTATAACCCTCCTCTGGTACTCTAGCCATCTTACCCACCTCCTCTTGAAATCGCTTCACTGGCCTCCCCTACTATTCCATTACAGGCTCAAGTTACTTTCCTACACTTCCAAGGCCCTGCAAAATTTCATCTATACTTGCATCCATTTCTTCCTATTCTCTAACCCCCAGAATCCTAGGCTCCACCCAATCTGGTCTCACTAATGGTCTGCTTATCTCCTACAGCCAACCTCAGCATCATGCCTCTTTTCAAAGCAATTCCATGGGCCAAGTGATGTCCTTACACCTCATTTCATTCATTCAACCTTCCAATCCTGGTCTCTTCTTCAATGTAGTCTGGTCACGACCTTCCGTGATTTGTACTGAATAGCTCTGAATTGAGTTGCAGAGCAAGTACGTCACCTTCCTCTGTGTTTGTAACGGTTGTTTTCATATAAATAATAATAAAGCCAAGCATCTGGCTGTTGTGACATGTCCCTGAATATAGTAAAAGGACAAAAAATGGTGGGTGGGATTTTCAAAATGTTCAGCATTGGATTAATTCTGCCCCCACTGAAGTCAAGTGAGCAGAGCTAGGCCAATGCTGAGCACTTCTGAAAATTTCACCCTGTGTGCCAGAATTTGAGATCTAGCCACGACCAATGTTTTAATATAGAAACTTTGCCACTTATTTACCCCAGCAGATGAAATCTGCATAATGAAGTGGCTTTGAATCTGATCAGAAACCAAATTAAATCAATTTTTAAATACCATTTGCGACGCGGTTAGACTACAGCGCTTAGCCGAGAGCTCTATAATTCATCCATTTAGGCCTTGTGATCCAGGGAATTAGTCTGTTCCCTTGTGGCGATCTGCATCTAACTCACTTTTCCTTTAATTCAATACAAAATCTTGTTGATATTTGAGGGAATTCCTTACCCAGTTGGATCATCACTTGCATTTGATACAGTCTGCCTGTTGGTACTCCTTCCCCATCCCTCCAAGCCCAAACGTCCATGGTTCATCGATGGAAAATTCTCTGTTTACCATGGAAGAACGCTGTAGTTATAGGGCTGAATTTTCTGCGCTTTCTTGATTCCCATGCTTCCCCAGCAATCTACCAGGATTTGGTTCAAAGGCTGAAGGTAGCTTGCTCTGGAATTCTTGTAGCAACAGCCCCTGGCCTCCTGGTTTGAGAAGGGCGGGACTGGCTTGACATCTGTCGTTAATGTTATCTTAGCCTCACAATTTCTGCTGTTTGGGAGCATGAATGCTCTGCATTTGAAAGCATCCTGTTTGCATAAGAGCTCGTAAGTGCCCTTCACTTGATCCTAGCCCCAAACCCTACTGGACTAGCATTAACTATCATTCCAATGTGAAATATGCTACTGTAGTGGCATCGGCTTGCCATTTCCTTATCTCATGAAATGCTGCCGCTTCTCTATTGTCCCAAGTCCATGTCACTCCTTTGTGAGTCAGTATCTAAGTGGTTCAGCAATAGTGGTCAAACCTATGGTATACTTAGCAAAAGAATTTGCATAAGTACGAGGAAGTTGTGTTCTTCTGAGGTGTTCCCTGGGGGCCCTATTTTGGATATTTCCTGTTTCTGATATGCTCTAACACCCTCTGTACGTGGCTGTTGTGTGCTTTCTGGTCCTTTCCCCACACTGTCATGTCATTGGATATCTTCTGGGTTCCTTCACACCGCTGCTCAACCTGTTGTATGGCATGCCAGTTCATTTCTGGGGCAAAGGACGTCATGGACATGAGATGCTCGTATCTGCAGAAATCCTTACAGGTCACCAATCCAGCAATCCCTCCGGAATGGGCTTTGGATCAGACCCACAGAGCATGTGTTGTAGGATAATTGTTGTTGCCTTCAAGTACTGCATATCTTCACACTCAATCCATGAGGCCACAGTGGGCCCCAGGCTTATACTCCCTAAACAGGCAGAAACACCTCTCAATTAGAACGAGTTGAAAACTGGGATATTTCAATGAAAGTGTTCATTAAAATGTCATCCTTTTTGTCAGAATTAGATATTTGGATTAAATATGTTGTCCACATTTCAAAAAATTCTCTGCCTGATCTAGAGAGGTTCAAAAACCAGATGAAATTTTCATGAACATTTTAAATCATTTTTATCAACATTTTGATACTTTTACCAAAAAGAGAGAAGGGGAAGTTTTTCCTGTATAAGATGTCCAGGACTGAACCCGGCATGTTTGTTCAGTTTATGGAAATACAGTATTTCATTAGGACATTAGGTATCAACTTGCGGTCCACGGACCCTTGGTGGTCCACAGATTATGTCTAAGATTTCCAAAGCGGTCCGCACCTCCATCCAAAATGTAAGGGTCCGCAAATGAAAAAAGGTTGAAAACCATGGCTGTATAGGCCATTTTTACCATTCTGTCTTCTTGGCATAGCATGGAATCAGAGTTCTCCAGTCTTCGCCAGGTGCTTACTCCTGCACCATTGAAGCTAATGGAAATGTAGCAATTGACCTCAATAGGAGCAGAATCAGGCCCTGGATTATTTTAGTCAAGCTAACACACCACAAAAAAAATGTGGCAAAACGTTTATTTAAAGAGAAAGAAAACATATAGTTAGCGAATCATTTAGAATTACTAAACACCTCCACAAAACAGTTGTCAATTGTCTGAGTATTGTCATGCTATTTGAAGTTCCCCCACAAGTTTCTTGGGTGTTGCTTGTGCCACTTCTTTGTATCTGGGCAAATAATGTGGATGATGATCACTCAGGTAAATTAATCTGGAAAGGCTGTAACTGAAATAAAATCAGCGTTGCTAGTATTGCCAAGAGAGGAGAAGACAGTGAGTATTTGATTCCTGCTTAAAATGGTCTCGGGTTCATAATTGTGGGGTTCTGTCCTAAGCTAGATAGCAGTCTGTTACACAAACATACAAGAGGGAGTCACTAAATACATTGAAGTTTTTTTGTCATGACAAGTACTAAGACTTGACTTCTTTGTAGCAGTTCTCAATCTAAAGTACTATAGAAAGGCAGCCAATCTTTCTGTATGATAAAAGAAATTTCATAACTCATTCCCTGTTTGTGTGCAATAACTAGTCAGGGTAGTCACGTGTGTTTCCTTGGTTGGAACTATGCTTGTGTGTGATTGAGGAAAAAAAGCTCTGGGGAGGCTGATCATAGAATATCAAGGTTGGAAGGAACTTCAGGAGGTCATCTAGTCCAACCCCCTCCTCAAAGCAGAACCAATCCCCAGACAGATTTTTACCCCAGTTCCCTAAATGGCCCCCTCAAGGATTGAACTCATAACCCTGGGTTTAGCAGGCCAATGCTCAAACCACTGAGCTATCCCTCCCCCCCTAATAATATAATATAATATAATATAATATAATATAATATATCTGATTGGCAAGCAGATGGAAGAGGGAGAGGACTCTCCTATCTAACTGCTAAATCATCTCAAACTGGGTCATTCTGTGGTATTTATTCTTTTAATCATGGGACATTAGAAGTGGAATGAGAGAAGATGCCTCCAATGCCCATGTTCCATCCAAGCTCTCCAGACAGATTAAATACAATCATTTATTTATTATATTAGAGTAGCATCTGGAGGACCCAATGAGATGGGGGGCCTGTATCAGGGTAGCTAGCTCATGTAATGAAACAGGGCTCAGCTCTCCTGTTGCAGTCCAGCTGCTCCCAGTTGTGGCCATTAAGAGGGTGAGGCAGCATTGGGGAATTATAGGAAGCTGGGTGAGATCCACTGTCTCAGAGCATACTGAGTCAGTCAGGAGACAGGGCAGGAGAGGAGAGCTGCCAGAGAGAGAAGTTGCTTCTTGGGAGAAGGCCGGAGGCAGGAAAGCAGCAAGGCGTCTGCTGGCTGGCATCCCCAAGCCAGAAAGCCAGGGGCTGAAGGAAAGGGAGCAGCAGAGGGGCTTCCCTGCTGACATCTCCTTGCCAGGGAGCTGGGCCCCAGATGAGCCATGAGAGACTCCCAACAGAGAGGATGTGAGATTTCCCAGTATGAAGAGCAGGGTTATGCCCCAGCAGGAAGGGCTGGGGTGGCTGTCCTTGCAGTGGGATAGAGGACTGTTAAGAATCCAGATCTGACAGAAGACACCAGGAAAAGAGAAGTGGTTTTTTAAAGATTACTTGCATGGGATGGAGGTGGACTAGGCTGTGGGCCTTTTGGTTTGGGATTCTTGCGCTTGCTTTTGGATTAATGTTGATGGAATAGAGAATATACTTGTACAGACTTACTGGGAACCCAGGAGGGAAATTGCGACAAAGGGCCACTTGCAGGGCTACCCTGAGGCCAAGAGGAGCCCACACCTTTACAGCGCCATCACACAAAGTGCTATTCATACATGAAGAAATGAGACAGCCCCTGCCTTAAAGAATTTACAGCCTAACTAGACAAAACAGACAAAAAGAAGATGTGGAAGTGGGGCACAGAGAAATGAAATGATTTGCCCAAGACCATGCAGGCAGTCGGTGACAAAGCCACATTGAAAGCTGGGTCAGCAATGTGAAAAGTTAGAGGGGGCTGGGGTGGAAGATGTCCCCTCTTCTTCTCCAGTGTCTCCTTAGGGTTGATACCTGCGTCAGGTTGCCAAATACAATGGCGATTTCTAAGAGATGAGCACATTGTATCCTGCAGTTAAAATTGTCTGTTCATGTTTTAGGATGGCCCAATTTATTTATTTGTATGCAAATAATATCTGGGCTGTGGGTGCAAATAGCCACTTCCTATTTTGGGATTATTCCCTAAAAACAAGGGTGGGAAAACAATATAACTCTTGTTTTCAGCCACAGCTTTTTTTTTTTTTTAAATCCGCTCCAATTGCCTTTCATTATATACACTGATGGAGGTAGGGTCCCAATCAAACAAACAAGGAACCCTGATAATTTCAGATAGCACTAGCCTGTATGGTCGCTGCTAGCCAGTTCCTTTTTTATTGCAGTTAAACACAAGCTGTGCCTGGGATCAAATGTAATAATTGCAATCAAGCGATTTAACTAAAACTAAAAAGGAAGCCACCTGTATAAATAGGAAATGTGCTGCAATTTCATTCAGATGAGTCTCAAGAAGGCATCCAAGAAAGTTTCGCACTGTCAGTCGGCTGGGAATTTTGAGAGCGAGTGGCCATATTCAACATTATTCCAAGTGGAATGCGCCATAATAAGCCAACAGAGCTCCACGAAAGTCAATACAGAGCAGCCGAGGATCCGGCCCCCTTGATGTGGAACAGTTAACTTTGAAGGGGGTAAACACACAATATAGAAGGGATCGTTAGACATGATGGGTAACATTTTCAAAAGTGCCAGAATGACTTAGGAGCCTATATTCCATTTTTAAAAGACACATAGACCCACTTCCTGAAAGCTAGTTAAGTACCTACCTCCCTACTGAAATCAAGAGGAGTTAGCCTCCCCAATACCTTTTGAGGTTCTGGACCTTAGAAGGCTAAGGCCTGGTCTACACTAGAAAACTAGGTCGGCATAACCACATCACTCAGGGGTCTGAAAAATCCACAGCCACCCTAAGTCCCTGTGTATTCAGAGCTAGGGCAATGGAAGAATTCTTCCATCAACGTAGCTACCGCCTCTCATGGAGGTGGATTACCTACATAGACAGAAGACACCCCCCCTCCTGTCGCTGTAGAAGGTATCTACACTGAAGCTCTACAGCTGTACCACTGCTGCTGTGGCGTTTCAAATGTAGACAAGCGGTAAGTCTCATTAGAAGTCCATGGCTCTTGAGCTCACAAGTTACTAAAGGCATGTCTGCACTGCCACGCGAAAGGTCTGGAGCACATGTAGACGTACCTGAGTAAGTAAAGCTTACTTAGCTAGCTCGAATAACCCAAGCAGTGAGCCCACAACAGGGCCGGCTCCAGGCACCAGCTTGCCAAGCAGGTGCTTGGGGCGGCCGCTCGGGAGAGGGGCAGCATGTCCAGCTATTCGGCGGCAATTCGGCGGACGGTTCCTCACTCCCACTCGGCGCGAAGGACCTCAGGCCGAATTGCCGCCGCAGATCGCGATCGCGGCTTTTTTTTTTTATTTTTTTTTGGCTGCTTGGGATTGCCAAAACCCTGGAGCCGGCCCTGGCCCACAACAGGGGGTAGGGGGCTCATAAAGCCCCATGATACTGTCTGCACTGTTTGGAGTTCACTGCTGTTATCTATGCTAGCTAGATCAAAGCTAGGCTCGGGTATCTTGAGCCGTGCTGCAGTCACACCGCTGACTGCAGTGCAGACCGACCCTACGCCAC
Source organism: Chrysemys picta bellii (assembly GCF_011386835.1). Lineage (NCBI taxonomy): Eukaryota > Metazoa > Chordata > Testudines > Emydidae > Chrysemys > Chrysemys picta. The sequence goes on from NC_088793.1 coordinate 201,385,690, forward strand.
TTTTGAAAATGGGACTTATGAAAATGTTACTCCATAGCTCTGGGGAGTGAACTATTTCCAAATGAAATCGACCACATCATGTTCTGTTGTTCGTCGGCCTAGCACGTTTCATTACTAACCCAGTGACAAAGGAAAACCTATTTAAACCCTCCCACTGATCCATGCCTCCCAGTTCAGTGAGCCTGTTTTATTTCACTCACCTGGAGAGAGGGATATAGTTGCGTGTCACGGTACGTGACTCACTGCTGTGACACCTCCTGCTGGTCGTCTCAGGAAATTAGTGTTTCTAGCCTCCAGAGCGCCCTCTGCAAGCCAGTGTCCCGCTGCTGCTGGCCCCCAGGTCCCTCCCAGGACCCGGTGTCCCTTGTCTTTGGGGTGCTGCCCCCTGGCAATGCCCCCACAGTCTCAGGGTCTCCCCACCCAGGGGAACCCCCAACCCTCTATCCCCACCTTGCCTCAGTCATGGGCTATTGCCAGTCACCATCTAGCCCCCGCTCACTGGGGCAGACTGCAGTGTAAAAGCCACTCATCATAGGCAAGTGGGGTTTGGACCTGCTGCCTCTGCCTACCCGTGGGCTGCCCCCTGCAACTCCCAGTACCATTCGGCCTTCCACTAGGCCACAGCCTGGGGGGTTTCCCGGCCGGAGCTCCCCAGCTTCCTTGGCCTTCCCCGAGCCCCGCTCCACTCCAGGTACCTTCTCTCAGCTCCCTACAGCCAGGTCCCTCCCTCTCAAAGCTAGAGAGAGTCTGTCTCTGGCCCAGCCCTCTTATAAGGTCCAGCTGGGCCCAGATTAAGCCAGTCTCGGCCTGATTGGGGTGTTGCCCCCAGCTAAGGCTGTTTTCCCCAATCAGCCCTGGTTTTCCTTCCCTGCCACAGCCCTCTCCCTAGCTGTTTTAAGCCTTTTAAGACAGGAGCGGGTGACCATCCCGCTACACTGCCTAACTGCTATCCATTCTTTTAGAGAGATGTACAAATGGCCCTTGCAAACCTCCCTTTCTCCCGAAAGTCTGAGCTATAGACTTGCTAACATTAAGGAACACATTTCTGGATGATCAGTTACACACACACACACACACACACACACACACACACACACACGTTTCTGGATGATCAGTTACACACACACACACACACACACACACACACACACACACACGCCTTGAAACATGTTCTTTTTTTACATCCCCAGAGCAATCATTACAATCCCCAAAGGCACGCACCAGCAGGTTGAACATTAGGCCTGGCAAGAACACTCCCCCCCCAGCGGGGGCATGCACAGGTTTTGTGTGCCCGCATCAAGCAGAGAGCCTCTCAAAAGGGGTTTCAGTGTGCCAGCTACTTCCATGTCAGCTATGTCTGTACCTCTCAGGGCTTAAATTCAGCTGGAGCTGTCCAGAGCGGAGTTCCAGTAAATATTTTCAAACCTGTGGGGCAGAAGCCCCAAGCCCCGATGCCTCCTGCAAGGCAAAAGCCCTAAGCCCCGATGCATCCCCCACAGGGCTGAAGCCTAGAGTCGTGAATGGGGGGATCTGGGAAATACTCTGAGAATTTAAACCCTGCTCTCTATAATATGCACCCTTCCCTCAGTGTGAGGAAGGTGAGCACATGCATCTACTTTTCACCCTCCCTTAAAGAATTTCACGAGTTTGCAATCTCCTCCTTAGAGAGAACCTGATTATTTTGCTCTGGGAATTAGCTTCTGCCTGGGAGACAGAAATATTTCTTTGCGTTATCCCCACTTTTCCAGAACAAATGGACTTTCTAGAGTCATCGGAAGTATCCTTGTCTGCTGAGAGTCAAAGCAAAGAGAGGTCTGCAAAGAACTGATAGGTTCTGCCCTTACCGGAGCCTTCCATGTTAACTGATTACAGATTAACTCCAGCAGAGTTATAAGGGGTTTGCTTGAAGGCCTGAAGGTTTGGAGGATTCTTTTTAATAATTCTCTGAAAAATCATTTGTATCTGCTTCTTAGATGAAAGCTAATATTCTCATGCTGTGCTGCTGGGAAATATTAGTCGGGAGTAAGTGCTGGTTCTGCTCAGTAAGAAATCCCAGCGACAATGGGAACGTTGCCTGTCTAATGGCATCAGGAACAGGCTTTAATGAAAGTAAGAATCAGAACTGGGTTGGCTACCTTAAAGAACAGGTCCAAGATCCTTTACCGGAGTCAACTGCCTACAACCATTAACTTAACAATTGACACCAGTAACGGCTCTGGTCTGTGTTCTCTAGGATAGCTGAGATGATGCCAGTTCATACCAGCTGAAGATCTGGCATTAGGTATTTAAGAGATTAGAATCAAATGTAACAAAAGAAATTCTGACTAAACTAAGCTGTCTTTTAATAAACTTTAGTACTACCAACCAACACAGCAACCTCTCCTTGCCAGCTTGGAAACAAGAGATTAACTAGACTGTTTCTATTTTTATGTTAAAATGGAAACAGAGGTGGGAAGGTTTCATGGAATTTACCAAGCCAAAGAAATACTTTTTTTCATTTTAAAATTCAAATGGAATAAAAATTATAGTCTTCCAGTGCTATTATGGAACTGTAATATTAGCCCTCCACTTATCCGACCTTTAGCTGTGAGGAATCAGCTGCAGCAACTGTAGCTTGGGAGTCTACTTCCTAAACCAATCTAATTCCCTCCAAGGTCTGCCCCTTTTTTTTTTTTTCTTTTTTTCTTGAATTATTACACCACCTGGCACAGGGAATATTATTGACTCTGGAGAGAGGAGTCTCATTTTGCAATAATTTTTACAGATTGCTAACTGAAAAACAAGAACAAAAATGAACAACTAGGTAGCTGAAACCACTGATTTTCACTCTTCCTTCCTGCCCCCGTGTAATTTATTGCAACAAACCTCAGCTCCCACACTAAGTTAGGCACTTTGGCTCGTCTAAGATCCTTACTGTGTGTGGGCACCGGCCCAAGGAAAGAATCAACCCAAGTTTGTGGATTTCAGACCACATCGCATGTAGCTCCCACAACCTTGGTGGTGTTCACATCTCCATTTTGGGACAGGCACAACTAACATAGCTTTAAAAAATTAACTGTTAGAGTGATCCTCTTCACTGTCGTAGCTTAAGAAAAGAACCAACCCAAACCCCACAACTTTGTTGATGTTCCAGGCAGGGCTTTGCTTTTGCCTTCAGTGGGGTTTCAGACAGGTGCAAAGGTCTAACAGCATGGAACTGTAACAGGATCAGGATCTAAAAATGTTACAGAGACTTTAACAAGTAAAATATCATAGCTGCCTCTGTATTACAGGACTACAAAACTCAGACTGGATGACAATGTGACAACGTGCTACTGAGAGTTATTCGCTGATTTAGATGAGGTTAAAAACAAGTGAGCCAAATATTTGTCCGTCTCTTGAACTTAAGATTTTTTTTTTTGTTGAGGTTTGAAATAGAGCAGAGAGTTTTTCTATTGTGTTGTTTTTTACATTTCATATCCCCCTGCACTTCCTGGTTTTGTGTGGGATCACAAACCCAAATACCAAAATATTACGAGAAAGGCCCATTCTTGAGGTAACTTTGAACCAGCAATTTCATGAGAAAACTTGCTCTCCTGAGTTTTCCAGCCCAATTACCAGAGACCAAGGACAGTGGGATAAGTTCAGCAATGCTTCAAATATGCAACCAACCCATTTGAGGTTCACCCATCACTTGTCTAGACACACATTTCAGAAGGGGATCATATATATAGATGATAGCCGGTCTGGGAATTTTTACCTGTGATTGTCCAGATCATTTGCAACAAACTGGAGAAATGGTCTGAAGTAAATAGGATGAAATTCAATAAGGACAAATGCAAAGTACTCCATTTAGGAAGGAACAATCAGTTGCACACATACAAAATGGGAAATGACTGCCTAGGAAGGAGTACTGTGGAAAGGGATCTGGGGCTCATAGTGGATCACAAGCTAAATATGAGTCAACAATGTAACGCTGTTGGAAAAAAAGTGAATATCATTCTGGGATGTATTAGCAGGAGTGTTGTAAGGAAGACTCGAGAAGTAATTCTACTCCGTGCTGACTAGGCCTCAACTGGAATATTGTGTCCAGTTCTGGGCGCCACATTTCAGGAAAGATGTGGACAAATTGGAGACAGTCCAGAGACGAGCAACAAAAATGATTAAAGGTCTAGAAAACATGACCTCTGAGGGAAGATTGAAAAAACTGGGTTTGTTTATTCTGAAAAAGAGAAGACTGAGAGGGGACATGGTAACAGTTTTCAAGTACATAAAAGGTTATTATAAGCAGGAGGGAGTTAAATTGTTCTTCTTAACCTCTGAGGATAGGACAAGAAGCAATGGGCTTAAATTGCAGCAAGGGCAGTTTAGGTTGGACATTAGGAAAAACTTCCTAACTGTCAGGTCGGTTAAACACTGGAATAAATTGCCTAGGGAGGTGGTGGAATCTCCATCATTGGAGATTTTTAAGAGCAGGTTGGACAAACATCTGTCAGGGATGGTCTAGATAATCCTTAGTCCTGCCATGAGTGCAGGGGACTGGACGAGATGACCTCTCAAGGTCCCTTCCAGTCCTATGATTCTATGACTGTTGCATATCAAAAGAGCTAGGTAATGCTCTTCAACTGAATAAACTCACTCAGGGAGTGTGAGAGCTCTTTGGAGCCAGGGCAAAAATTGTTACCCAATTCTTTGCACCTGCAACAGTCAGGGAAATGCTAACGTGATTGCCACATCTTCCTCTCCGATAGGGACTCTGACAACGTCCCAGATCTCTACTATACAAGTGTGTGACAGCAGCACTCTGGGCAAGACACTTAGGCCCGGATTCTCAAAGGTATTCAGGCACTTAACTCCCATTGAAATCGATAGATGTTAGGTTCCTAAATACCTTTGAGGATCTGGGCCATAATCTCTCTGAGTTTGTCACAGCTCTTACCCTGCCAAGCATGTGAGTCAGGGGTGTGGGTGGGGGGAAATAGAAAAATATGCAAAAAGATCCTCATGTTTATGATTTAAGTATATAGCAAGTGTTTGTCTTCAAGGGTGGTATTGAATTTTTTTTCTCCTCAGTGCAGTAGCCCTGTATGATCATATAATCTGACCACCTTTACAACACAAGCCATAAACTTTGTCGAGTCATTCTCCCATCAAGCACAATAACTAATTATTAAACTAGTCCATATCTTTTAGAGACGCATCCAACTTTGATCTGAAAACATCAAGTGATGAAGATTCTACCCCACCCAAAGCTGTACCTGTGGTTAATTAGCTCAGTCTTAGGCTATGTCTGCACTGAAATAAAAGGGTGTGGTTTTTTTTTTACCAGAGGACCACCATGGCATGTTAGCTATCCTGCTGTAAAACATGGTGGAGACAAGGCGCTATAGCTTTATTGTGAGGTAAAGCATGGCCAGAGGTTATATACTGACCTAACCTCGCTACCTTGTGGTAAACACCACAGAACCTTGTCTCCGTTTAGGATTGTACGAAAAGATAACTATCGCAGGTTAGTCATCTCTCTGTAAAAAAACAACCCAAAAGTAAAACCACGAAACCCACACACACCTTTCTGTCAGTGAAGATAGCGTCTTCAAAAGTTGTGCCTTATTTCCAGTTTGATTTTTTCTCACTTCAACTTCCAGCCACAGGCTTTTAATGGTATGCCTTTGTTTGCTTGATTAAAGGATCCTGTAGTCACCCTGTTAACTCTATCTTGCGGCTGTGAGCTATCTACATTTTCTCCATCCTCATCTTCCTCGTACCCCGAACCCGCTTCCCTGTGTGTTTCTCCAGTGAGGGAGTCATAGCACACGGTTGGGGTAGTGGTGGCTGCACCCCCTAGAATGGCATGCAGCTCCGCGTAGAAGCGGCATGTTTGCGGCTCTGCCCCGGACCTTCCGTTTGCTTCTCTGGCTTTGTGGTAGGCTTGCCTTAGCTCCTTAATTTTCACGCGGCACTGCTGTGCGTCCCTGTTATGGCCTCTGTCCTTCATGGCCTTGGAGACCTTTTCTAATATTTTGCCATTTCGTTTACTGCTTCGGAGTTCAGCCAGCAGTGATTCATCTCCCCATATGGCGCGCAGATCCTGTACCTCCCGTTCGGTCCATGCTGGAGCTCTTTTGCGATCCTGGGACTCCATCATGGTTACCTGTGCTGATGAGCTCTGCGTGGTCACCTGTGCTCTCCACGCTGAGCAAACAGGAAATGAAATTCAAACGTTCGCGGGGCTTTTCCTGTCTACCTGGCCAGTGCATCTGAGTTGAGAGTGCTGTCCAGAGCGGTCACAATGAAGCACTGTGGGATAGCTCCCGGAGGCCAATAACGTCGAATTCCGTCCACACTACCCCAATTCCGACCCCCTAAGGCCGATTTTATCGCTAATCCTCTCGTTGGAGGTGGAGTAAAGAAACCGGTTTAAAGGGCCCTTTAAGTCGAAAGAAAGGGCTTCGTCGTGTGAACGTGTCCAGGCTTAATTCGATTTAACGCGGCTAAAGTCGACCTAAACTCATAGTGTAGACCAGGCCTCTTAAACTAAATAGATCACTCTTTTCAAGTTTCTTCGTAAGGCCTGCATAATAGCAGATGACAAGACATGGAATCAGTTAAGTACCTGGGCTCTTATTGGGAATCCAACATGAAATAAGAAAAGAGAGCCTCACCTCTGAGCATGCTCCTTTACCAACGTAAAGAATACAGGAGGGAAGAAGATGACAATTTGAGTTTCAGGGCCAAATTCATTGGAGCTATATTGATTTACATCAGCTGAGGCGCCATAAAGGCTACCCAAATATTGCCTAGAGATTACTGGGCATTTTAACTGATAATTTATTCATAATTTTAGATTAACATAATGAAAAATTATCTTAGCCCTCTGCACATAGTGCATTTTAATAATTGGAAATCCCTGTAGGCAGAAAAAAACGGCTCCATTTTTCATGTCGTTTGGCTGGACTTTGTGCACTTTAGTTAATAGAAGTGATGGAAGTGTCCTTCTCAAAGCGTTTTCGGTTTCAGGTGAACAGCAAGATAGCCTTGTGACTAATGCACTGAGCTGGTATTATGCACTGAAGTGGATTAATACACGAGACTGGTTCAACGTCCAGCGCTGCCATAGCATTTTTCCTTCACCTTGGGCAAGTCAGGTAATTTCTCTGTGCCTCAACTCTCTCTCCAACGAGGATGGTGATAATCCTTCCTTTGCCTGTCTTGTCATTTAGACAGTCAAGGAGGGATTGCCTCTTGAGATGTACACGTACAGTGCTTAGCAGAACAATTCATCATCATATTTTTTTTCCACTCAACAACCTACTCAACATACAAATGAGAGTGAGTTTAAAGGCTCTGGACAAAATTAGAATACTTCAGAGTTCTCGGAGAATCTTTTTGCTCTCCTCTACACACCGCTGGGCCCAATAGAGCTCAATATTCTTTATCCACCATGGTAACCTCAGCATTAAATTTATTCCGAGGACAACTTCCCATTGAGGCTCAAAATAAATAGCTCACGTTTCCCCAAACAAGTTCTCTACCATCGCCCTAAAGGAGCAGCCCAGACTGTATTCAGCCCAGACTTCCTCACAATATCACATCATAAAACCATCATCCATCTGGCACAAATTTCAGGCACAGCTGGAAGTATTCGATACAAGAAAGAAACCAAGGACAGAATTAGTATCCCACAAGGTTGTTTTCTCAAGTCACAGATGAAGCGCAGAGCCATGCAGTGAAGTCCACCGTACACCCATTAGCCCTTCTCAAATGAAAAAAGGGCTGTCTAGGTTTTATATTCTGTGAAAATACCAGTTTGTTACCTCCCCTTTCTGTTGCCAGGAGACGTTCACAAAATTATTGAGGGATGAAACATTCTTGAAGCATCCTTTCTGGATCATCAAATAGGATTAACATATGAATTCGTCTTCATCATACAGTATACCTTAAGGATGCAATTGTAGTGGGAGTCCACTAATATTCATTCTTTCAGAAGCTAACAAAGACGGAAGGAATTGAAATATTTACTTTAGTGGGTGAGTACCTGTAGCAAAGGGGCGTGGCCTCCCTCGGAGACTGACAGCGAGGGAGAGCCACACCCACCTACATGCCTACAATACCCTCATCACTTGGCTAAAGATTATAAGGTAGCAGCAGTGGTAGCACTTGCATTTCATAGATACCAGGGTTGGAAGGGACCTCAGGAGGCCATCTAGTCTAACTCCCTGGTCAAAGCAGAACCAATCCCCAGACAGATTTTTGCCCCAGATCCCTAAATGGTCCCCTTAAGGATTGAACTCACAACCTAGGTTTAGCAGACCAATGCTCAAACCACTGAGCTATCCCTCCCCTAGGCAGCATCTGAGCACATCTACTGGATCGGGCCCCTCATGCAAGTTAAGTGGAGGAGCAGCTATATCCCACATCTCATGGATCGCTAAGCAGAGATAGGTGCCTCCCTGCAGCCCAGGCTTCGGCATGGCTCTCTGAGAGAAGGGCGTCGCTTAGCACCCTACCCTTCATGTCCACGTCTCCCATTGGCTAGCTTAGGTGACTCCCTGCCTAGCATGCTGGCTTTGTGGCTCTCGATCTAAGGGTACGTCTTCACTACCCGCCGTATCGGCGGGTAGCAATCGATTTATCCAGGATCGATATATCGCGTCTCGTTAAGACGTGATATATCGATCCCCGAACGCGCTCACCGTCGACTCCGGAACCACCAGAGCAAGCGGCGGTAGCGTAGTCGACAGGGGAGCCGCGGCCGTTGATCCCGCACCATCTGGACCCCAGGTAATTCGATCCAAGATACTTCGACTTCAGCTACGCTATTCGCGTAGCTGAAGTTGCGTATCTTGGATCAATCCCCCCCTCAGTGTAGACCAGCCCTTTGGCGCCTATCTCTCCCCATTCATTGTACAGGGAGCCGAAGCACTCAAGCTTTGTGGATCAGTGTTGTTCCTGTGATTTTCTAAGCACCTAAAATTTAGATATTGTGACATTGAGTGACAAAATGCCTAAGGCCCTTTGTGGATCTGGGCCCACCGGGATGGCCAGCCCTAGTGGTGAATGCCTTGATCCCCTGCCAGCCAACGCAAACTCTCCCACTTCACCTATGAAAAGCAAGTGTCCCCACCTCACCAATTGATAAGCCCATCACTACTGACCCCTTTGGTCACAAATGCACTACAAGGGTAATCAAAGTCTCCTAGATCAGTGGTTCTTAAACCAGGGCTGTGGCTTGTTCAGGGAATGCCCCTGGTGGGCCAGGCCGGTTTGTTTACCTGCCGCATCCGCAGGTTCGGCCGATCGCGGCTTCCCCTGGCTGCGGTTTGCCGCTCCAGGCCAATGGGGGCTGCAGGAAGCGGCATGAGCCGAGGGACGTGCTGGTCGCCCTTCCCGCAGCCCCCATTGTCCTGGGACAGCAAACTGCAGCCAGTGGGAGCCGCGATCACCTGAACCTGCGGACCCTGAAGTTAAATAAACCGGCCCGGCCCACCAGGGGCTTTCCCTGAACAAGGGGCGGCCCTAGTTTGAGAACCACTGTCCTAGGGCGCTCCACATTTTATTTTGCACAGAACACCATAAAAGTTAATCCCTGCTCTTCTTCAGGATCCAGGATGGGAGAACAGCCTGTCCTGATTAACTACTACCAGTAACCTAAATCCTATTGCCTATGCATCCCTGGGCCTTTACTTCTTATGCTGTTGTTGTCAAAGCAAGACTTAGCTTTGGGACTGCCGTGTGTCACAATGAAGGGGGTCAGTGCCTGTAGGAGCAGTTGGCCTACGGCACTGGCATCTGAGAAGAGAATATGACATACATGACATGGATCTGAACAGGATATTATAACTCGACCATTCCTGACAGGGGTTTGTCAACATATCAAATTGTTTTCCTGGACTCAAATGCAAAAGGGAAAACACCAACAGCATCTGGATCGCAGGGAAGACTTGAGTTCGGCCAACCCCGGGAGAGCACCAGGCCCGCTCCAGACATGTGCTACCACCACCCCAGCCCACTGCTGCCAGCCCAGGCTTCTAAATGGGCATGGAGAGGACTGAACAGCAGCAGGACTGTAGAGGCAGATTAGTTTTCTTGTTCACCCTGAGAGACTTCCCGGTCTGGGAGGAATTCCCAGCTGGAGCCCAAGCAACAATGAGCTTCCAGGTGTAATTTAAACTGCAGAGGTGAAGCTCTCGATCTCAGATGACATACGGTACCTGTGTGATTGAGCTGGAACAGTAGGGTGACCAGATGTCCTGATTTTATGGGGACAGTCCCGATATTTTGGGCTTTGTCTTATATAGGCACCTATTACCTCCCACCCCATCTCAATTTTTCACACTTGCTGTCTGGTCACCTTAGAGCACCCTCTCCTCACAGGACCACTGTCCAGATACAACCGGCAGCCTGAGTCTGAAGGCAGCACCCTCCTGGCTTGAGTGCAGAGAACTGGACTAGATGACCTCTTGTGGTCCCTTCCAGTCCTACACTTCTATGATTTCCCCTTTTATTCCTGCACTATGATAGCAATTGGGAGTCACAGAGGAGCTAAAGCATAGAGTGGGTGAGTCTTTAAATAATCCGCAGTCAATATGGACAACACTATCCCATAGGACACCTGCACAGGAACAAAGCATCTCTCCTCCACAGGCTACCTGAATTGGGGGTACCAAGAGCCCGGCTGACACGGGTGAGGAGTGGACAAGCAGGGATGGGGAAAAGTTGGAGCCTTGACTCGTTTATCTGAAATATCTGAGGATAGTGGCTCGAAAAACAAAGCCCTGAACCCAGCTCCATGCATGTATGTGGTGGTTTATGAAGTATTCATAATGTAAAAATACAGTTTACAACATCATACAGCTTACGATCACAGAGATTAACAGCATGGAAAGGTTTGGTGCCTCGGAATGGGTGTTGGTGCTTTGGTCTTTGTTTAGGAAATTATCATGAAAATAGAGCTGGGCTTTCAAGAAGCCATGCACCGCTGAGATCAGTCAAGTTTATAACTTGTTGGTACTGGTTCAGGTTGTATATTCAACAAGGATGAAATCTGCCCTTGTGGAGAGGGCCAGCACACAGCCTATGCACCACAAAAGCCTTCAAAACAGGGTCTACCCACTATTTAAGTGGCACCCAGGCCTTGAAATGTACACGATGAATTTCACCTCTAGCAAGTAGCCATTTTGGTATATATGCTCGTAAAGAAGTCTGCCTTCTCAGCTTTGCTATTTTTTTTTAATGATGAGAACTTTCATTTAGGAAAAAGAAAACAGCAAATAGTCTAGATTAGTGACTTTTCAATGCTGTTGGATTCTGATGTCGAACATGTAGCTTCAGCTTTATACACAGCATTCAAGGTTCTACCAAAAAACAACCTTAAATCTACCAGTGCCAACATGGGTGGGCGAGGGGAGGAAATGCGAGACAAAAGCAAGCAAGACCATACCCACAACCTCTGTTATTTAAAAAATGTGAATGTTCAGACCACCCAAAGTTCAACCTCTCTCTTCTTTCCTTATAGGAAACATAGGGCCTGATTCTCCATTGCTTTTCACTTGGTGTAGTCATAAACACCTGCGCAAAATGGGTGCAAATTCTGATCCGCAGAGATTGTTTTTTTCTTTGTTGGGAGTGAAAGAGTTAATGGTAATCACCTAAAAGAAGGATGGGGGGAAACACAGGGCCATATCTTCAGCTGGTGTAAATCAGAATAGCCCCATTGAGTTCACACTGTAAAATGGAGATAATAAACCTCACTTTCTCCCACGCTTTGAGTGTTTTGCCTATTTGGAATGTAAGTTCTTCTGGGTGGGGACTGTCCTTTACTATGCACATATACATCCCCCAGCACAATGGGTTCCCGATCTAATACTGATAATACCATGAGCTAGACTTCAAAACTGAACTTGTACACAAAGTTTCTCCAGTTGTGTAAAACAAGTTATACAGTGGATACTTTCCACTGGGAGAAGATGAGGGCTTGACTTTTCTAAATCACTCTTCAATGCTTTGCTATTTGTAAATACCAAGTTTTTTTAGTTTGCAAAGTAGTCCAACAGATTTTGTATGATTTTTTTAAAATGTACAGTTAATGTCATTTAAATATTTAAATATCTCTCTTCAAAACCCCGTAAAACTAGAAAGCAACACTAATGTGAAACACAAATGTTATATAGATTATATCCATGTCTATGAGAGATAGTAGCCAGCTAAGTAGAAGGTAAGGGAAAAAATGAGATCAAAATCTAGGTCAGAATGAAAAGCTGGACAAGAGCCCACACTTCCAAATCTTGGGCCTCCCACACAAAAAAGTAAATCATTTTTTAAAAGGGAATAATGGCCTTTTCAATCCTCCAATATTCTGCAAAAAGCTCTTACTGGAAATACTATTGTTCCATTCCATCGGTTTCTAGGACAACCATTATTCTCCACTAATTTTACAGATACTTTGTTGCTTGTGCCTGACCTGCCCTGTTGCTCCTTAAAGTTGCAGAGCCACCTTTTCTTTGGCTTGCCTTTCCCCGGGCACACTGGCCTCCCCCCAGCCTTTCCTGCAGATGCTTTCCCCTGCTTCTTGTTATAGGTACACAATAGTTCAATTTTAATCTGTGTTTTCCCCAGTACGACAAAACATGATTCTGCAACATTTTACCAGCCACTCATCTGTCCTCTTGCAGTCTGATTTTTTCCCGGTAGCATCCCAGTAGCACAAAAGCTCCTGTTCTTTTCTCAGCAGCAGCTGGAGTCCAACGTTCACATCAAAACGTGGACAAATCAAGGCTTGTGCTCTACTGAATTTAGCATGAACTGACATACCCTTTTCCCTTCCACATGTTCTTCCTTCTCAGATGCTGAATGAGCCATTGCCAAATTGCTCCACAGCTCCTTGGTCCCATCCCAAATCTTTATACACTACAGAATTTATACTAGGCTACAGAAATCTTAAGCGGAAGCTTGGTTTTCTGATTAAGGCACTGGGTTGGGACTTAAGAGAACAAGAGGCTCCCGTCCTTGCTTTGGCACAGACTCCGTGTGTGACCTCTGCAAGGCCTTTAAGATATATCTTCACTGCTGAGCCAGCCTGGCTGATCAACGCTCAGACCTGAATGGGCCAGCCACACTGCAAAGCCCTACCCGAGTTCCTGCACCCGCAGTAGTGCTGCACTCACCCTCATGTGTCACAACTCTCTAGGACTTGGGGGCGGGGGCCATACCCCATGGTTCTTTGTGCTGCAGTAACCTGAGCCACTCCATGGTTCTTTAAGAGTGAATTAAAGAAGAACTTGTCTCTCTTTCTGGGCATGCAGGGGGAATTGTGGGAAGGCATTGAAGGACTATCTGCACCCAGGTGATTTTGCCTCTATCCCCTCTGCAAAGTGAGAGGGTCACTAACCTGAGTGACAGCAGAACCCAGGCTCTAACCCAGGACTGCCCAACCTATGGCCCGTGGGCCGTACATGGCCCACCAGAGCATTTCATAAGGCCCAGGGCCTGCGTCAACACAATATTCTAATGGCCGATTTATTAGCGTTTTGTCATCACGTTTACATCATTTTCGTTTCCACACGTGTGTAAATAGACAATACTGTACACAGAATGGACCTATCTAAATGCATATGAAACAAGCTGAACTTAAAATATAAATCAATACAGGTGACTTTAAAACGTATTCAAATATGTAGAATCTGTTTGGCCCACACAAGCCCGTGCTTAGGTTTTATGTGGCCTTCCTGTGTAATATGGTTGGGCACCACTGCTCTAAACCATACCCCAGACGGGCCAGCCAGCCTGGGTTTAAAGCTCCATTAAACTTGGGTGGAAGGTTCCTGTGGGTGAAGGTGAGAGAGGTTAAGGGCAACCCTCAGGTAAGAGCCCCAGCTAACTCTGCAGTGAAGACAGACTTTTAGGGTAAAGTTTTCAAAAGGATCAAAATGACTAAGGAGCCCCAGTCCCATTTTCAGCAGTGATTTAGGCACTTTGGAGCCTATGTCCCATTGCCTTTCAATGAGATTTAAGCCCCTAAATCATTTTTGAAAATGGGCTTTAGGCTCCTAAGTCATTTAGACACTTATAAAAATAATTGTAACCCGTATTCTTTCTGTAGCCGAGTTCCCCCTCTCTAAAATGGAGCTAATGTGGCTTGCTGTCTCCCACTCTTTGCCTGTTTTGTCTAATTAAGTTGCAAATTCTTAAGGACAGGGGCTCCTGTTTCTTACTATGTATGTGTGTGCCTGGTACGTTGACACCTCCAGATGTTAAAATGTTATAAACACTCATAAATCTTCTACTGAAGGGCCTGACACTGCATTCTTCATAAAGATGAAAACACCCATTTATTTCTGAAAGAAAATCAAGCCTACCATCTTTGGACCAAGTTATTCTCTTTCGGGTATTGTATTTAAAGTTCACAAAATATTGGTATTTAGGGGAGGATGGGGTGGGGGAAATTGGCCACAATAGGATTATAAGCACGTACCAAAGTTGTGCTTCCCTTCCCACCCTTTGATCTTGGTGCCTTAATGACTAATTAGTGCTAAAGTACTGGAAAAATACCTCACTTAAGGCATTTTAAAGCTTCTCTTTGTATAGATAAAAACGATGACTCACATCAAAGGATAACCACAAAACGTGCGAGAGAGGGAGTAAAGCAGAAGCCTGTCTCATGGGGATGTTTGGCTAACTGGCCAAACTGGAGAATCTTAATGCTTCCATTAAATTCTCCAGATTTTTCACTCCTGGACTTGCACAGAGGGAAAAGCTAAAGAGAAATGTGAAGGGAAACCTGTGCCCCAGAAAGCGAAGTATGTGTTCAAGGAGATGTGAGCCTTCAAACCTTGTCCTCTGATGAAGGATCGGGGAGAAATGTCATCAGATCCTGTATGCAGTGTAGTTGGAGCCGTATTAGTCCCAGGATATTACAAAGACAAGTCTATATGCATCCGAAGAAGTGGGCTGTAGTCCACGAAAGCTTATGCTCTAATAAATTTGTTAGTCTCTAAGGTGCCACAAGTACTCCTGTTCTTTTTGCGGATACAGACTAACACGGCTGCTACTCTGAAAAAAGACAAGTCAGGTGAGGTAATATTTTTTATTGGATCGATTTCTGTCTCTTGTCTCTCTCACCAACAGAAGTTGGTCCAATAAAAGGTATTACCTCACCCATCAGAGCCTGCAGCAGTCGACAGAAAAATAACCACCACCTCAAGCATTCAAACCGGAAATAATTCACCTTTCTGCTATGGCAGGTTTTTGTTCTCACACTTTGTTTTCAGGGTATCAGACAATCTCTCCGCAATCTGGGTGAGGAAGACAGATTATCCCACATCAGCCTACTGTGTGGTTCTTATACCTTCCTCTGAAGCGTCAGGTACTAGCCACTGTCAGAGATAGGCTACTAGAGTTGACAAACTTCAGCTCTGATCCAGTCTGGTAATTCCCCAATGCATGCTGTTTAGCCAGAGGGTTAGTGGAGGGGAAAATGGGTCTTATTCCCACTCCCAGAGCTATTGCAATGTGGGTGCTCTAAGATCAACAGTTTATTTGCCTTTCTTTGTATGGGCCCAATCCTGCAAGCAACCATCTTGAGGAAGGGCTGAGGAATTGGGCCACATACTCTATTAAAGACCTAAGGGTTGTAAAGCCCTGATGCCAAGTTCTGTTAGTAAAACAGCTCCCGCGACTTCTCCTTCGATGGAGTGTGTTGCCATGTAATGGATTAGCAAGTCAGCAGTACAATCTACTGGAACAATTCCAATGATTATACCACCTAGCTAAACCTTCGCTCCTGATGTGCACCCCTGATTCCCACTAACCTCAGTGGGAGTTGTAGCTGCTCAGAAGAGGCCTGGTGCTGCCAGGTGCCAAGCAACTAGAGGTGCAGTCAATAGGAACTGAGGGAACCGAGCAGCTGTCAGGACTGAGTCCCCAGTGGCCAGCACTAGAGCTCGTTAGGAATTTTCCATCAAAATGATTCTTCCATGGAAAATAAAGTTTCTGCAAATTTGAAAATTTCCCAAGGGTAAAATTTTTTTTTTTGTCAAAATGTTGCCAATCAGAAAAATTGAAATGAAACAGTTTGGTTTTGAGCCAGTACAACATGAAACTTAAGCTGCAGCAGTGACTCGTGGGTGTTAGTTTCAATGTGTCATGCCCCCATTCTCTTGTATGGACCAGGCTCCTTGACCGCCATCTCCCCTCAAGTACTGCAATATGGGAGTCACATGACTGCATTGCATCATGGGAGATGTAGTCTAGGCAGGTAGCCCAGTCCATAGGAAAGAATAAGGAGGGCATGATCCACACAAGCTACATCTTCCATTAGGCCCTGTGGCATGATAAGCAGAGAGAGTTGAACCAAAACATTTTGATGTTTCTGAATTGAAAGATTGTTTAACTTTTTATTGGGTGAAAAAAAATTGATATTAACAATTTCCCACGGGACAGAAATCCCTGGTTTCGCTCAGCCCTCGTCAGCACTCTCAAGATCTGCTTCTCCATCTGTAACATGGGTGTGGGGTGAGGCGTAATTCATTAGTGTTTGTCAAGAACTATGAGATCTTCACATCAAAGGGGCTCTTGAAGTGCAAGGCATTAGTATTCGGTTAGCAGTAAATAGTTTTTAATATTAGCTACTAGCGCTGCAGGAAGCGTTCCCTGTGAAATCTAAGGGAATGAAGAATTTGCCGGGCTTCGCATTTCAATACAAACTTGAAATTTAGCTCAGATTCAGCGAAAGGACTGCTGAAGTGTGGAAACCACAAAAGTGAGTCAGGGCTTGGTTTCAGGTGAGCTAGGGCTAAACATATTATTGTACGGCAGCGTCATGGGAAATGAGCAGCGTTTCATGATTTTCATACAAATCCCCTTGGCCTTAGCTGAATTTCACTCAAACACCACATTCAAAGGAAATCTTAGGTAGGGGGCACAGAATTCAGATACCGCAGTGATGGATGACCTGTAAAACGACAGGTATGGAGGTAGGAAGGTAGAGTAGATCTCATCCTGATTAAAACTGAAGGAAAAGGTTCATACAAATATAGATAAAGAATTAGTACTGGTTTAAAAGCAGATCCTAAAGGTGCCAACTGAGCTCATATCTCCATTGTGCTAGGCATAGTGCATAGAGCTAGTGAGAGAGAGTTGCCCGAACAGAGTTTTCAACAGATTAGATTGATGAAGGAAGGGAGGGAGAAGAGAGGCCAAGTGACTTGGCCCAGGTCCCACAGAATATTAGTAGTTGAACTAAGAACAGAACACTGGTCTAGGCCAGGACCCTATCCAGGGAACCACACTGCCTGCCAAAAAAAGTATCCAAGAAACAAAGTCACCAGGTTTCACACAGTTCTTGCACTGACAACAGCACTTGGGGTCTGTAACAGACAGACTTTGCTTTTCATATTATGAATCCCTAAACATAGGAAGAGAAGAACAGTGACTGGGCCCCACCTAAGCAGTGGCATGAAACTGACAGCATGGAATATGACCACCTGCTCTTAACGGATTATCTTTGCTCAGTGTCCCCAAGAAAGGCACCCTACTTCTACGATCCCTGCTCCACATGCATTGCTTTCCAATCCCAAACCTGCCCATCAGTTTAATGCTGTGTATATACAAAAATGGAGGTAACCAACGACAATATACCCTAAATCAGGAACCAGTTCTCCATTCTCCCCCTCTCTCCAAATATCCAACACTGCTTCCCTGAAGGAGAACAGTCCCAGGAGATAACTATGCAGCTGGCTGGGTTGCTAAGATGTCAGGAGTAAACCTCAATAAAAAGACCCGTCTTACTTTACACCTTAAATGAGGCAAGCCTCATGGCTTTGGCATCTCCCTGAGGAATGAATTCCAGAGTCTAGGGATCACGCTGTCCTCCAGGACTTACAAATTTAGTCTTGGGCACTGTCAACCAAAGCTTCCCCACCACCAACAATTGGTAGGGTGGAACAAATTCTTTTTATTTTCAAATATGCCAGTAACGTCAAAGTCATTATCTTGGTGTGGATTCCAAGGATCCAGTTTCTATTCCTGGCTAGGAAATTTTAGGCAAGTGCATGTATTTCTCAGTGCCTTTGTTTCCCCTTCTGTAAAATGGGGTTAAGGACACTCATCTCCTTTGTAAAGCACTTTGACATCACTTCATGAAAAGCATTAAGTAAGCAGGAGGTCCTATTATTATTTTTTCTCAACATTTAGCAAGCTGAATTGTGCCAGTCTTCTCAGAAACAGAAAATTTCAAACACTGCTCACACGGTGACTACTTAAACTAACCTTTGGGTTTTCCTCTTTTTCTTTTTTCAGATTTCCAGGTGTGTCTGTGTGTTTCCCTGTGGCTGCTACATTTGAATAGATCATTATTCAAGTCCTTGTGATCACTCTAAAGGTATTTATTAGAGCCATCTGAAAATTTTCCATCAGCCTCACCTTTTTTTTCCCTGATGGAAAATGGCTCTTTAACTAAATGGAAATGTTCATAGGGAAATTTTCCACTTTCATCAAAAAGCTGAAAACTGGGGGGGAAATTGATTTTCAAGTTTTTTGACAAAAACCTGAACAGTGTCTGAAAAACAATTGTTTTAATTGACGTTTTTGGGTGGGATGAAAAGGTCACTTCCCAGCCAGCTCTAGTATTTACATGCTACTGAAGGTCTTACAAGTGAACGTGCCCAGAAAACGTCAAGGGATATCCAAGATAATCCTATCTAGAATGCTGATACTGAGATCACAATAGCACCATGTTGTTACCGCGTCTCTGTGAAAACAGACTGGTCCAGATCCCCAGCCGAGATAAGTGGATGCAGCTGCATTGACTGCAATGGAGCTACTCCTATTCATAGAAGCTCTGGGTCTGGCCCACTGTCTCTTCAGTTATGCCAGACCGAGGATGGTATATTTTTGTGTGATAGTGCACGGCTTGCATGGCTCTCTGTCACAGACTTGGTGATATTTGATGTGGTTTTCCACAGGTACAGTGATGCACTGTCCAATGTGACAGCCATGTGTTGCTGGGGCAGAGAGGCCCTCACTACTGTATTGCTATGTTCTGTGTCATATTGCAACACGCTTTTGCATGTTGATTGTGTTTAGGGGAGGAAGGACGATCTTGTGGCTGCAGCCTAGGACTGAGAGTCGGTATCTGGCTTCTATTTTTGGCCCCGCCACCAGAGTCCTATGTGATCTTGGGCAAGCCATTTAAACTCTTTGTAGTTTAGTTTCCCCATATGCAAAAGGGACTATTATCCTTCCCTACCACCCAGATTGTCATTAGCATTTAAAATTTCAAAAGCCCCTTGAGATCTATTGGCTTGATTGATTTCGCTGGGCTTTGGAGCAGGCTCTGTGGACAGACCGTTCCATGGAAATGCAAACACTACTTAAACCTGGGCTGTTGCTCAAACACCTCAGTTGATTGCAACTCCTACAGCATCACCAGGGAAGAGAGAGAGTTTCCTAGCCTGAAACCATCCCCTTCAGGGCTTTATAGGTTAAAACCAACACCTTTAAGTGCATCCGGCAAGAAGCTGCAGATTGCAGAGAACATGTGTGGTGTGATCCCAGAGAGAAAAACCTCTCAGCAAATGGACCTCCGCCTTCTGTCCCATCTGAAGATTGGAGAAGAACTCAGGAATAGAATAACATGCTCCTAGTATGACAAAGGCATGGATGATTATAGTGAGGTCACTGCGGTGGTCTCCACCATTTGAGCCCTCTATGTGGTAATAACTAAGCTTGTGAGGCTCCTTCTTCACAATCCTTGAAGTGCGCGAGTGTCTGGAACTGACAGAGGCATGATGAAGATTGGGGGTTGCCTGCTGAAGCTTTGAGTTAGGAACCTCTCCCTAGGAAAAAGTTCTGCTTCCTGTCTGGTCTGCCTTCCTGCAGAGAGGAAGAGCTGGCCAGAGATAGTGGGTCTAAAACCCCAGGGCCAGAGCTTCAACAGATAAAAATTGGCAAAGGTCCACTGAAGCCAATTTAGATGATCTGAGGAGCTGGCCCACGAAATACACATTAGGATCAGCCAGTTCCTGAAAGGTCACGGTGGTGAACTGACTTTCCAGTCTACATGAGGAAAGGCACAAGCATTTTGCCAAGCCATATTTCAGATAGGCAGAATTGCTGTCTAAAGGCACACATATCATCTCTTTTCAAAGTAAGAACAAAAATGTGCAGTTGCAGCTCATTAAATTACGTGCTAATTTCACTAAATCATTTGTTCAAGCATTACACAGGTATCCCATTTCAGAGTACTAGTACATAGTGCCGTAAGCCTAAAAGCTAATTTCTAACCTAACCTAATGATGCCAGTAATAATGACCTACCGTCACTGCCTTGTGAATCAGATCTTATGATAGTTAAAATAATTAACATCAAAGCACAACTGGTAGCTTGCTAAATTCACCCTCAGTCATAAACCATTAGCAGAGTGCCAAACATTATACTGAATTTTCTCCGTGCAGCTTCACAACAAATTCAAGTTTAGAAACCTGCTTAAGGCTTTTGTCACCAAAAAGCTACCATCCAACAATATCATTCCATTGAAACTGACAAGCTGTTTCATATCAGTGGGCACTTTCACCTCACCAGCTAGAGGGCAGAGGGCAGGCAACATACCAGTCCAGGAGCGATGATGTGCTGCTAAAGAAGGGAGCTCCTACAAAATTCCCTACCCCTAAACCTGTGATAAGCCCTGTGTATGGGGTGCTAATTCTCTCAGAGAGGAGAGGACTGCGGAAAACCTGCAATGAGCAGTGATGAGATAACCTGCCCTGGGGAAAATTTCCTCCTGACCCTCATTAACTAGAGGTTGGTTTAAGCCCTGGAAGCATGAGGATTTGTGTGCCTTCCAAACTCTTGGGGGGCAATGCTGGCTACTATGGTGACTGTGGGTTGTCTTTTATTATGGTTCTAGGGAGGAGCAGGCCTCCACTGCCTTTGGGGTGAGATCGCCTTTCTGTAGGAGCCGTGTGGGTAGGGCTGGAGGAGTCAGGTGGGGAGGAATTACTAAGCAATCCGGATGGTCCGGCAGGGAGGTGCAGGGTGTCTGATTTCATGGGGAAGAGGGGTCTGAAATAGAGCTCCAATTTCACCTCTGAACCAAGGTCATTTTGTGGCTAGCAAGCTAGTAGTAACCACATGTTTATATTTGATGGCTGCTGTCCAGTATCTGTATAAAATGAGCTGGTGGCTTCAGTCCAGTTCCTAGTGTGCAAATATAAGCATCATAAAAACCACCACCAAAATTGGTAGCTAGTGGCCTCTGCATTGGCAGCCTTGTCTGAGAGACGAAGGAGATGGAGATGCAGCTATCTCCTCAGACATCAGGCAGCGTCACTCCCAACCCTGTACTCTGGCTGCGGGTGAGAATGACACAGAATGGCAGTCCCTAGGTAATGAACAACATTTCATTAGCGTCCTTTTCATTATGAAGATACTATCACAAGCAATAGCAGCGCTGGAGAGAGATTTGTAGTTCTTAATAATACTTGCGTTTTAACTTCCTGATGAGCCCAAATCACCAAGCTGAGACCTGGCGTTAGATCCACACTCCGATTTGGCTTTGCAGTTTCCGCCCATTATGGAGGCCTGTTTCCCATTATAAAGGCCTGAGCAGCAAAGGATAAATCTGGAGATTAACTTCCCATCGGAAAAAATTGTTTGCCTGGAATGCAGATCCTACATACCCAGGGGTACCTTCCCCTCAAGCACAGACCAGGTGGGGGCAATGGAGCAAATGATGAGGTGTGTTTCCCTAAATCCAAGAGCAGATGCAGAAGAGCTGGCTGAGGCTCTAAAAGTGTGAGAAAGTGGGGAGCTTTTCCCCCCTCTGGAAAAATCGGAGAGACACCCATAATTTTACTAAAAAAAAAAACAGCCATGGGTTCTTTAAGGACCACAAGTGAGCAGAGAGAACCATCCAGAATCTGGTACCTACAGCAACTCTTTGCATTGCAGAGGTGCTTGAGTTCAGTACTGACTCAGAGGATGACTACCACCGTCAGCAATATTCTTGAATCTCTTCAATACCCAAGATTAGTTCATTAAAGATCTTCCGTCCAAGCACTGCCCAGACCTGGCCATACTTAGTTGAGGAGAACAGCCCCAGGTGACGTGACAGCTGGAATGAGATGAACAGGATAACACAGTTCAGTGCCTTCACCTTTCAGGTTTGGTTGTTGACTCTACAGCTGGAATAAAAATTTCAAAAGCATCTCGAGGGTTAGGAGCACAAGTTCCATTTTCAAAAGGGACTGAGGCACTGAGGCTTTTGAGTCCCACTGACTTTCACTGAAACTTAGGGTACGTCTATACTTACCCGCTGGTTCAGCGGCAAGCAATCGATCTTCTGGGATTGATTTATCGTGTCTTGTCTAGACGCGATAAATCGATCCTGGAAGTGCTCGCCGTCGACGCCGGTAATCCTGCTCTGCGAGAGGAGTAGGCGGAGTCGACAGGGGAGCCTGCCTGCCACGTGTGGACCCGCGGTAAGTACCTTTATGTTCGAACTAAGATACTTTGACTTCAGCTACGTTATTCACGTAGCTGAAGTTGCGTATCTTAGTTCGAACTGGGGGCTTAGTGTGGACCAGCCCTTAGGGTACAAATTTCAAAAGGGCCTAGGCACCTAAGACACTCGGGCACTTTTGAAAAAATTGCCCTAAGTCTCATTGAACATCAGTGGGAGGTAGGTGCCTAAAACACTTAGGTGCTTTTAAAAAGTTTATACTGAAACTTTTTATTTTCTTTAACCTGTTCACTTACTGAAAGGAGATGGGGGTGGGGGGAAGGCATTTCTTTAAACCAATGGCTTGTTGTCTAAGGCTGTAAACACTGACACTGCATTGCTCTTCAAGCTATGTAGCTAACTGATACCAGAGTCACTGGACGCAGAACCAGCAGCAGGATATTAGCAGCAGCAAAGGCATTTCTGCTCTCATCAAATATTTGGTCAATATCATAGAACTGTGGAGATCAGACTCTGCCTGAGTTGAAGTTTTGTCCCAGGATTACCTCTCAGCAGAGATTCCACGGGGATCAACGTCAGAACATGCTACTAAATGTGAGAAAGGTACCGTGAAAATATTGGGTGAGTTGCCTGAAGTGCAATTGTTTCTTAAAACCCGATAGACAGTATAGCCCGGACGGCGCAAGTACTTTGGCACGTTTGTAACTTTAAGCATGCAAGTAGTCACAATGAAGTCAGTGGATCTATACCAATATGTTCTCCGTGCACTTTGTGTTGTTGCCCATCCCAGAACTACACACACACACACAAAGACATCCGTTGCCAGTTAGCACAGCTGCATGGATGTCCACCTTCCCAACTAATCTCTTTTCTGACACTAGTACATTTTAAAGGATACGGAGACATCATTAGAATATAGAATTTCAATTGGAATGACTGCTACCTGTGAATGGTTTAGGAAAATAGCCTGTCACAGTTTTATTTGCAAACTCCTCTTGAAAGAAAAGACAGAGCAAGAAAAGGTCAAAGGAAGTCAACCAGAATTATTCAGCACATGGGTTGGATTCCATGTGCGAAGAGATTAACGAGACTGGGGGCTATTTGGTTTAGATGGGATAAGACTAAAGGAATCTAAGCTAGTGGAGTCCCCACCCAACTCCATATAAAAGCCACATGCTCACTGCACACTCAGTGTCACCCCACCTGAGGACTGGTTTTAGTGAAATAAAAGTAATTCAGGAATAGCCCTGCATGTGCCCCCAGGCTCAGCCTGAACCTTCTCCCTAGGCTCCACTGCTCCTTCCTGCCAGATCTCTCTGCTACAGAGCCTAGCGCCACAAGGCTACTGCCACTACGCTTAAATTCCAGGCGGAGTCTAGGGCTCTACATCTGCTCCTGTGAGTCATCAGCAATTAACCTGCAGCTCCTGCAGGGTTCCAACACCTGCTACTGGGAGGGGTGGTGGAAACAGGAGAATCTTGCCACCTTATTTCCAAGTACTAGGATATATGAAATCCACACAGTAAATGAATGTAGAGAGAGGGCAGTCATGTATTCGTATTTGTCATTTCCCTTAATATAGACGCCAGGGGGGATACTCAAAGGACTGTTTCTAAAAGAAACAAAAAATATATACTTTATGCAACTAATGGAACTCACTGCTGCAGGGTATTATTGAGACAAAAAGCTTGGTAAGTGTTGAACAAGGATAAGCACACTTATGAGAATAACAGCTGCACAAGCTAGGAGAATAACGAGAAGGTTATTTACTTCAAGATATCAGTTGAATACCATCGGAGATCAAGAATGAGTTCCCCACAAAATAGAGCGGCATTTAGGGAGGTTATGGAGAGGATGTTAAACCTTCCTCTGAAGCATCTGACATTGGCAACCGGATATCACACTACCACAGATGGACCTCTAATCTTTTTTCAGTATGACAGTCCCTATCTTCTCACTATACAAAACTCTGATATGAGCTGTAGGCAAGGTTCTGTGTCAATCACACAATCAATATCCCCATTCATTTCCCTCCCCCCCCCCCCATAAAATTATGGAAACCAGAAAATCGCTTATTTTGACTTCTGATTTATTGTGCATGTGAGTAGCAATTTACTGAGCACAGAATGGAAACTGTACAGTATCCAGATGCTCTGGGTAACAATTAAAACTGTGTTACTGAAGCACACAGTCCAGAGAGATCAGCTCGCCTATATTTTAAAGCGTATATTCCCCAAGTTCTATTGGCACAAGGCAAAATGACTCTAACATATGGATCTGAGTCTCTCTGAAAATGATAAATAATTATGCAAGAGCAATTGTCACATTAACATTGATTCTTGATTTTTAAGGCTACACTACATGTACTGGACTTTGGAAAGCACTGAGACACAGAATGGAATTTAGCCTATTGTGTAACAAAATTACTCTACATTTGAGACGCTCTCTAATTCTAATGTTTAGAGAGTTGAATGAACTTGGAAGTTTCTCCGTGTTGCTTATGAGCATCTATCAAAACAACTTTTGGAAAGAGCTGTGTTTCAAGCAGACGCGTTCACTTTTGCATGCCAAAAACCTATTCGTGTTCTCAAGCTCCCAGCAATGCAAAGTGGCGTCCGACATGTCCTGATGAGAGATATATGCACTTCCTCTGAGACAATTCACATTAGGTGTGCGTTTTATTGCTAGTCTTTTTTATGTTGTTAACATCCTGCCCTCTTTCCTGGTTCCTCCCAAAGAACTACAATGCAATTTGCAAAGCTCCCCTTTGTGATATGTAACAAACAAGCTCTAGTCATTGTCTTTCCACTTCATACAATGACGCAAGAACAGAAGTCAAGATGCTAAATGTATTCCTGCATTTGTATATGAAAGCCTCCTCCTCCCTGAATATACTTTTTTAGATAATTTACCACGCTTTAAGCACACTCTCTCTCTTTTGTAGATCACCATTTCCATGAAAACCCAAAAGGCAAGATATTTATTAAAATATACCATCAGAAAAGTTTATTATGCAGTGACTCACCAATGTACTAAACACCATAGTAATAATCATCCCCAACATTTCACCACCTCTGCATAGTGCCATAAAGGGCTAGCTCACAAACATACCACTGGTAATTTAAAAAGGAGAGGACAGTGCATTACACTTTCCCCACATTTATTTAAAATTGTATGGTAGGTAGAAACTTTACTTCTGCAAATGCGGTTCCTGGAGCCGTCACAAGCTTCCACAACAAAGCCACAAGAGAGTTAAGTGACAGGGATGTCTTCATACTATAGCCATATTCCACCCTCTCTGTCCTTTGACTCCTCAGGTTGACTTTCACAGCTCTTAGAATAGAGCCACCTAATGCCACATCACCTCGGTGGAAGACTACTGCTGATAATGGCTGGATGTCACTGAGAATAGCTGAGAAACCACCAAGAGGCCCTTGGAGGATTCCACCATCTCTGCAATGCCATTTGCTTCCAGGAACATTTGGAAGCACTCCTCCCAATTCCTTCAGGTCTCTGCCAGACTGAAGAATCCAAGTGGCTTCATTTGCTCCATTTTTGCCAAAGGTTGAAGACTAAAAATGGAGTCCTAAATCTGTGAGCTGATTTTCAAAAGATCTGAGGGCCTAGCAGCTCCTTGTCTACATAGGTGCCTCGGTATAGATTCAGGAAACAAAGTTTAGGCCATTTTGCCAAAAACTGAGGGAACTGACACCAGCAAAGTTCTGCAAAGCACTAGACTTTCACCATTACCAGATTTCCCTCTATTCATTTCCATTTTCCAGTTCTCCAGCAGTAGCATAAGCTTAAACAGCAGGGAAACTTGGTCATTCAGGGTGGAAAAGGAAAAGAAATGAAAAAAAAAACATTTTGCCAAAGGGGTGGGGGCGGGGATGAAGAAGGTAATAGGGATCAAGGGTAATATTTATAAAAGCGTCTAAGTGACTTGGGTGCCTGAGTCCCATTGAAAGTATCAGTATCTATGTAGATTCACACTAGATGAAGTTCTGGTCTGTATTATTTAGGAAAGTCAATGAGAGTTAGGTTCCTAACTCACCTGATCACTTTTGAAAAATTTATCCCAAATGTGTACCATATCAATTGCTAATGTCATCCTTTAATCTTTCTAGTGAACAATATTAGAGCCCTGAGTTTTGGAAAGATTCCACAAGGAAGGAACATGTATATAGCTTCTTCTATGCACAGCATTTTAAGACACTGAACGGAGAAATAGGATTCTCCTAACCAGCTAAGGCCTTCATAATTGTAAGGCAGGTTTTTTTTAACTTTATTTTCAAATGTACTTTATTTTCAAAGCCTTGAAGGATGCAGCACCCCTGATATCTGTCACAGGAGGGTTTTATATCCCAGGCAGCGCAAATAAATTGCCAAAATCCTGCCAAATTCAGCTGAAAAAGGACTAAAGCACAAGCATTGAACAACTTTGTATTCCAACATTACTTTGTAAGGGGGAATACTGGGTGTGTACATATGAGAGATTCCAACTAAATCAAGAGTTGATTTTTTCCTTGAGATTGTCAATATAAAAAATGTTTACTGAAGAAAAACAGAAGGCACAAGAAGGCTAATTTGGGGACGTAAATTTACAGAAGTTTCTAGACCGTGACATGCATTCAGAGATACTTCTAGTGCTGTTGTTATTAGATGTACTGCGGTATCTGAGATCGAGGTCCCATTGTACATCACGTATTAAGAGACAGTTCTTACCCCCAAAATAGACAAGCTACAATGTGCAGTCTAAACAGACAAAGAAAGTGTTGTTAACCCCATTTAACGTATGGAGAGCTGAGGCACAGAGAGATCACGTGAGTTGTCGGAGGTTTTACAATAACCGCATGGCAGAGCTAAGAACTGAAACCAGATCTCCTACGTCCCGCTCCCATTCCTTAACCACAAGGTCATGTTCTAACTCCACAGCTGTGTGGTAGAATGGTGTTGTCAGTTCACAACTTACTGGAGAGATCTGGAGATGGAGTTCTGTTGAAAAACCCCAGAGTTTATCTCCTAATGCACAGTCCAGTTAGGCTCCATTTAACTCCATGGCCATTGTTTCTTACTCTCCTCTGGGCTCTGCCATTAGTGTTCCAAACACAACAATGTCCAATCGAAGCTAGCTTCTCCCACCATATCCACTGGCAAAAAATTCAGCAACACCAACTCCTGTGTGAAAACTCCTGTTCCTCCGAGGGCTACTCAACTCAGTGAGTGTTTTGATTATTTGCTGAGTTAACGCTCGTCATGATGGCAGCTTTAATAGAGCGGAGTGGAAGTGGTTGGGAAGGATCCCCTGGGAGAATAACATGAGGGGGAAAGGAGTCCAGGAGAGCTGGCTGTATTTTAAAGAATCCTTATTGAGGTTGCAGGAACAAACCATCCCAATGTGTAGAAAGAATAGTAAATATGGCAGGCGATTAGCTTGGCTTAACAGTGAAATCCTTGCTGATCTTAAACACAAAAAAGAAGCGTACAAGAAGTGGAAGATTGGACAAATGACCGGGAAGGAGTATAAAAATATTGCTCAGGCATACAGGAATGAAATCAGGAAGGCCAAATTACACTTGGAGTTGCAGCTAGCAAGAGGTGTTAAGAAGAAAGTCAAGGAAAGTGTGGGATCCTTACTGAATGAGGGAGGCAACCTATTGACAGAGGATGTGGAAAAAGCCAATGTACTCAATGCTTTTTTTGCCTCTCACAAACTAGGTCAGGTCTCAGACTACTGCACTGGGCAGCACAGCACGGGGAGGAGGTGATCAGCCCTTTGTGGAGAAAGAAGTAGTTTGGGACTATTTAGAAAAGCTGGACGAGCACAAGTTCATGGGGCCAGATGCACTGCATCTAAGGGTGCTAAAGGAGTTGGCAGATGTGATTGCAGAGCCATTGGCCATTATCTCTGAAAACTCATGGTGAGTGGGGGAGGTCCCGGATGACTGGAAAAAGGCTAATGTAGTGCCCATCTTTAAAAAAGGGAAGAAGGAGGATCTGGGGAACTACAGGCCAGTCAGCCTCACCTCAGTCCCTGGAAAAATCATGGAGCACGTCCTCAAGGAATCAATTCTGAAGCACTTAGAGGAGAGGAAAGTGATCAGGAACAGTCAGCATGGATTCACCAAGGGCAAGTCATGCGTGACTAACCTAATTGCCTTCTATGACGAGATAAACTGGCTCTGTGAATGAGGGGAAAGCAGTGGGCATGTTATTCCTTGACTTTAGCAAAGCTTTTGATACGGTTTCCCACAGTATTCTTGCCGGCAAGTTAAAGAAGTATGGGCTGGGTGAATGGACTATAAGGTGGGTAGAAAGCTGGCTAGATTGTCAGGCTCAACAGGTAGTGATCAATGGCTCCATGTCTAGTTGGCAGCCGGTTTCAAGCGGAGTGCCCCAAGGGTCGGTCCTGGGGCCAGTTTTGTTCAATATCTTCATTAATGATCTGGAGGATGGTGTGGACTGCACCCTCAGCAAGTTTGCAGATGACACTAAACTGGGAGGAGTGGTAGATATGCTGGAGGGTAGGGATAGGATACGATACAGAGGAACATAGACAAATTAGAGGATTGGGCCAAAAGAAATCTGATGAGGTTCAACAAGGACAAGTGCAGAGTCCTGCACTTAGGACGGAAGAATCCCATGCACTGCTACAGACTAGGGACCGAATGACTAGGCAGCAGTTCTGCAGAAAAGGACCTAGGGATTACAGTGGACAAGAAGCTGGATATGTGTCAACAGTGTGACTTTGTTGCCAAGAAGGCTAACGGCATTTTGGGCTGTATAAGTAGGGGCACTGCCAGCAGATCGAGGGACGTGATCATTCCCCTCTATTCAACGTTGGTGAGGCCTCATCTGGAATACTGTCTCCAGTTTTGGGCCCCACACTACAAGAAGGATGTGGAAAAATTGGAAAGAGTTCAGCGGAGGGCAACAAAAATGATTACGGAGCTGGAGCACATGACTTATGAGGAGAGGCTGAGAGAACTGGGATTGTTTAGTCTGCAGAAGAGAAGAATGAGGAGGGATTTGATAGCTGCTTTCAACTACCTAAAAGGGGGTTCCAAAGAGGATGGATCTAGACTGTTTTCAGTGGTAGCAGATGACAGAACAAGGAGTAATGGTCTCAAGTTGCAGTGGGGGAGGTTTAGGTTGGATATTAGGAAAAACTTTTTCACTGGGAGGGTGGTGAAGCACTGGAATGGGTTGCCTAGGGAGGTGGTGGAATCTCCTTCCTTAGAGGTTTTTAAGGTCAGGCTTGACAAAGCCCAGGCTGGGATGATTTAGTTGGGGATTGGTCCTGCTTTGAGCAGGGGGTTGGACTAGATGACCTCCTGTGGTCCCTTCCAACCCTCATATTCTATGATTCTATGAGTTGCACCCTGCCGAAGGCCCACTGACTTTCATCAGCTGACAGTCTCAAAAGAAAAAGTGGTCTTGTGGCTAAAGCAGAGGTTAGTGCTTGCAAGTTCCACCCCAGCTCTATCAGAAATAGGGCGTGTGATCTTGAGCCAGTTGCTTAGCTTGCTTTTCCCATCTCAAAATGGGACAAAAAGTCAAAAACTCAAAAATTTTCACAAACGGAAAATCGGCAGGAAAAAAAATCAATCTTGGTTCATCAACATATTTTATTTGAATAATGATTCCTAAATGTTTTGTTTTACCATTTAATTTAAAAAAAAAATAAGTATACTAGAGTCATCTTAACTTTCAAAACAAAAGGTTGTTTAGAACAAAAGAAAGGAAATTTTTCATTTTGAAAATGTCAAAAACAGGACGATTTCAAAACATTTTTTCAAGTCAAGTCAAGACATTAAATGAAATCAACCCTTTCTTGCAGAGAGTTTTGGTTTCAACAAATTGGCATTTTTTGACCCCCAAAAATGGTTGAAATTTAGATTGAAACTTACTCGGTTTTCCGAAGGTTTTAAAGGGAAAAAATGAAGCCAAAAATATGTCACTTACATTTTCAGGCCCATTCTTTCCCTTTGTTCTTTTCTCCGTTTTTATGGGTATATCACATGCATCACACACACGGGCACACATGTACAAATGCACAATCTATTTCCAGTGATGGACACCAAATTCTGAACAGAGAAAAGCTGCACCTAATTTAAAGAGAAGCTGCATGGTGCCTGTATTTTTTTCTTCAAATAGCATGACAGTCCAAGCCATGTAGGGTATAACTAAGGGAAGAATAGAGCCTGAGGCATTATCTACACCATATAATTGGCCACGTTAAGAAAGCATTTCAAAGACAGTTTCAGCTAACATGGTGAATACAGATGAGGCATTACGTTGCTAAAGCAGATTTTAAAAACCCTTTGAGACAAAGTGATGATTTTAAACAGATGATTCTTTAAAAGGCTCAAGAATGGGGAAAAAATCCATGTACCGTCTATATTGGCCATTTTAGATGAAACTTTCTTTAAAAAATAGTTCATTAACAGGATTTTCTGTTAATGCAGACAAGGCCTGGGGGCCGGATCCTGCAAACATATACGGGACTATTCAGTGGCACTGCTCATGGCAACCACCATCACGACAGCTGGTAGGAAATGTTTGCAAGATCAGGCACTTTAGGCTCCAATCCTGCAAAGAAAACCACATGGTGACCGACCCCCTGAGCCTTCCTGCCGACTTGGACTTTGCAGGATTACGCAATGCTCCCAATACTTCTGTTAGTCTCAAAGGTGCCACAGGACCCTCTGTTGCTTTTTACAGGATTACGCACTTACTTTTGGACGTTTATTAGGCCATCTAATCAGTCCCCTGTGGCTCTCTGAATCTTGCCAGTCACAGCCCTGATCCAGCAAAGTACTTAAGCATGTGCTTAACTTTAAGCACCTGATTGGCTCCAGGCTTAAGTCATTTGCTGGAAGCCTATGTGACTACTTACACACTTAAAGTTCAGCACATGCTTATATATTAGATTAGTGCCTCGTTCTGCCTAGATCCACTTAAACTAAGCACGTTTTCCAGCACTTACTCCACAAACAGAACTTTCCTTTTCAGTGTCCAACATCCTACACTATGTCTACTGTTCCATTCCATTAAAACGAAAAGGAAATGTTGCTTTCTTTAATGGCACCTAAATCTTTGTAAATTAGATTGTAGTATCAATACATGACATAAATTCATTCTTTACCAAGGCTTTATTGGAAGAGAGCGGCCCATTCTGTTAAGAATCTAGGAAAATAAACCAATTCAACGTGCTCCTGTTTTTTCACTGAGCACAGGAATGCCTAACAGAGAGTTAATACCATCCAACATGAGCCATTTCACCTAGAGCAAGAAGTGAAAGCATGCGACTACACCCAGCAAGTGATCACAGAGCACCCTGCAGGGAATTTGCTTCCATTTCAAAGGGAAAGATCAAAACTCACAAAGGGAAAAAAAAAAAAAAACCCAAAGATGCTCCCAGCCTGTGTACGAGATTAATATTGGGCTCAACCTCAGAGGCTTTCTGAGAGGAACGGAAAGATGTGGACAGAAAGATCACAGAGCCACTCCAGTGCCTGATTATTTATGCTCTATGAGTTTGATCCTACCTACACCACTGCGTGAATGGGAGTTTTGCCATTGACTTCAATGGGAGCAGAATCGAGTCTCTTTGAGGTGTATTGGCTGTCTGCATAGAGTTTTAAAATATATATGGAAATTAGAGGGAGAATAATTTGACAATGTCATGATGATCTGTTGGTTTTACATTCACAAAAAAGTATCCATTTTTGGAGCATTATTTTCTAGCAAACTCCTCAGGGGATCATAAGTGAAAATAGATAGAAAATAGACAATGATTTCGACCTTGATCCTCCACACAGCTATCTTCTCCCGGCATGGAGCTCCCTGCAGCATCAGTGGCTTATGCAGTGCACAGAATGGTAGTGTTGGCAGTGGTGATTCCATTCAGCCAATCATTCAAATATTCCACTCCCCAGCAAAAAAAAAAAAAAGGTGGGGGTGGGTTCTTTTGTGCAAATTGTACAGCAAAGGGCATTTGCCCAGGTGAGCCCGGCTTTAGAGAGACGCTGTCAAAATAAGAAAAAATAACCAAGCATTTGAGCAAATCCTTGCCTGGGTTACAAACACTAGGCTGAGATTTTCAAAGGCCCAATTCCCATTGACTTCCCTTGGATTCCTTTAAAGTCCCGGCCTTCATTTATGGGGAACAACCAAAATGTACTTTTTTCACTTATGTTTGGGGGGGGGAGGCTTTTTCTCCTTTTTGCATGACATTCATCTTGGCCAATAATATTGAACTGGTTGGTTTCACTACGGTCAGTTTCTAAGACTTTTCCCTTCCATTCCCATGGAGTGGCATAATCCTGTTGTGTTTGTGTTCCCTACACTGCGGGAAGATATTGGAATTAAAAGACACAGTCTGGTTTTTATTCATAGGAGGTTTTGTAACAACCTCTAGTTTCTTTCTTTAATTAACAAAGTCTAATTTCTGAGCCCAGGCTGCTGTCAGATGACAGTGTGACTAACGAAAGAAACATTTCTATTCCGGTGCTTATATCATGCCCCTCACCGCCTACCTAAAGAGACTGTCCTTGCCCCAAAAGCTTACATTCTAAACAGACAAGGAAGCAAAGGCACAGGGAGGGGCCACACTGCCAGCTTCAGACTAGCATTTTACAGCGGCCTTTAATTTCTAATACTAGACCACCACCCTTTGTGGGTGGCTCTCCTCTCTGCTCCATGGAGTGGTGACTAGCTCTCTCTCTGGCACCATCCCTCACACCCCTTTTCCTCCAGATCCCTTGGAGGAATCTCTGTGCATCCAGGATTTGCAGTAGGGGACTGATTTTATTGCTATTGAAATCACTGTTAAAATCCTATTGACTCCAGTGGTCCAGGACTGGCCTCTAGGGGAGGCAGTAGATACAGCGCAGGAAACAAGGAGGACAGAGGGAGGGGATTGGAATTATAGGGGCATGCACATTTTCCCCTGCTCTGGCCCCACAGACTGTACTTTGCTTTTCTCTAAGGCTGTATTCTCTTTTTCCTGCGGAATATTGGAGGCTACCACAGCTAGGAGATTCCCCGGTAACTTGCCAAAGAACGGGAGGAGTGGGGGCGGTGGGAGCCCAGAGTAGCTGCAAAGGGACAGAGGTCCCATGCAAATGCATCTGGCCTCCATAGATTACCAAGATCAGCCAGGTGTGGGCATGGACCCCCAGGCTTCTGTGGAGGGTGAAGCAAACCTCAGCCCACTGAGAAGCCAGCATGGTGGAGGGGATCCTCACACACAATTCCTCCCTCCGGACTGACTGCAGGACAGGGTGATCTGGCCCATGCAGCTGAGGCTGTGAACTGCTGGAGATGTTTGAGTTATGAGACAAGCCTGCGCTATTAAATGCCTGATCTCAAGTTTATACAAAGCTTTGAAAGCAAGCACAATGTTCTAACTGGAAAGCACTTCAATTAAAGTGGAGACAGGATTTGGGATCCACTTTAAAGTCTGCAGTTTGGAGGGAAGCTTGTAGATCCATTTAATCTCTGTTGAGATCAGGTGACACCAATATAAATGTTTGCCTAGAGCTTTTATTCTTCCACCTTGGATTTTACACCAGCAGCTTTGCTCTTTCAAGTCTCTTCCGAATGTAATGGAAAGAGAGGGATGGTATCTGGGAGGGACTCCGATTTTTGGTTTCGGATCTGGCTTCGTGCCCAGGGCACTCAGGTGTGAAGTACCCATTGACCCATTTCTTTGTCCCCCTCTCTCGTTACAGCTGTGTTAATAAATTGGCTTGATGGCTTCCGCCACCTGCTTTATTTCTGGTAAGTAAAGTTGTACTTCCCCGTAGGACTCAAAACTCTGCCCTGCTATTGGGGTCCCATTCCGTGCTGCACCACCAGGAGGCATCTCTGGGGGATGGGATGGACAGGAGGGAAAGTTGCAGCCGCTAGTGTAAATTAAAGGAACCCAGGGGTTTCTCTGATTTATGGTACTCTCCTAAAGTCTGTGTCATGTGCTATGGAGACACCCTCTCCCATTCCCCAACACACCCGGGGCATGCAAGGGAAGTAGCACAGTGCAGAGGCGGATTAAGATTTATTGGGGCCCTGTGTACAGAGAACATTGGGCCCCTCACACCCAGTGCTTGTGCGGGGCCCCTCAAATTGGCCAGGGCACCTGGGCATGGGCCCGTGTGCTGATCTGCCATGGAGCACAGGGGTGATTACGCTGGCCCTGCAGGGCACCTGTGCCAGGAAGAATTCGCTCCTACCCTTTGCAGCACCTTTACAGCCAGAGCAGCATATCGGGGTGGGGAGCGGGGGAGGAAGCACTCTCTCTTGGACTTCTGGTTTGTAACTTAATTCGTTATACGAACAGAGACAACTTTCACGGCTCTTCCCAGGGCCAATAATCATGGAGTTGCAGCAGGTTCAGGTCTCTATTACGGATGTTTTTTTTCCCCAAAGGAACTTAAGCAATTCTGTCTTTTAGGCCAATATTTTAGATGTGGATTCCTTGAGGAAGCTTTTTATTATTATTATTCTGTATAATGGATCCTTTGCATTTTTTAATTTAAAAAAAATCATAAATCTAACCGGTTTCAGAGTAGCAGCCGTGTTAGTCTGTATCCGCAAAAAGAAGAACAGGAGTACTTGTGGCACCTTAGAGACTAACAAATTTATTTGACTATAAGCTTTCATGGGCTACAGCGCACTTCATCGGATGCAAATCTAACTGTGGGTTTTTCTGTCATACACACAGAGGAAAGCCAGCAAAGGTGTAGGCTTCCTCCCATGTATAAATTAGTTTTCACTAAGTTCTATTTCATGGGAATCAAAGGTCAAAGGTTTAATTCTTCCTGCCTCAACCTGTCTGACTAATGTGCGTAGCAAGCGGCATTCATGCTCACAAAGAAGAGAGTCTGCGAGCAAGTCACTTTTTATTCAAACCTCTTTCACTTGTAGATTTGATGGACAATTTGAAAGACACTAGGACAGAGAGTTCTCACTAGCATCTTCTCCCCAGGCCAGATCCTCAGCTGATGTAAATAGTCATGGGTCCTACTGATCTGAGCAGAGCCAGGTTGATCGACACTCCTGGCCCGTGCAAATGTACAGTGATGAAATGTATCACCATTTGATGGAAGTGATCATTTCTCTTTCCATTCTTATATAAAATATTAGACAAATTAACAATCAAAATGATCTTTTTGCCTCTTATCTTCAATAAATTCATCTCTCTCTCTCAGCATCAGAAGCAAGTGTTATTTCTCCTTGCCACTTGGGGTGGGGTTTTGTTCCCAAAAGTGCTGCAAAAACAATGCTGCATACGCAGGAAATTCCCTTCAAATCACAGTGGCATGAGGAGGCGGCGAAAGTTTACAAAGCATGTAAAAATATAAACACAAGAAATGACCTCATTTTTGCCAACGTTCAGGCTGATTATATAGGTTTATAGCCAGAATTTCCCCCGTGTTCTTATTTTTGCTTTCCTTACAAGGCTGCTGCAGTCTCGGATCAAAACCGGGATGATGTAAAAAAAGGAACGGCCCTCATGTCACGTGCTTTCCCTCTGGCTCTCAGACCCCCTCCCTGACCTAGCTCTGCATTCATTCCATGTATCTGTGAACTCAGGCAGCATTTTAGCTTGTGTAGCATGAGGGTCCATCCAGTCAGCAACCGTATCGATTCTGAATCTGCCCCTTGTTATGGAACACACGGTTATGGCAATAAAGGCTGGTCTTGCACTGAAGGCCCGGGAGTGGGACTGAGGAGACCTGCATTCCACCCCAAGCTCTGCCATAGATTTACCTCTAGGACAGGGGTTCCCAAACTTTTTACTAA
This sequence comes from Chrysemys picta bellii, assembly GCF_011386835.1. Lineage (NCBI taxonomy): Eukaryota > Metazoa > Chordata > Testudines > Emydidae > Chrysemys > Chrysemys picta. Next base: position 201,421,934 of record NC_088793.1, read on the forward strand.
GGTAACCCACCAACTGCATTGTGTCTTTTTCTGTGACCCATCCTTAGAGGTACGCCCCCTCCCTCCTAGCCCTGCAATCCTAACCCCGGCCCGGAGCAGAAGGGACGGCTGTTGGAGAGCAGGCCCGCCCCACGCTCACCCTGCAGGGGCAGGTCCTCTCCCGTGGGGCTGGGCCCAGCTCCCTGCTCCACACGTTGCAACCTGCAGCATGGGGGTGCAGGGCCTGTCAGGTTTGGCCCCACTGTCCCTCCATCATGATGGAGGGGCAGCCGAGCCAGTTTTGCGTAAGTGATGCTGTGACCTGGCATGTCGCGGAGGGATGGTCCGGTCCAAACCTGTGCGCTGTTACCCTGTGTGCTAGGTTGCAACGCCCAGAGCATGGAAACAGGCCCACCCCCACGAACAGGCACCACCCCCCCATGGGGCAAGTGTGGGGTGGGCTCACTCTCCAACACCCTCAATCCCAGCGTCTCCACTCCACCCCAGGATGGGAGAGGTAATGTCCGCCTGGGGCCCCACAACTCATCGAGCGCCTTACCACAACGCCCACTGCTGGGTTGCGACCCACTGTTAGGAATACACTGTTCTATGACCTTAAGCCCGACCCTCAAAGGTATTTAGGCCCCTAATTCCCAAGATAGTGGCCATCACACTCGCTCTCCTACTATGTTTGTTTGGTGTCTGTCTCTACCTGAGCACTTGTATGGTGCTTAGCCTAGCGAGGTCCTTAGCTGCTCTTGTTCAACAAATAATAAAGGTTACTTGAATGCAGTTCACACCTACCTTGTATTCCTCTATTACCCTCCTCCTTTACTAAATGAGCGCCTCATTGTTACATGCAAACTGCTTTGTTGGCAGGAACAGCATTAGGGGGTGTTTACTTTTCTATGTAGAATGGAAAGCTCAGAAGTGAAATCTGTCCCTGCCAGTCTTAATTAGTGCTTCATTAAGCCCTTTGAAAAGCTTCCTCTCTGCTCTCCTTTGAACAGGTTATGCTTTGCTCTTTTAAACTAGCTTTTCGGTGGAGAGATGGCCATCTGCTCACAGAGCAAGTCTTTTGTCTCACAAAGTGAAGATCTGCTGATAGATGGCGTGTTCTCTGCCTCACCTGGGCCAGGTCCTCAGGTGGTATAAACAGGCATCACTCCATTGACTAGGCTGGAGCAATGGGCATTTCCATCAGCTGACAATCTGGATCCCATAGAGACAGCTAAAGTCAAGGGCACTTCTCTTTTAGTGCAACTCAAAGACTCAGGGAACTGCTGAAATATGATGACATTTAAGAAGGTCAGAATTTAAACAGCAAAGCAGAAATATAGAAGTAAGGCTGGGACACTAGGTAACTTAGTGATGTAATGATCTAGCCTTTTACCTCTGGAGCGTTGGAGTCAAATGGGATAAGGTCCCAAGTTTCTCCTATATGCTTTGCAGGGCCGGCTCTAGGTATTTTGCTGCCCCAAGCAAAAAAAAATTTGGGCTGCCCCCCCTCCCTCCCTCCCACTACACCCTCCTGCCGCCCCAGCCCTGGGTCACTGGTAACTCGCTCCCAGGGCGGGTCATTCATCAGGAATTTTGGATGTGCACAGAACACAGACAGGATTGGTTCCCGCATGGTTACAGAACTGCAGTAAAGTGGAACAATTTTCAGCTTGTGTGATTGAAAGCTATCTGGATGCATATTATAAGACTGTCCTACATAAATGAGGAAAAGGTGAGGTGCCTTTATTATTCTTTTGTTCCATTCTGTGTTTCTATGGGGAATTTGCCAATGCAATATCACGGTCTTCCTTTTAAACAAATAAAACTAAAACTTAAAAATAGTAGTAATAATAATAATAATAATAATAATAAATCAATGGCGGTTGAAAATAGCAGTTCCAGTCCTAATAACCACTGGGAAGCATTTCTTGCTCAATTTATTCTACTTTTCCTACAGCAAGTTACAGTGGATCAGTATATTTGATTTGGGAGAAATGAAGTAACAGCTGCCCAAATTGAGCTTGAGCACTCCTGAATTTTGAGGGTGTTCAAATCTGGAAGGTGGGTGCTAGATTCCCTTTCTGAATATTAGCTAAATCTGGAAAAGAAAAGTCAATTTCTGCTTCCATGGCTCAGAAGTGTAAATCCTCCTACGTGCCTGGTACTGTATCTAAAAGCTGCCCAGTCTAGTAGAGCCTCCCCTCCCTTACTTTTCATTTTAAATTCTAGTGGGATCCACGTACCTGCCTTGCTAGACTTCAGATAGAGAGGTGAAATGTCCATTTAGTCCACCCAATTCCTTCTTTGGGGGAGAGCCCAGGGCTGGGGCGGCAGGAGGTGCGGGTGTGGGGGGGCGGGGGGGAGAAGAGCCCAGGCTGGGGCGGCAGGAGGTGCAGGTGGGGGCCAGAGCTGGGACAGCAGGGAGTGTGGGTGCAGGGGTGGGGGGAGAAGAGCACAGGGCTGGGGTGGCAGGAGATGGGGGTGGGGGGAGAGCCCAGAGCTGGGGCGGCAGGAGGTGTGGGTGGGGGCCAGAACTGGGGCGGCAGGGGGTGCGGGTGGGGGGAGAGCCCAGGGCTGGGGCGGCAGAGGGTGCGGGCCAGAGCTGGGGTGGCAGGGGGTGTGGGTGCAGGGGGGGAGAAGAGCCCAGGGCTGGGGTGGCAGGAGATGCGGGTGGGGGGGGGGGGGCTTAGAGCCCAGCAGAGGGTTTCAGAGGCAGAAAGTCCACCACTTTCTTCACAAGAAAGCTAGCCCAGTTCGAAGCCAATGAAACATCTCTCACACTAAGGGAACTGGAGGAGCTCAAAACAGCTAGATAAATAGGAAAAGGGGGTGGCAGGTTGATCCACATTGTATCCCCATAGCATCTCCAAGTCAGGGGAACACTATCTTACCCAAGCGGAAATGGACATGGCTTCCCTCTGGCAAGAAACGCTGAGGGAGCACAGTGGTGGACTGACAACCTCATTTTGCTGTGGTTAATCAACACTTGGCCCACAGAGGGCCTTGCCAGCAGAGAGAGGTGTAGTTTGCACCTCCTGTCACATGCCTCAGTGAATCTAGCCTCATGTAGTAAATTAATTACCTTTTACCAGAGAGATAACCGTCATCCCTCCAATAATAAATGGTTCGGGATAACGCAATGAAGGCAAATGTACAGAAAAGCCCAGAGCCTTGCGTGCATATTTAATCACCTCAGCACTGATGGTTTAGCCAGCACCTCAATAAAATGGATTCACATGAACCAAACAAGCCTCGCTTTGAAGGGCAGAAACTGAATTCGAGGCACTTTTGGAAGTTCGCTTGCCTAATGTCACGTGGTGGCTTACCTGTGAACGTAATAATTCCTCTGCATCTTTACATGCAAAAAACTAAAAAGGTCTGATATTTGAATGGAGTAGCCAAGATTTTTTTTCCAAATTACTATATACTGCACAGCAGGACGATAGACAAAGAAACATCCCCAGATGGTGTGAATCAGTACAGGCATAGGAGATCTTCAATGGAGCAATGCTGATTAACACTAGGATCTAGCCCTCCCCTCCACCCCACCCCCCCAAAAAATGTACCAGAGGAAAGACTGATAATACCATCTATTATTTTTGACCAAATACAAGTCTGATTGCTGATGGCATTGGCAGTTAATTTTAAATGAGTAGAACAAGGGAAACGTTTACCCTTCTAACTGGTCATCCAATTGAGGCAGTTTCTCTTGTTACTCTGATATTTAAATAGGAGTTAATAATTAACTGACCAATGCCTTCATTGTATTATTAACGAATTTGTCTATCTTTATCAGACAATGCTTTAAAAGATAGCATGGGACAATAGACAATTTGGACAGGTATGCAAACTGGAAAGAATTAATAGAATGCTTGTGTACAAAATAATAATAATAATTCTATTATTCAAATGCATCAGCTAAACTACAACTGCTAACCATTAGTATTAATAGTTCTTTGATGTCAGTTCTAATAGCAGACACAGACCAGTAACTTTGACTGGACTTTCAATGGTCTAGCATCCAGTTCACTTTCCTGTGATCAAATGCTTTAGATGGACCATTTGGTTCCAGTTCAAGAGATAGAAAAAAGTTATTCATCGCTTACAGGTCATCTGAAGGAAAAGGGCATTTAGGAGCCATCATGTTGATGATGAAGGGAAAACAATGGCTAAAATGGCCACTAACAGAGCATGCTGCCAACTGTATAGTATTGCACCCTTTGAGAACTCTGGATCCAAATTAGGTCCATTAATCTGCAAGGAGGTGACCAATGAAATAGATCCACCACCCCAAAGAGCACAATGAAGAGTTCAGACATCAGCCTACAGAGGGGAATGGTCTGACGGTGACAAGGATATACATGTAAGCCCCTCCCCACAAGCTCCAATCCTAGCCTAAAAATAGATGCTACCTGCATATATGTGTGGGACTAAAAAACATGTTGGATAGTTCCATGATTGGCCACAAGAACTCGAGCTTAACTAATGGAGTCATCATCCACATATAATATATACAAATCAGGAGCACATACTTATTAAACAGCTGGACCTTGTTCTGACCTAATTGACACCAGTACCAATAATAATTAAATGGAGACATCCTATCTCTTAGAACTGGAAGGGACCTTGAAAGGTCATTAAGGCCAGGCCAGCCCTCTGCCTTCACTAGCAGGACCAAGTACTGATTTTGCCCCAGTTCCCTAAGTGGCCCCCTCAAAGAATTGAACTCACAATCCCTGGGTTTAAGAGGCCAGTGCTCAAACCACTAAGCTATCCCTCACCCCAAATTAGGAGTAACTTTACTGAAGCCACCTATGTAGCTAATAGTCGAATCTAACCAATACCACTTAAGGTTTTTGTTAGTCACTCCCATTTATATGGGATAATAAGCAATGTTGCCTCACCTGTAAACTCTGAGAAGCTCCTGGCTATTAGATAGCTCCTGAGGCCTCAGGAGCTCTCTTTGTATTATCTAGCAATTCATATCCATCACACCAAACGGTGTGTTGACTATATCCCCACAGTGCTTAACTATTATAGTGCAATTCTGAAACATGACTGTGTAAAAAATGGCATTATGGGGTACCATTTTTTCTGAGATACAGTGACTCCAGGCCAGCTGTGCTTAGTTTACAAGTAAACATGGAGCCTGATTCTCCATTGCACAAGCTAGAAGAGTAGTGTTTCATGCCAACTGTGCACTGGTGTAAATGATTCACAAGGAGTAGAATGAGAGAGGACCAGGCCGATGGTCTTTCTAAATGCCAGTCCCTTAAACTCCGCCTGGGATCGGTCTCCATGATTGAATACCATTTAATAGCCATTACATCGAGCTCCAAAGGCAAGCAGGAAAGAGAACTAAGCAGTTGTGACTATGCTTCATCTGAACGTGCATGGGCCAGATCTTCAGCTGGTGTAACACCAGTAACTTCAGTGCAGCTACAGCAGTATATACCACCAGAAGATCTGGCCTCCTGTGTGCAGGAATGGACAAACTTACTTGAGAATTTGGAATGAGTTACTTATAGGAACCTTCCTGAGGGAAACAACCCTTGACCTTTCTTTGCAGATAGATCCGCAAGAGCTGTGACAGGCACAACTCTCACTGAGCTCCTTCTCCTCCTCCTCCTCCAGCACTTAATCCTTTTCTCTCTCTGGTACAACAGATAAGCTTCACTGGGACCTGCTATATACGCAACATCTCTACAAATCAGGTCACTTTAGGTATATAAATATCTGTTTCGGTGCTTGACCTCAGACTGCCAAGTTTTAAGATTTTGGCTTTTTTTTTTTTTTTAAACCCACTGTCTTTTGAGACATCCTGGCCCAGATTTTTTCCATTTTTTTGAGCTGACTGTTGCCATCTCCTGGTAACACACAGTGGTCAAACTTTAGGAAAATCTGCCAGAGGTCTATTTTATGCTATCAAAACTGCAACTCTTTTAAAAGTTCAGCATGGTTTATTTTCACTATGGTTCTTGTCATACAAACGTTTTAGTGGCACTTATTTTTCTTGAGAACTCTGATACCACTCCTGGTAGCGGATAAACATTTATAAGCCAAAGCATAATTCTACCTTAGGTAGACCCTAGAAAGTAAAGGTCATGCTGTAAACAGCAGTATTTTTGTAAAGATTTTGTTCATTAATGTTTTGAATTCTTGTTTTCATTAAGTAAACGGCAGGCAAGAGATAACAGATGCCTAATTTCAAAGATCGTGGCGATTATAATTTGGCACGCAAGGACATGACTTGTAATGAAGTTTACAGAAGTACGGTCTTCACACAGGCTCCACATGAAAATTAAAGTGGGGATTGCTGTTTTATGTAAAGCAAATGCATTTTAAGAAAATCTTTATCCAGTCAAACTTTTATGGAGTGAAAGATCAACATACCTCCCCCCCACCCCCAGGTTTTCCTCTTAATAACTAATCACTAACCTAGTACATTTTGTCTTAAAGAGCAGAGAGGATGGATAGCTAGAAAGGCATTATATAAATATATACCACACACTCATATATACATACACAAAGAGCAGGTAAGCAGGGCCACTGCTGAAATGTTTGTATTGTTAAGTAAAGGGTTGGATCTGCTCGGATTTATAAAAATTCTCTGAAGTTTGCTGTTTTTCAGATCCACCCATTGTAATTATACAAAACACTATGATGGTTGCAAACTCCTGCATGCCATTTTTTTTTAAAAAGTGTTTCCACTATATTTGTCTCAGTGCTCCCAAACAGACAGATTTCATTCCAATTTGAACCTTTTTAAATGTGATTTCATGAGCTGTCGATGTCAACCAGGTATAATTTTGTTCCTCTCATTCAGCTGCAGAGCTCCACATGCCTAGAGAGAGTGGCACGCTCTTCTTTTAGATCCATGAAGTGCCATAGATCATATTTGTGTTGCAGGTAAGCAAATAAACTGCTTGACGGTGTGATAAAATTAACTAATGAAAGTAATCAGATTAAATGGAAATAAAGGTGGCAATGTAAGTAGTACCACACTCCCTTTTTGTTGAAGTAGTTTGTTATGGATCAATATCTGTACTTCCTAGAGAGTTATCCTGTTTAATTGACCTTTTTGGGTACTACAAACTGAAGCCATTGAGGTGTCTGGACCCAGCACTCGAAATCTACTCTTCCTGCTCTAAAATTAACATTGGTAGCTGGGCTAGGAATCTGAGGAATACAGGAATCGCCAGACTGGATCAGATCTGGGGTCCATCTAGTCAGAATCATAGAATTTAAGGCCAAAAGGAACCACCAGATTATCCCGTCTGACCTCCTGTATATCACAGGCGGCCATCCCTACCCAGCACCTGCTTGCTAAACCCGACAACTGAAATTAGACCATAACATTACAGCCCAATGTTAGACTAAACTGTTAGGTGCCACGGGAAGAGAATAGGAGGGACTGAAGTGCACCAGTGCCTGCAGCCCACACAATAGCAGGAAAATGATTGAGAAACACCTGGATAATTCTGGCAAGTGACCCATACTCTCACACTGCAGTGGGGGGGGGGGGGGACAAAACAAACAAACAAACCATGGTCCCTGCCAATTTGACCTGGGGGAGGGGGGGCGGGACGGGAGTTCTTTCCACTCCCACATGTGGTGATCAGTTTGGCCCTGAGCATGTGAGCAAGAACTTCCAAACAAGCACCTGAGAAAGAGAATGCTCAGTGCCACCTGAGAGCACTGGTCCACCCCAACCAATATCCCATCTCCAGCCAGGGCCATCCATGGTGCTTCAGAGGAAGGAGATAAAAATATTGAGGAGGAGGGGGGCAGAATTCCTTCCTGAACCCTTCAGGTAGCTAGCTGAAATCCTGAAGCACAAACCTTTAGAAACATAAGACATAAATCAGAAGTGAGCCCCAAGGCTTCTGAGCCCTGCTCCCTGAAGCAACCCCGTCAAACAACTACATTTAGCTCTTTCTTAATACTAATTAAGTTGTTTGCCCCCCCCCCAGTACTCCTACTGGGAGTCTGTTCCAGACCCTCACCTCTCTGAGGGTTAGAAACCTTCTGCTAATTTCCAGCCTGAATTTGTGCATGGCCAGTTTGTACCCATTTATTCTTCAGCCAACACTGTCCTTTAGCTTAAATAACTGTTCACCCTACTTGGTGTGTATCCCACTGATGTATTTGGAGAAAGCAATAATATCCCCTCTCAGTCTTCCTTTTTCTAGACCAAACAAGACAAGATCTTCCAGTCTCCTCTCAAGATAAGCTCTCCATTCCCCTGATCATCCTAGTAGCTCTTCTCTGCACCTGTAGCAGTTTAAATTCACCTGTCTTGAACATGGTTAACCAGAATTATACACAGCATTCCAAATGAAGTCATACCTTAGTCCAATATTCTGTCTCTGGATATGACCAGCACCAGACGTTGCAGAGAAAGGTTATAGATTTATGTAATCCTGCCTTCTATTTTATAGATTTCTTGGGTTGGAATTGTTAAACAGCTCCTCCAGCAAATTTTAGATGGCCATTATTTGCTGCAGTAACATTCAGGACTGAGGCTAGTAATTTAGGAGTCATCTACCAGGAACAAAAGATACAACCTAAATACTTAGGCCAGGAAGGATTATTTAGCCATTATTGTCCTTTAGGAGTCGTCTGAAAAATATGACTAGATTGAGTCAGGTGTAATGAAACAACTAAACTCTGCCTTTGACCTAGGAGTATAGAATGTCAACAGATATTAATGATGGCAATTAATGCTGTATATCCTTGACACCTTACAGGGTTTTTTTTCTGTATATTTAAATGACTTATTTAGTTAGAGCTGGTTGGAAAATGGTTTAATTTTTTCCACTGAAAATGTTGATGGAAGCCAAAAACAATTATTTTCATTTTTTTTTTTTGTTGTTGAAAAACGGAGAACCTAAAAACCAAATATTTTTGGCCAGAACAGCTGAAAACTGATTCCCTCCCCCCCCCCCCCAGGCCCCACCCACACCAGAACCTGCAGAAAACTGAAAACATTTCTGACAAAAAAAAATTAAAAATAAAAAAACAACACCCTAGAAATGTTAAAGGAGAATAGACATTTTCTACCGAAAATTTTACATGGTCAAAAATCCAATTTTCAGTCAAAAATGTTCCAATGGCAAATTTTAACCAGCCTTAGATTTACTATTTCTGTCAACACCTCCATTATTTATTATCATCAGCACTGCCAAGATAGTCAGTGTTTAAGTGAAGCGACTTGAGATTTTCAGAAAGTGCTGTGCACCTGCCCTCTGGGGGGTGGGGTGGGGTGGGGGGGAAATCTCAGCCCATTGAAACTGGCTCAGGTTAAGCATCCCCATATTGAGACATACAAAAATCACTAGTCACTTTTGAAAATCTTGGCCAACCAAACCTGAAAGGATGTGGAACATGGGTAGCTTGGGGATCCCAGTAAGGAAATGCAAGCAGCCAGGTTTTGTGAGAAACACTTTCAAACTCAGAGGGGAAGCGTTTGGCTGGTCGTACAGGCAGTCATAGTCGAAAGTGTGAGTTTGGCGGTTTCAAAACCTCACTGGTTTAGTTTTCACCATATTTGGTTGTTGGTTTAGGTTTCTTCCAACAACAGCAGTCACCTGGTGTGACCCAGCCACTGCAAGATTCCCAACAATTTAGAAATGAACATTTCCCTTCAATGTCCCTGGAAGTCTGAGAGATTGCTTTGGTTACCTGCTGTCTTTTTCCCTTCCCCCTGTTCATTCTTCCTTTCTTTGCTATGTATGTTAATTTGGGGGGGGGGGGGAGGAAATCATAGCCTAGGGCAACACACCTGACTGCTTCCCACCCCAAGGTCATTTACCATTAAATGCATGGGTACATTCATTCTTCTGCTTTTATAGTTCCATAATGAGCTTGAACTGCAATTAACAAAACGATCATGTTCACTTTAACATGATACACCTGTGAAATAACACCAGGATCTGAAGCAATGTTTAAGGTGCACGCACCTCCTTCTCCCCCCCCCCATATTTCATCACAAACTGGATACCCTAGCATAAGTTTGAATTTTAATTGATTCAAATGCCTGTATGTGGGTATTTAAGTTCCCATCGGTTAAAGATTTCCTCGTGGCACTTTATCAGCATTGGCATAACATTTTTTGTAAGTAAGAACCCAAAACATTCTTCATGTCTTCTATTGTGGTCATTTGCCATTCTGAAGGTAATGGATTTTTATTGTACGGTAGGATAGAAGTTAGCACTATATAGTCTCTTTTCCATATAAAGCTTTTTAAGTCCCCTGTTAGAAATCATTCATGTTTGAAACTTAAGAGGAAAAAAAATACCTGCCAGAGACAACACAGGAGGCAACTAATCCATTTCTTCAGATATTGGCTATATTGTTTTAATGAATAATTAGCTCTTTAATCTGCATAATGCAGCTAATTTTCTATATTTGTAGCCAAATATAACAGAGAGAAACGCAAAACACATGGCCAGATAATTAAGTGGAGAGCAAAAACAATTTAGTATGATATTAAGTACACAAGGACTCCGCTAAACTATCATTCTTCCTTAATTGCTTTTCTGATTGTCCCAATAGATGAGATTTCCTCTTAAAGGAGGTTTGTTCCATTGTCATTAAGTGCACGTACCTCTTGATAATGGGTACGTATTTATGGTGGAACAGCCTCACCCTGAATTCATCGGCAGGGCGACTAGTTTCATAAGCACAATTAGGATCTCAGTTAGAGCATTTGTTCTATAAGTGCAATAACAACTTGCAAGTCGCTTTGTAAAGGGTCTATTCAGACTAGAACTGCCAGCCTGACTGCACCACCTGTGGAGGAGGAACTGTGAGTATCCTGAGCTCTGCAGAAGTGGGTAATTCCCAGACCTGAAGTGCTTGCATAGAACTAATTTGGGGCTTTGTGAGGAGATGCGTTGACCCATTTCAGGAGCTGGCAAGGAAAGGGTTAACATTCACCTTCTGAAGGATGGAAAGACCAAAGGTATAGAGCCTACATGCAATGACTGTCAAAATAGCAGGCAGGGGCACTGGAATGGATGGGGGCGGGAACTTTTCACTGGCCGAAAGGGCAAGCGACAAGTGGGGGGGGAAGAGGGAGTGAAGAGAAGTGAACAGGGAGCAGGGCCTCAGAGAAAGGGGTGGCAGGTGGGAGGCGGGGCCATAGTTCGGGTGCCTGTAGGCCCTCCCCCCATTTTCAGGGTGCTTCCGTCGCTCCTGGTAGCAGGGCTCACCCAGTTGTGGGTGAATGAAGAAATCTCCCAGCACATGATGGGCCTGATCCAAAACCCACTGAAGTCAGTGGGAGTCTTTCCATCAACTCCAATAGGCTTTGGAACAGATGCTATGAAAGTGTGCTCTGTGGAGGTGGAGCTTAAGAACATTAAGATATACTGTATATACTCGTTCATAAGCTGAATATTTTTGGTAAAAAAGTGATGCATCAAAGAGCAGGGGTCGGCTTATAAACGGGTCTACACCAAAATTTGATGATTTTAAACTCTATGGAATCATTGAATATCTAATACATTGTCCTTTTGTTTACAAGGAGTGTCTGCAGACATGGAGCCCCTCAGCTCCTTGTAGCCGCAGTTCGCCATTCCCAGCCAATGGGAGCTACGGGAAATGGCACGCCACTTCCCGCAGCTCCTATTGGCTGGGAACGGCGAACCAGAGCCATTGGGAGCTGAGGGGCTCCGTGCCTGTGAACGCTCCACGTAAACAAAACGTCCAGGCCCGCTAGTGGCTTACCCTAATGGGCCAGGAGCCAAAGTTTGCCAACCCCTGAAATAGAAGGTCGGCTTATGAAAGGGTCATACAGTTTTTGCTATTTTTAACCTATCCATCTTGGGGGGTCGGCTTATAAACGAACGGGCTAATGAACGAGTATATACGGTAAATCTTCAAAAGGTGTCACTTTTCAGTGGACAGCTGTTGATGCACAAAGCCCTTTTTGGGTTGTTGATTTAGAAAACAGGTAGCAGGGAGCCTTTTAGCACTAGGCCAAATCCCCAGTTTCACTGCTTTCACCACATTGAAAGTCATGGTGTAACTGAGGGGAGAACTAGGCCTTCGGTTTATGTCTGAAACGGTGGGAAGTTGCTCGAAGTGGGCTGTTGCAATATGAAAGTGCTAGAGGACACTCGCAGGCAGCATATTGTTTCCTGGGTGGAAATGTTTGGAAGCGACACCTCCTGGGGAAGCGTCTCAGAAGACAGGAGGCTGAAGAAGCCATGTTGGAAGCAGCCATAACAAAGCTGGAGTTTATTAATTCACCCCATGTCTGACGTGAGATCTTATAGGGCAGAAGACGTCCCATAAAACACGATGGCAGTGGTAATAGAGCCCTAGACAGCAGGAGAGAGCTGCACTGCAGAGATAAGGATACTTCTATCAGTACACAGTTTGTTTTCCAAGACAGGGCTGATAACAGAAAATGGAGGGGCTGAAGTCTCCAGGCACATGAAACCTGCAGGCTAAGTGTGGAAGACCTGGAAAGAGGAATTTAACCTCTAGTATATATCGCTATGGCAGATAAAGGAGATCCTGTGAAAATAAAACGGTTTTGGTACCCGACTGGAGAAAGGGGGAGAGAGATAAGTGAGCCTCTGTGCATAGGAATTCCCCAAGCTCAATGCACCTTAGCAAATGGCCTGTTTTGATACTCACTGTAACCCCAGGAAGAATGAACTGGTGGAAAGATACAATTTCTTTACTTGGGATCAAACAGCTGGGGAGAGTATAGCTCAGCAGAGCACCAACTTAAAAGCGCTAGCAGCCAGCTGCAATGTTGGAAATATTAAAGATAGGAGACTGGATAGTGTGTGGGATGTGAGCTTTGCAAAGCCAAGAGTGGTTGCCGAGGGAAGCTGACTTCACTTTGGAGAAAAGCTTGGAGATATGCAGGCCTGCAGAGCTGTCCAAAGAGAGGCCTAGACATGTGGAAGGGAAGTCAGCGGAAACTGTCCATGCAATACATAAGAGAAGTCAAAACCAGGTACAACATCAGTAGATGGCAACAGTGCGGACACATGCAATTACTGTGGGAGAAGACATAAGATAGAAAGAGAAATGCCTGGCTTATGGGGGGAAATGCCATATCTGTGACAAATTTAATCATTTTGCAGCCAAGTGTCTGTCCAGAAGGAAGAAAAACAAATCCAAGGTACACAGAGTAACCGAAGAGAGCAACAGTGAGTATGAGGACATTATGTGGGTGACTGAATAGTGGTAAACGCAGCGCAAGAAGGCCCTAGTAAGCCCCAGAAACTGTTATATGCAGCCATGTTACTTGGGAAGAAAGTGATGCGCTTTCAATTAGATTGTGGCACAAGTTGTAACATTATCCCGATCAGTTCAGTGAACCCAGACATACAGTTGGAAGAGACTAACCTGCTGTTAACAATGTAGAAGCTTACCACTTTAACGACGATGGGGGAAATGTAAAATTAAATTAAGAAATCCAAGATATAGAAGAAATACAGACTGGACTTTGTGGTCATAGATGAGACAGCAGTCCCACTTCTGGACAGCAAGACTGCCCCAACCATGAACCAGATAGAAGTACAGTTCTAGAACATAATGAAAGTGGATAGCAAGGTGACTGAAGATACCTTGGATGGTATTACTTGAGATCAGGATGTGATACAGAGGGAGTATAGAGATGTGTTCAGGGAGACAGACTGCTAGATGGTATTTATAAAATAGAGATTGACACCAGTGTGAAGCCAGTTAAATTGCCAAAAAGAAAAAGCATTCATTGCATTACTACAGCCACTGAAAGATGAACTGCAGAGCCTACAGAATTGTGGAATTATACAGCCTATAGAGAAGATCACAGACTGGATAAGCAATCTTGCAGAGGTAAGAAAGCCATTCTGAAAACTGAAAATATGCATAGACTCAAAACTTTTAAATAAAGCTTTGAAATGGAACCATTTCCCTGTGCCTACAATTGAGGACATATTACCAGATTGGTCTAAAGCGAGACTCATTACAGTGTGTGATGTAAAAAATGGATTCTGGCACAATCGAACTGGAGGAAGAATCCAGTTACTTGACAACCTTTGTAACTCCATATTGGAGATACCAATGAACCGTAAGGATGCCAGTGGGAATCAGTCTGGCACCAGAAGTATTCCAGACCAGATTGACCCTGACGGGAATCTGGACAATAGCAGACTATGCACTGACGAGGGAGAGAATGACCACCCAGAACAAGCACAACGAGATCATGACTGTAATTTTTACAGAGATGCAGAGAAAAGAATATTAAATTGCCCTTAGACAAGCTCAAGTTGAGAGTAACTGAGTACTATACATTGGACATTTGGAGACCTTCAAAGGGCTGAAAGTAGACTCCGAGAAAGTGAAGGCAATTAGGCAAAAGCCAAGTCTCAGTGATATTAAAGGAGTCCAAAGAGTTCTGTGATCGGTCAATTATTTAGAAAAGTTTTGCAACCAACTGTCTGAGAGCTGCGAGATCCTAAGACAGCTGACAAGTCGAGACACCTTATGAGACTGGACAGACCAACACGTTCAAACATTCTGGAAAGGAAAAGAGAGGATTGGGAAGTCTCCCATTTCAAAATATTACAATGCAGAGGAACCCCTGACCATCTGAGTCAACTACCATGCTGTAAAGGGGACAACCTGTTGCGATTGCAAGCAGAGCATTGTCCGTGACAGAGAAGGTCTATGCTCAAATTGAAAAAGAGTTGTTAGAAATACTTTTTGGAATGAAGAATGAGAGAAGGCACAAAGTTCATTAGTCACATCTGGGAATTGCAGGTTGCTTAAGCAGGCACTTTCAGTCAGCTTACTGTTTCCTGGGGGGAAAGGGGGGAAGAGTGTTTGGAGGCAATAGCTCCGGGGAACGGCCTGAGAAGCCATGAGGCTGAAGAAGCCATGTTGTAAGCAGCCACAATAAAGCTGGAGTTAGTTAATTAATCTTGTTGTCATTGTGAGATCTTATATGGCAGAAGACTCAGAACAACGAAGTATAAAACACTGGCTATGTCAGTCAGTTGGACTTGAGAAGAGGCAAGTCCTAATCCCTCTCTGTACCAAGATGCACTTGTCCTAGGGGAAGGCTGTTGTGATTGACCAGGGATAGTTTTGTAACTCTGCCTAATAAAAATATTGTATGCAGTGTAGTTGTCACCGTGTTAGTCCCAGGATATTAGAGAGATGAGGCGAATGAGATAATATCTTTCATTGGCCCAACAGAAGTCACCTTGTTTTTCTAATAGCCAAAATATTGGCATTTGGGAATGAGGTCAGAATACGTTGGGTGCATCTCTTGGTCATCTACCGTCTCCCTTTCTATCTATGGTACTTAGGTGCTCAGATACTGTGGCAACAAGAGCCATATATCGCCTCACAACACCCCTATGAGGTAGGGAAGAGCAATTATCCCTGTTTTACTGATGGGGAACACAGAGAGACTATCGGATGTTTAAAAGTATTTAGGTGCCTAAAGATGCAGATAGATGCCTAGTGGGATGTTCAAAAGTACCTAGGTGTCTAACTCCCACTGAAATAATTGGTCTGGGTTTTGTCCCAGTGATACCATAATTTCCACACTCCTGAATTTTCCCACAAAAAGCCCCACTGGTGCTAACACTAGTTCAGTCGTACTGGTTTTAGCAACATTAGCATGGGCAGCGGGTATCATAGGCCGGGGGAGGTTGTACTTCCCCAAACAGCCTGGCGTGGCCCTGCCCACGCTCCACCCCCAGGCTCCCGCCTGCTATTCCCACTGTTCTGCAGCTGCCCTGGCCCAGGCTGGCTGAGGCTGTTGCTGGCCGGCCTACCGCGAGGACCTTGGGCAGCTGGAGCTCGGGCCGCAGTGCCCGCCCGGCTCTGTGCCCACACCGCCCATTGAACCAGGGCTGGAGGCCCTGTGTAGAAGGGGGTGTAGAAGTCTCGGCCGAGGTTCGGCCCTCAGCGGGGCTGTGGGGTATCCCACCGCCTTGCTCTGGTCCGCCATCAGTCCTGGTCCAGCGGTAGTGTGGGACAGCAAACACATGGTTGGGACTCAGGCCCTTAAGCAGGGGCTGAGCCAATAGTTCGGGAATCCAGGCCCTTAAGCAGGGGCTGAGTCAATGGGTTTCTAGCGGCCCAGGCCCTAGGTCAGGGCGGGGCAGCAATCAAATAGTCAGGAACCCAGGCCCTTGCAGGGGCTGAGTCAATGAGCAAGAGGTCCCAGCCTCTCTAGGCCAGGGAAAGTCTGCCACCCAAGGAGTGGGTGGCAGGGGGGACGCAGACCCTCCCACTCCACGGCATCCCAGCCCGGGGCCCTAGCAGTGGCAGAAACTCGCTGCTGTCAATGGGGATCCTGGCTGCAACACACTAACATAGGCTCTGGCAGTGCTGCAGCCAGACTCGGGTTGGCTGCCCCCGGGCTACTTCCACACTCCCCCTCGTACGGTACCTGGGCCGTACTCGTGTCCTCAGTGCTCTCCACCAGCATCGGCTCCTCCGGGTAGGTAGCAAAGGGTAGGCTCGGCTCCTCCTCGGGGTAGCTGGAAAGGGGCAGGCTCGGCCAATCCTCCTCGGGGTAACGGGCGAGGGGTAGGCTCAGCTGGCCTGGTGAGTCAGCAGGCCGGTCGCGGCCTGCTGCTGTCTCCCAACCAGGAGCTCGGCCACAGACATCTGCTCTCTCCGCCGGCTTGTTCTCCACTGAGCTCTGCAGGCGGGCTTTTATACTTCCGGGTCAGCGCTGTGATCTCTGAGGGGCGGGTGCTGGACCCGGTGGCTCCTCCCACGTTGGTGTTAGGGGAGGTTCGGCCCTCAGCGGGACTGTGGGGTATCCCACCACCTCGCTACAGGGGGGCAACTTCATGATTTTTGAACAGTTGGCGGTGGGCAATACTGCTAATGTAGACAGACACTGCAAACCCTAATAGCTGTAGTTCACATGGGTTTCAATGAACTTTTTCTTTGCTTCTGGTGTGGATGAGTTCGCAGCCCTGGTTTCACTTTGAGTTTTGGAGTTGTTAGGGCTGAAACCATGCAGAAGTGCCAAGTTTCACAGTCTTTTTCACATAAAACCATAAATCCCTCCCAAGAACCCAAGGCAAGAAAGTGGAGGAACAGGCACGCTCAGAAGGGTCACAAACTTTGGTAAACCTGGACAGCATTTGGGGTTTGTAACAAGATACGAAGTGAGGCAGGATGGTTTGTGGTTCTGTTACAAAAGTCTTGCCTAGGCCCCAATACAATTAGAGTTAAGCACACATGTAAGTCTTTGCAGGATCAGGGCCCCAGGCAAAAATGTTAATGTCATTTTGATGGTGCTTGTTTGTTTTTCTACTGAAAGAAGAAATAAATAAAATCTTTTCTGGAAGATTAGGAGGCAAATATTTGTCATTCTAACCCTCTTTTGTAAATAAGTATTTAGACAGGATTCTTTCATATTGTATGTTTGCATAGAGGTTTAAACCACATATTTACCAGGCAGAGGCAAATGAGCAAATTTAGAGGTGTGAAAGTACATGAAAATACTTACATGGCCATTTAATAGAAATCCTTCTGAAATTTCTCTAGGGGAAATAGTTTTATGTACATGTTACGGAAGACCATATGTCAACGTTTAATATCTTGGTTTTTGGGGGAATAAAGATTAACTAGAGTAATCAGAAAAATCTTATAAAATAATAGTCACTGTCCCAACTTCATTTTAAAATGCCAAGTGGTTTCAGTTTTCACAGATAACATTTGAGTAGAGTTGAAAGCATATAGAGAGAGAGAGGCTCAGGGATTTGAACATGACACTGTAAAACTTTAGAGGAAAACGATAGTATCGGTGAAGTTCAACATACCTTTCAAAATAAAGAATGTACAAGGGAGATTGAAGAATCTGCTACACAAATCTTTGGTCCCTGGAAACAAATGTGTCAACAAATGAGGAAAGGACTTAGTTCATGTAAAACCTATAATGATATCAAAGATTAATTTGGGGCCATATTTGATACCCTTGCTCATGTTAAAAAGCAATTTACTCCATAAAAGTAATCCCACTGACTTCAGTGGAATTACTCGTAGAGCAAGTTGCCACTCATCATCAGTAACGGTGTCAGAATCTGGTCTTCTGGCCACAAAGTGGTCATGTGATACACCAGTACACGCATTGGCGACAATGGGCCTGATTTTTTTTCCTGCCTAAGTTAAAGACACCATGACTTTAATGGAAGTTCTTTAGCACTGGGGGTAGGGCCTAGATCCTCAGAGGTATTTAGGCTCCAAACTGCTTTTGATTTCAATAGAAGTTAGGAGCCTAAATACTTTTGAGTATCTGGGCCTGTCCTCTTACTGTGTTTGTATAGTAAGGCCCTGTGTGGGCCTCCTAGGTATTATTGTCATATAAACAAGAAGGGTGATATGCAGCATCAGACCCACCAACAGCAGGCAACTGAAATGATCATGCCACCAGCCTCTTATCATCAGTAGATCTCAGAGCACTGTACAAAATAGGTCAGTATCATTATCCCCATTGTACACATGGGGAAACTGTGGCACGGAGCAGGAAAGTGACTTGCCTAAAGTCATCCCAGTCTCTTGAGTTCCTGTCCCGTGCTCTAGCCAATAGGAAACACTGCCTCCAAAACACTTTTCTGACCGAAGTCCTATTAAGAGTAGCAGCCCTGTGTTGAACAGATCTCTGATGACCAGTTTTGGGAGTAAGATTGGCGACATGTAAAAATTGGTTATTGATAACTGCTCCCCTTTCCTTCCCGGCTGATACATGACTGAAGAGAGCAACAAAAATGTCAGTTCCGAAGGAGCTTTGAATCTCTGAAGTGAAATAGAGAAAAAACAAACTACTTATTAACGGAATGTTAAGATTGTGAATTAACCCCACAAAAATCAAGGAACTCAGAAATTAAGGCTCCCTCGGCTCCTCTAACCCTTCCCTTTGCCCATGTGCATTATGGGGCTTTCATTGCATGATCACATAATGCTGGGCAACGGGACATACCGTAAGTTATGTTGAACGGGGTGTATGGCTTGTTATGAAGTCAGGCTGAATAAATGGAAATATTAATAAGTAGTCATTTTGTCTTGTAAAAGTTTAATGTTCACTGTAAAAAAAAAATGGCAGAACATTATGGAACTTAAATGAAATCTAAATTAAATGAGCTTTTCCCGCTAATAAATATTTTGTTTATAGGGTTTTTGCAATGGTGTTTGTCTCCCTGTGGGCCCAATTGTGTACTGTGAGTAACTATCCAGGCTTATGCCTAGGTGTAAACAAAATCTCTCTTTAAGAAGCCCTGACCAAACTCTGCGGTGTATTGAGGACTGTGCTGGAAGTGCAAACTATCGCTTTTAAGGGGTTTTCTGGCTCTGCTTGCAGGGCAGGGGGCTCTGTAGGGAAGTTTCTGGGAGCAGCAGCCAATCTACAGTCAGCCTAAGCGTAAGGTGGGCTCAGTTGTGCCTCTGTTTTAGGGAGAAACCTGCTTCATCTTTCTCTGTTTTGGGGTTCTTGTGCACTACACTACAGGGGCGATAGTGACTATATCAACCTAACCCCGTAGTGTAGATGAAGCCTTCAGCAGAAGGGGTTTTTCTGTCGCATTAGGCCCACCACCTTTCTAAGCAACAGAATCTGGGTCGACAGAAACATTCTTCTATTGACCTAGCTGTGTCTACACGGGGATTTATGCCAGCATATCTGTGGAGCTCAGAATATGAATTTTTCATTCCCTATAGTACCATAGCTATATCATAAGATCTGCCATACTGGGTCAGACCATGGTTCATTTTTCCCAGTATCCAGTCTCTGACAGAGGCCCACACCAGAACTTCAGGGGGAGTGCACAGAACAGAACAATTATGGCGTGATCCACCTCTATCTTCTGGTAGTCAGAAGTTTAGGGTCACCCCATGCATGGGGTTGCATCGTTGACCATCTGACTAATAGCCGTTGATGGACCTATCCTCCAGGAATTTATCCAGTTCTTTTTTTAACTCAATTAGCCTGTTGGCCGTCACAGCATCCCATGGCAATGAGTTCCACAGGTTAGTTGTATGTTGTGTAAAAAAACTACTTCCTCGTGTTTGTATTAAACCCGGTGCCTATTAACTTAATTGGTTTTTGTATTATATGAAAAGGTAAATAACACTCCTGTATTCACTTTTTCCACACCATTTATAATTTATAGACCTCTTTCATATCCCCCTTAGTCTCTTTTCTAAGCTAAACAGCCCTAATCTTTTTAAACTCTCCTTGTACAGAAGCCATTCCATACCCTTGATTATCTTTGTTGCCCTTCTCTTTTCCAGTTCATATTCTTTTTGAGATGAAACAACCAGAAATGGACACAATATTCCAGGTGTCAAGTATCAGGGGGTAGCCATATTAGTCTGTATCCACAAAAACCAACACGGAGTCTGGTGGCACCTTAAAGACTAACAAACAGTTTTATTTGGGCATAAGCTTTCGTGGGTAAAAAACCTCACCTCTTCAGATGCATCTGAAGAAGTGAGGTTTTTTACCCACGAAAGTTTATGCCCAAATAAATCTGTTAGTCTTTAATATTCCAGGTGTGGCACAGGTGTGGCAGATTTATATAGTGGCATTATGATATGTTCTGTCTTATTTTCTATCCCTTTCCTATTAGTTGCTAACATACTGTTAGCCTTTTTGACCGCTATTGTGCACCGACTGGAAGTTTTCAGAGAACAATCCACGGTGACTCCAAGATCTCTTTCTTGAGTGGTAATAGCTAATTTAGACACTGTATATGTCATGTCATTGTATATGTATAGTTGGGATTATTTTTCCCTCCCCCAATATGTATTCCCCCCCCCCCCCCCAATTTGTACTTAACATTGAATTTCATCTACTATTTTGTTGCTCAGTCACCCAGTTTTGTGAGATCCTTTTGTAACTCCTCGCAGTCTGCTTTGGACTTAACTGTCTTGAACCATTTTGTATCACCTGCAGACTTTGCCAATTCACTGTTCCCCCCTTTTTCAGATCACTAATGAGTATGTTAAACAGAACAGGTTCCAGTACAGATCCTTAGACCCAGCTGTTCACCTCCCTCCATTGTGAAAACTGACCACTTATTCCTACCCTTTGTTTCCTACCTTTCAAACTGTTACTGATCAATGAGAGGATCTTCCCTTTTATCCCACGGGGACTTAGTTACCCTAAGACCCTTTGAAGTAGGACCTTGTCAAAGACTTTCTGAAAATCCAAGTACATGATATTTATTTATCCCCCTACTTGCTGACTCCCTCAAAGCATTCTCAGATGGGAAGTCAAACCTCACCATTTACAAAAGCCGTGTTGAATCCTCTCCAACGAATTATGTTTACCTATGTGTTTGATAATTCTGTTCTTTGCTATAGTTTCTACCAATTTAGCCAGTACTGATGTTAGGCTAACTGGCCTATTATTGTCAGAATCTCCTCTGGAGCCCTTTGTAAAAACTGGTGTTATGTTAACTACCTTCCAGTCATCTGGTACAGAAGCTGATTTAATTGATAGCTATGAAATTGCAGAACCAATAACTGTAGTATGTAATGTAACCTGATTCCCTCAGAACTCTTGTGTGAATCTCACCTGGTCCTAATGACTTATTACTGTTTAGATTATCAGTTTGTTCTAAACCCAGTTCTATTGACACATCAATGCAGGACAGCACTTCAGATTTGGCACCACAAAAGAATAGCTTGGATGTGGGTATCTCCCCCACATCCTCTTCAGTGAAGACCGATGCAGAGAATTCATCCTTGTGATCCTTCAGTGTTCCTTTAACACCTTTGTTGTCTAGTAGCCCCACTGCCTAGTTGGAAGGCTTCCTTCTTCTGAAGTACTTTTACAAAAAAAATAGTTTTTGCATTTTTAGCAAGTTGCTTCTCACATTCTTCCTTGGCCTGCCTTATATTTTTACATTTTACTTGCCAGAATCTGTGAACCTTCCTATTTTCCTCATTAAACATTACTGTAGTGGGTTTTTTCATATTCCGCCCCCCTACAAGGATGCTAAATTGAATTACATTATGGTCACTATGATGGAGTGGTTCAGCTATAGTTACCTCTTGGATCAGATTCTGGGTCCATTTAGGACTAAATCAAGTTGCCTCTCCCTTTGTGGGTTCCAGGACTAGCGGCTCCAGGAAGCATTCATTTATGGTATCTAGAAATTTTCTCTCTGCACCATGCTCTGAGGTGATATGTACCCAGTCAATATGAGGATAGTTGAAATCCCCCATTATTATTATGTTTTCTGGTTGTGTAGCCTCTCTAACTCCCCTTAGCATTTCACCATCACTGTCACCACCTTGGTCAGGTGGTCAGTAGTATATTCCTACTGCTATACTCTTGTTATTCAAGCATGGAATTTCTGTCCAGAGAGACTCTATTCTACAGTTTGATTCATATTAGATTTTCATCTTATTTGACGCTATGCTTTTGTTTAACATATACGCCACTCCCCCCCAGCACCACCTACTATCATTCCATTATATTTTGTACCCTAGTATTACTACATCCCATTGATTATCCCCATTCCACCAAGTTTTTGCAATGCCTATTATATCAATATCCTCATTTAATGCCAGGCACTCTAGAGCATCCGTTTTAATATTTAGACTTCTAGCATTTGTATGTAAGTACTAGTACATTTTGTCAATATTTAGTTGCTTGCCTTCATGTGTATTGTTTACATGAGACTCTTACATTCAACTGATCCTCACTAGCTCCTAGCTCTACTTCACCAATTTCTTTCCTATCCTCTCTACTAAAATACAGAGTTCCCCCTGCTAATAAATTCACCCCTAAGGGATGTCTCTGCCCAAAACGTGTGCTCCTCCACACCAGTCGGCTTTCCCCCAACCCTTACATTAAAAAATCCTCTACACTCTTTTTCATTTTATGTGCCAGAAGTCTGGTTCAACCTCAGTTTTAGGTGTAGACCAGGCATAAGAAAGAAAGAAATGTTATATTGCAACTTTCAGCAAGTGTATTTGTTTTTCTTTAACGTGTGTGTGTGTGTGTGTGTGTGTGTGTGTGTACACATATATACACGCTGTTAACGTAATCTCTATATCCCATGCCTAAAATGTGGCTAGATACATCGTTGCGGCCCAAGCCTACAAGGTGCTGAATACAATCTACTCTCATCAACCTGAGTGAAAGTCATCAGCACCTGTGTCTATGTAGATCTAGCTAGATACTTCTGTGGCCCTTCACAATCATTAATTAATGTATCCTCTTAATGCCCCTTTGAGGTAGGGAAATATTTCCCTCCTGTTTTACAGACTGGGAATTGCGGCACAGGGAAACTAAAGCTGTAATTTTTCAAAGCTTCCCAGTTAATTAAAATGGCTGGGAACCAGGTGTCCAAATTGTTTAGACAGCTTTGAAATCTCAGCCTAATTATCTTGCCAAGGTCACACGGGGAGTCTATGGCTGACCCCACATTCCCAGGCCAGTGGCCTAATCACTGGAACCATCTTTCCTTCCCAACCTAATACTGACCAGACCTTATTCACATCCAAACTAGTTACCAAAGAGTGAAAGCTGTAAGTATTGCTGCCTTGCAGAGCCGAGCCCTTGTGTATCTGGCTCTGGGAAGGCTTCTCCGGCAGGAGTAGAGGCATTTCGCACAGATCACCAGTCCCAGGCACTTCCTATCCTTATGTACAATTGGGTCATATTTCACAGTCACAATGAAGCGCTCTCTAAGCTGCATGGAGCTGAAGCAAATTCCCTAGAATATATAGTGCACAGTTCCCTAGAAATGCCTTGTGGGTAACCAGGGTAAGTACAGCACCTCCTAGAAAGAGAAATCCATGGCCAAGAGTTTTGAGCACAACTCGCTACTTCAGGTGCTTCAATTCTTGGGGACACAACTTGAGAGGCCTGATTTTCCGAAAGTGCTAAGCCCCCACCCCCTGAATATCAGGCACCGTAAAGGCTCTTACTTGGGGCACTCGGGAAGTGAGGCACCCCAAATCACTAGTTGGTTCTGAAACTCTTGGCTGACATGCCTATGGGATTCAGCCCACAGAGGAACTGTGTAGCAGTCGCCCTCTGGTGTCAGAGGATGGTGCTGTGGGTGTCTTCACCTCAAACACTCTTGTGCAGCCACTTGGGTCCCACAATGGCCTGTTTCTGTCCACAACTTAGCCCTCTAGCTAAGTCACATCTAGTCCGGAGCCTTTCCGGGGTAAGGAAAGGACAACTAGAAGTCCAAACTTCCCAACAAGAAATCCTTTCACCCCTCTCAGGCTACCTCTCAACCCATCTTCTGGGCTATCCTCAGCTGCACCTGACTGGATATTTGTGTTGGAGCTTCTCTGCTTCTTCGTAGGGACTAGTAGAGGTACCCAGACCCACCCTCTGCTCTGGGTTCTGACCTAGAGACCCTGTTTTAAGCAGCTAAGCCTTGCTCCTGCTGCTGCTTTCCTGGGCCACTTCCCACCTCCAAGCCCCTTGTGCTGTTTCCCAGTAACCTGTGGTTAATGCAGGCTCTTCTCTGATTCACAGGCTTCTTTCTGAGTCCCCACCTACTCCTCGTTCCTCCCCTGGAATGGTACCCCACAGCATTACCGCACTGGGCCATGCCCCTTTTCCAGAGACTAACTCCATCCCTAAGGCCCTTTTCAAACTACCTTCTCCAGACCCTTCCTAGGCAGAGAGACTCCTTACCTCCACTCTCCTGGATCTCCTTCCTGACTGAGTTCTCCTCTCTTGCACTGGAGTCTGCCCTGGACCTTTCACAGCTGTGCTCACTAATGGTACTTACGCCACCAGATCAGGATCAGCTGGGGGATAACTGCTATGTCCTAGGCCAGGCTGAGCCTGTCTCCCTTAAATCTCAAGGAGATTCCCTGTGCCTCACTAGTTTTATTGCTTACATTCAGTTTGCATAAACAATCATTAAAAATATCTTCTGCCATAACTGTTATGAATGAAATGTTTTCTCTAAACAGAATAATAACTCGCAAGGCTCCTCCTGGGCAGCATATTCAATGAACAACGACCAAAAGTTTTTTGGGGGGAATGACGATTCATATAGCCCATCACTTGGCTGGGAGAAGACCACCTGAGAAAAAGGAAGCTCAGAGCTACTTTAAAGAAGGCCAGATGGAGCAGGGATGAGGTAGCTAAGGAATGGGGCTAGAGTAGGGATAAAGAAGCTCAAAAGGCACAGAACTGCCAGTCCACAAAGGTACTTAGGTGCCTAAACCTCAAACTTAGGTTCTTAAGTCTCAAATTCAGGTACTTACATCCCCATTTTAGTCTCCACTGCAATCCACAGAACTCCCGCTGAACCCTGTAGGCACCTAAGCAGTCTCTGAGCGCACCTACTGGATCGGGTCACATCAAAATCTGGCCGCCATCGCCCACCTTAAACCTCTTAGCCAGTGGGTAGATCTCTTACCTGGGAAGCCGGACACCCAGTTTCAATTCCTCGCTCTGCCTGAGGGGAGAAACAGTGTGAATAGGGATCTCTCATCTCTCAGGAGAGTGCACTAGTCACTGGGCTATGGGATATTCTGATGTGGGGCTCCCCTCAGTCTCTGTAGATAAATCATAAAAGGGGGGCAGGGCTGGATCTCCCAGGAGTGGGATTTCCAAGAGGAAACCTGCTCTGTCATGGGGAGGGAGACCAGAGATTGGAAAGTTCTCTTCAAACTAACCCGGAGTCTGGAGTGTGTCTGGCAGAGTTCCTGTGCTCACAGGGAAAGTGGGATTAAAAGCTCTGGTACCAGAGTAACTGGGGAGCTGTGCGGAAGGGGCTTGCATCCTGGAAGAGCAGGAGACGTCTTCAGGGAATGGGCCGGCTCCTGCAGGAAATCCAGACTCATGGGAAAGGACCTGGGAGGGGCCCCTCCACACCTGCCAGGTGGAAGACGTGGCTGGAGACACCTCTTGGATGGTCAGAGGCTTAAGCCTAGGAAGGAAGAGGCTTTAGGAAGGGCCTGGTTTATCTGCTTTATGTTGAACTCTTTCTGTTCAGAAAAATAAACCCATCTCTGAAGAAAGGGATAGAAATTTTAGTGCTTTGAGGAGCTTTATTCATGCACAGGCCAAAGTGTGGGGCCACTGGCTTATAGAGGGACACTCAAGCATGTATTATGCTTCTGTAGAGTTTCCTCTAACAAGACAACTATCTTACAGAGACAGATACAAAAGTTTGTCCAATCAACAGTCAGGAAAATAACCCATTTTCAAAGACAGAAGGCTCAATGGGCACAAACAGTTTCTCATCCCTTTGTGCCAATAGCCAAGTAACTATCGTAGTGGGCGCGAGACAACACCTTATTAACAGGTGTAGAAGTGAGCTGTATAACACTCTGCCCTATTTTCAAAGCTCAACATTTTCATTTCAGTCGGCCTTGAAAAACTGTTTGCCCCTAAACATCGAAACTTAAGAGTTAACACATTAACACTTGCAAGAAATAACCACAGAATATCTGAGGAAAAATATATTAATCTTTTATCCTGTTTTTATATTAAAAGCACCTACCATGTACACCATTGCCAAACCCGAGCATTCAAAATTTGTGAGATGATTTTTAAGGCTAGGGAAGGTGTTTTTTGTTTTTTGTTTTTTAAAGTTGCGAGTTCATTTTCTTTATCATCTGCTTTCTGTGCCTATAGGGTGCACTTGGGTCACACTTTCAAGTTTTCCTCTGCTGCAATCAGGAGGGCTAAAAAGTTCCTTTTAAAAAAACTGAAAGCTGAGATTCTGATGTTATCATTTGACTCCAGGAGCTAGAGCTTTAAGATAATCACCAGTTATTGCAAGACTCATGATACTATTGTGAGAGTTGCCCATGCTTCATATATTGAATATGGTATCAAAAAAATCTACATAGCCATTCCTATGTGATCTGTGTGATGAACAACAAGAACTGTATCAATAAAGGCAGCACCATTTTACCATAGAGGCCTTTGCACTTTCTTATTCCTCATCTAAAGTTATTGGGCCCCAATTATCATTGACTGTAAGATCCCTTTACCCTGCCAGTGCTATAAGGGGCATCTGTAAATTAGGGTCTAGCCCACTATCAGCAGTTTGCAACACTAAACTAACTTGCTGTGGATATCATAATGTCAGATGGAGGATTAGAATTTGTCGTGATGAAGAAAAGAGCAGGAGCGGATGAGTTCTTAAAGGGCGATCCTGCTTTTAAGCAATGGGTCTTTTCATGCAAATGAAGGAAGGAGGGAAAAAATAAGAACAGGAAAATGATATCTGAATTGTCCTTAAACAGAATGGGTTTTTTAAAATATAAACATCAGCCCCACTGATGGAAACAAGAAATAGTATGTACCCTGTCCCAATTCCTAAAAAGTCAGTGACTCCTTTAGTCTATTAAGTCTCATATGAAATTATCAATAAGTCATGAGAAAAAATGCAAAAGTCAAGGTTATAATGAAATGAAGCATTGTTTCTGGCTGTAAAGAGCCGAAGCATTTTGCTCAGCATGCAGGCTTGGTGCAGCTGTAGTGAGATATTCTCCCCATCCCCCCTTGGCCTTGCAATTAAAGCTTCAATATGCCTGTATGTATATTACTGATGTGGGAAACAGCATCATACCACAGACATTCTATGCTTTTGAAGCCTGTGGTTACACCATCATTATATCATAGAACACTTGCCCATCACTTGGATGTAGCGAGTGCCATAAAAATGCTTTTGTGCACGTTCCAAGCTCCTGGAGTTATGGCCATAGCTACTTTAAATATAGATGGGCTTTCTGGCTTCCAAAGCTTTGTTTTAATACGATGGGCCAGATCTTCAACTGGTGATGTCAATGGATCTGTGCTGATTCCTCCCCCCCCCCCAAGGATCCAGCCAAATATTTCAAAGTTCTGTTTACATGTTACTTCCAGAATAATAATTTTAAAAAATCCTGTGCTTTGGGTTAAGTGCTGCTGAAGTTGGATGCTTTCTGGTTTAATGAAAGACATTGAATGAAACAATATCCTGCAGTTCAAGAAAGGACTGACAACCCTCCCTGGCCTTAGAATTACTATTCAAACTGCAGTACAATCTTCAGAGGTTTCTTGGTGATCTCCCAGAAAGACCTTCTTAATTTAATCTCTAATGGGATTAACGGCCTCATTAAACTGTAAATCTGCCATCATCCAGCTGTTGTGGGAAACTGAACTTTTGGAATCTTATCAGTTTACTGCTGTGATCTTTCTACCTGAAGTAGTTTAGAAGCTTTAAGCACTTTCAACTTCAACTCTCTTCCTTGTTCCTTCCGCCGCCCCCCCCCCCCCAAAATCTCAGCCTGCACCTGTTGAAAACTACAAACGGGGGGGGGGGGGGGGAGAGCAAGATTCACAGCTGCTGTAAATCAGCATAGCTTCAGTGGCGTTCGGGGAATTATGCCAATTGACCCCAACTTGGGACCGGCCCCAGTACCTCAGCACAACATCTAGTATAGTTTCTACACTGACGGCTAAGGATGTATTGGAGGGCTACCTCATATGGGATCTGTGGAGTCAAAGCATACAACCCAGGGCCAGCCCTCCATACAAGTTGAGGACCAAGCTGATGCTGATCCACTGCAGGTTTTCTGTCTCTGTAAATTGTCAGGAGTTCTCTAATCTCTATTCACCAAGGGCAATACAAGTCCCGACAAGTATCACAGCTGAATGCATTCAGAGCAGTATGTAAATATATATGCAAAAGAGCTTTGGCCCTCAGACTTCTAGCACGTTACAAAGATGGCCCTTGGTCTTACAAAGCCTGTCTCCTTTGACATAGGATGTACAAAACAAAGACTGCAGAACCAGGACCAAGCCTTTTACTTGATATTCTGGGATCCAGGTGACCAGTATAGAAGAGTCATAGACAGCACTACCTGTTTGACTAGATTTCAGTGTAGATGAAAACCCAGTGCTTGCTACAGGTAAGGTCGAGGTACAGGTAACAAAAGGTGAACACTGCAAGGGAAGCAAAGATCCAATCTACAATATTTCTCCCATCAACTTTGTCCCCAGATGCACTTGGGACACTAAGTCAAATGTGACAGATGTGTGAGAACCATTAAATTCTATTACATCTCTGGAATTTCTTAGAGAAACAGATGAGTGCTTTAAAGTACAGTCAAGTAAAATTAGGTTCTTAAAGTATGTTAAGCAAAGACCAGGGTATTTCTTTAAAAATAGTAGTTTGTTGTAAAAAACAGCCACAATTCTGACATACTGTGAAACTATGAAGGTTCTGCATTTAGCCCTTTTTGACCCCTGTGTAAACTAAAAAACAAACAAAGTGATTTGTGGCTGTAAGAACCATTTATTACTTCTTTAAAAATACATCTTTAATACTTTTTGGCTTTTATTGGTATTTCAAGCAGCTTAAGTTGATGGGGAACAAGACTTGCGGTTCTCATGCACTCCTATATTGTAAGAACACAACAAATCAAGTCTCATAGCAGCAGTCTGCCCTACCAAAAGGGAAAAGGTAGCCTTTATATTTTAAAAAAAGGCATATTCCATCTACATAATGAGATAAAATAATACTTCAGGCAAGATACGGCATCTTTACAAATGCCTTTTCAGGCTTCAGTTTTTCCTCTGCTTGTTACTACAGAAACCATCTAGCAACCAAAATCTAAGACAGACTCCACCCAAAACAGAGAAAAACAATATAGACACAGAGTAGGCTTTTTTTTTTTTTTTTTTTTTTTTTTGAGGGGTGGGTGGGTGCTAAGGAAAGTATCTTACTGTGCAAAGGATAGGAGTATTTTGCATGTAGTTGAAACAGCAAAGCTCTGCTTACAGATGGTAGAAAGGAAAGCAGTGAATGAGTAATGAGCAATGAGAAATGCGTAATGCAGGATGAGAATATAATTTCCACACATCGCTGAAGAAAGGTTTACACTCTTAAGCAATAAAAACAAGCCATTAAGCCAGACCTGCACTGTCAGGAAGTATAAAACAGTTCTTGAAACTCTGCAGTTACTATACAAAAGCTTTTCATAAACTTTGTTTCCTGATCTTCATTAAACATTCCCATCAAGCTGCCATATGGCAATTAGCTGCCTCCCGAAATCAAATTTAAAAAAAACACACACACAACAACAATTTAGGAATAGTTGTACAGTAAAATAGTTCAATAATTATTCACTCCTAGTGGTGTGGCAAAGTGGATCGAATGTAAATGCAGTCCAGATGAGCTCCTACTTCATAGTCAAGAATACAATAAGCAAGTAGCTTTCATATCCAAGCCTCATAAAAATTGATTGCATAAAAGTGAAAGTCCACTAGAAGCTTAAGAGGGGTGAAAGCAAATAGTTCTTGGTGTAGGCATAACCCTAACATACCAGCAATGAAGACCTCGCTGTATAAATAAGGTCATTTACATGGATCTCCCACATATGTTTTTATATGTTGCTGACCTCAGAACCAGACTGAATTCTATGCAAAAATGTTTAGGTTCACTAGGGCAGTGGTTCTCAACCAGGGGTACACGTACCCCTAGGGGTACGCAGAGGTCTTACAGGGGGTACATCAACTTATGCTAGTTTTACAAACAGGCTACACCAAAAGCACTAGCAAAGTCCGTGCCAACTAAAACTTCATACAATAACTTGTTTATAGTGCTCTATACAGTATACACTGACCTGTAAGTACAATATTTATATTCCAATTGATTTATTTGATAATTGGATGGTAAAAGTGAGAAAGTCAGCAATTTTTCAGTAATAGTGGCTGTGACACTCTTGTATTTTTAGGTCTGATTTTGTAAGCAAGTAGTTTAAGTGAGGTGAAAGTTGTGGGTACTCAAGACAAATCAGACTCCTGAAAGGGGTCTAGTAGTCTGGAAAGGCTGAGAGCCACTGCATTAGGGTGTCCCGTGAAAAGGTCAGGGATACTAGGCAGAGATGCCGATCACTTCATAGTTGGAGAGATGCTTATTTGAAACTTACAAATAACAATAACATGCCTGTCTACCAGATTCACCACACATAGATCAGAGGCATGTCAAGTAATATGCTTGCTAATGGAAATTTAAGATTGTGTCTCAAACACTGGCAGATTAGAAAGGGCAAGGGTATGGCTTCTGTATCTTCTGAATTTTCCTCTTATGAGGAAAAAAAATAAAATAAAAGACAACTGTTTCTTCTTGTAGAAAGAGAATACTCTAAGGACTGTTATAATAGCACACTTTTAGTATTGAGGAGGCTGATTTAGCAATTGTCAATAGACCCAAAACTCCAATGGGACTATCAGAGACTATTTTCTGGAGTTTAGTCGTGGGTCCCAATTAACCTTCAAGACAAATTCACTACAAATAGATGTACTCTATGCTATTCTTTTAAAGTCCCTGACCACCCCCTTCAACTCAATGACATTTTCAATCTAGAGAAATGGTTTTGGGGGTTACACTTTTTTCAAAAATATAAATATTGTAAACCCAGTTCTGCAGACACCCCTCACTTGACGCACACAAGAAGCCTCTTTGTGCACACGAGTCATTCACAGTTACAGAAGTGTTCCCAGGATCAGGGCCCTAATGGACTTACAGCTACTCATGGGCCTCACCATGTATTTTACTAAGGTGCAGTCTTTAGTCAAGCCAAACCAATTGGTTTCCAATTGAAACCAAGCCAATTGGTTTCAGTATGAATTTTGCCTTTATAAAGGAATGCAGTGTCAGGCCCTGAGCCAGCTACAGCTCATGCTTGGACAAGTGCTGTAGCATCAATGTGTACTCATGCCTTAGAGGAGAAGTGAAACAGTCACTATTCTCTAAGCCTCTAAAATTAGTGTTTCATACAATGAGTTAGGAGCTGTGAACTTTAGTCAGGAGACACAAGAATTTAGGATCTAATTCAAAAGCGTAAATAGAAGACAATGGAAGTTTTCCTATTGATTTCAGTGGGTTTTGGATCGGACCCTTCACGCTAATAAAAGTGGTCTAATCCAAGGCATGACCTCTTGAATTTCTCTGCGGTTCAAGATCTGCTTCTGCAGCACGGAGGGGAGAAGGCTCCAGTATCGCTCTGACTGCAAAGACTATGCATTGCAACTGTTCACTATTGAACTCTCAGAGAATCTGTTAACTGCCCCATACTCCTGTGACTTGCAGCCTTCATGATCCAATGGCCAGCGGCTTGTTCAACAAGTTCGAGTGCAGACCAAAACACGGTGCATATTTTTTTTTAAGGGGGCAAGGAACTGAAAGTTAAAATCGGCGATTGTTATAATAGCCTAAGCAGATCTTCACAAAATGCCACGAGCACTTTAGAAACCAAGATGACTGGTCATCCAGCAAAAACATAGGCCACAATCTTGAATCAGCATTACAAATAAACGTTAGATGTTCCAAAATAAACAAAGCTATAGAATGGAAGATCTCTTTATAGAGGTGTTAAAAATCATATTGCTAGAATAAATTATGTATCTATTAAACTTATCCTGCCACAGAAGTTGACTATGAACCTAGTAAATATTTTAGGCTCACAAAAAAAAAGGCAACCAACTGGTAATTACGCTAATTTTTCTCTCCTGTCCCCTCTAATGACGATTGCATTTGCAGCTTTATTTGGGGCAGAGGGAGAGGAATTATTCCTTAACAGGCCTTAAAGATATCATCTATTTAGAAATCTTTTGACCCACAAGCCCAGTTAGTATATCCATTGTAGCATACTGGTATTTATTAGTAGTTCAAAAACCAACAAAAAAACAACCCCAAACGTTAAGCAAGTTAGTGACTGGCTGGCATCTGATATTATTTCAGAAGCTGACCTAAAAGGTCCATGGATGGAGAACTGCCCTCTTGGCTTTGAAGTGACACCTTCTGGCAAAGGCTTTGGTTGATTGGATTTAAAAACAAAAAAGCAACTTTCAAAGTTCCTGGAGGATATAATCACAGAATCATTATTCTATGGCCAATTCTACAGCTTTAAAGAGCTAGGAGTTCTGAATTTAAGAATGAACTTACCACCTGTAGGCTAATTTGACTTCATTTTGCACTTGGCTTCAGTCCAATTTACAATACATCAGCAAGAAGCCAATCTCAGGTATTTTTTAAGTCTAATATTTGGCAGGGCTTCCAATGCAACAAGAAACCCAGGCCTCTGTATCCTCTTCCCATCTTCTACAAGTTACTTGCAAATTACTACACCAACAGTCTTGTAAATGTTCGGTAAGTATGAGCTGCAATTAAGGCCTTGCTTGCCAACTGCAAATCATGCTTTTGCCCTTTTTTATATAATAAAATGAAGAATTTAAGAAGCAAGAAAACCCAGAAAACACAGTTTATCTTTGTGAATGAACCATTTGCTCTTACAGATGGGACTTTGCAGAATGAAATGTCAGAGCTCTATTATTTATTATCTGAAATCGGTTTAACATTTGGCGGGAAAATGCTTTCAAAACACAAGACCCTGGAAAGAAAGACAAAACTACTCCAAGAGTCAGCAAAACCAGCAGTTGAAAGTAGATACAGCAAACTATTGTTATCTGTGGGCTCTACTTAGGATAAAGTTTGAAGATTAATTCTCTATAGTATTCCACATAAAAGGAGCTCTCATTTGAGGTAAGAAAAAAGTAATTGTATTCCCAACTGTTAGACAAGGGCCACTAGAAAGAAAATTGTTGTTCCTTTTTTAGCATATATCACCACACACACAAAAAAAAGAAAAAGAAATCATATTTTATTATTTAATATTTGGCCAGGATAAGGATTTAAATGAGAGGACTAGTAAAGGAGAAGAATGACAAACATTCAACTTTTCTGTAGGTCTAAGAAGAGTTCAGCCTTTTTTCCTTAAGATTTCTATTGGCCCTGCTTGTATTCACTCTGCAAATGAGTTGGGAATAGCAGTATACTAGATCAGTAATGTCTGGTTCTTATCCAAAATGTTCCACCTAACGAGGATGCCAGTTCTCATGGATTGGACAGCCCACCCTGCAGCATTCCTGAGAATTGTACAATATAATAATCTTGAAAGTCAGCAGAGTGGATTATCCACTTTTTTCTGGACTTGAACTTGTGACCTTAACAGTAGCACAGCAGAAAGCAAATGTGCTATGCACTTTGCCATAGTAACCTTCCATGTATTCTTTTCAATTTAAATACACACAATTAAAACAGCTACAATTTTGGAAAATTATGTACAAACCCTATATTTTTTTTCTTTTGATTACATATAAATACAAATTAGCTATTCTTCTAAAAAGTGGTTATAATAGTAAATAAATACAAAATAAGATTCTGACCATTATACTTCATGTGCTGGGATTAAACCCATATAAAATGTACAACTAAAATACATTTAAAATCTTTAAAGGAATAATTCTCTGATTAAAATATTTGTTTTCCCAAACTTTTTGTGGACATAAATATAATTTTCAAAATAGTTGTATTTTTTTCTTTCCATTTCATTACATAAATAAAGTCTTCATTGGGAAATATTAAAGTGTCAGCTTTTTTTGTATTTGTCTAATATAGTTAGCGGCACCCACAACCCTCCACAACCATATCTTGATAGTTCTTTAATACAACTTTTTCGTTCTCGTCAAGGTAGAGCATGGAAATAGCGCTCAGTTCTGTCGGAACACAGCAAGCCTTAGGGATTTTGGAATTCACGGAATTGACCAAAGTCTGAACAATGGCATGGTTTGTTGTGTTTAGGTGATCTGCCAATGGAAAAGGGCATTCCCCATGGCAGTAAAAGGCACCATATCCTGGTGGGGCAACAATCCAGTCATTCCACCCCACGTCATTGAAGTCCACATATAAAGGATGTCTTTTGCAACTGGATTTGTGGCGTTTGCGCTGTTTGTGTTTTGCTTGGCGTTTCTCTCTTTTATGGAGAGAGTGTCCCTTGCCATCATGGCCAAAAGTTACTAACAACGGCCGGAGCTGAGACCAGCTATCTTCATCCTGATGCAAAGACCTGCTAATCCTAACGTGCCTCTTCGAAACACTGCTCTCATTGTCCAAGTGAACCACCTCTACTATAAACCCATGATTAGGCTGTCTATGTGCAATCCACCTCATTACAGCTGGTGTTACATCAAAGCTTTCCCATTTACTTGCATTCTGATGCACCAACCTGGTGTCCAAAAGTCTTGCGGCAGGGTCCTTAGAAGTGGCTGTGGCTGGCTTTATAATTTCATAAATATTAATACGGTGATGGTAGCTGCTATTGTTCTCAAAGGTTTCCTGCACCTGCTCCCGAAAAATCTGAAGTTCAGCCGAGGTGAGAAACTCCTCGTTAGGGATGGAAGTTAAATTAAAGAAGAAGCGCCGTGCTGTTTTCCCACTTGCTTCTGGGAGCTCTTCCCAAGCTTCTAAGTTCATCAAAGAGGGAAAACAAAACACAATCAGTAACAGACAAGCAATGAAAACGTGAATTACTCTTCTACTGGAAGCTTTAAACAGTGTAACACCACATGCGAGATTTGAAACTTATTAAAAAAATACTGTTTCCCTTGTCTGTTTATTTATGCAAGCATGTATAGCATGAAGTTAAGAATACTTCATTCATTGTCAAGCCTTTTGATCTAATTCTGGTAGACTGTGCATTCCAGGTGGTTATAATAACGGGTAAGAAATGTGAAGCATTACTTTGGAATTCAAGGACATTAGCAAGAAAACTTTAGCACTGTAGTTAGTGGAGGTCTAATCAGAATAATTAAAACTGATTGAGGATTTAAGGTAGTTATTGCATTTCTGGTTTTTCCAAAAATATGGCTTTTATGTCAATCCCTTAAACTCCATTCCAAAAATATTACTCCACTATTTAGATTTACAAATCTTAATATACAGATTTTGAGTCCCAATTGGAGACCAGGAACTCCACATCTGTGATGGTATTTTATGAAGCACACCCTACTATTTTACTCTGAATATCCATAAAAGGTGGCATTTGTATTGAATTTTTTCTGCTGAAACTCAGGGGGTGGTACTCAGACAACGAAACAGAGTTCATTCTAAACAATACAAATGAAAAATGGTTTCCTAAAATGTATTCTGTTTTCTCCCCCACCCCCAAATAATAAACATTCTGGGATATTAGAGGGGGGAAATGGATTTTTTTTGTTATTAAAAAAAAGTATGCATGTGGCTCAGACCATGTCTGTAGCCCTATAAATTATAAACAAGAGTATTACAAAGAAGCCTTTCCAAAAGTGTTCTTTTTAACTTTGGTGATAAACATGCTAGAAGATAATTCATTCATCTTATTAGCTGAAATCATTACTTGGGTGAGTAATTCTTAATCAAGTGATTAATCCCATTGATTTTAATTTCGATTTCTTGTATGAGTAAGCATTATTCATAAACATTTTTGGATCCAGCCCAAATATATACAGCTGTATTGTATTTGTCTACCTCAAAACATGGACTCGTGTTTTTTCCATCAGTCAACAGGATTTCCAGGTAGCTAGAACTGACCAATGGTTTTAAGGCAAGTGGTGAGATTTTTTTTTTAAATTATTATTTGTTGCATGATTACTTGAATTGCAGATTTTCTGACCTACATAGCTATAAAATGTGCTATTACTTTCCAACTTTTGTAGAGTCCCCCCCCCTCCCTCCCATGTATAGTTTTACATTCAGAAATGTTTTAGCCTGAATGAACCATACACTAAATTCTTCATAATGAATGGGGGGAAATCCACTTTCACACACAAGCACAAACCACAGTGCAAGGTTAGATTTCACCATTAATCTCCTTCCTCATTATAAGGCTTCCCATCAGACAGTATAACCACTGATCTTAGGCCACTTCCTTTGTATACCAACTTAATTAAATCCTAATAAAATTTCTTTCATCACAGCTCCATGTTATAACATGTGGAGTCTGTATTTTCATTAGACGTACAGTGAGACTATAGCATACCACCACTGAAGACTAATAGCTAGAAGTTATTTACAAGTTCTGGAAACTTTTTTTTTTTTTTTTTTTTTTTTTTTTTTGCAAAGAGCAGATGGGAAACATGCAAGCCACTCACTCTACAAGTCTACCTGTGTCAGATTAGATACCCCAGTTCAGCTATGTTATGTGAGTTTATTAGTCAGTCCATGGACATACAACTGGTAAGCCAATTAACTACAAAATGGACAAATTTAAAAAGGAAGAAACTCGTCCAGGAAGTCAAAATCATCATCTCTGTGTGCATTTAGTAGGCATCAAAGATAGGAGTGTTAGACAGCTGAATATAACAGCTAAATGCAACTAGTTTTTGAAACTGACATGTAAGACTAGTTATACAGTACTAATCTAGTTAATTAGATTCAAACTCACAGAACTTGGAAAGCTTTCAACAAATAGGTTTATGCGCACACTTAAAGCTGAGAGAGGATGGGTACTAAACGTTTGTTGAACAACTGAATAGCTTTACTTTATGCTATAGACACTCCAGTTCTTGTGAGTACCCATTTTACCTTCTTTTAAAATGCATTCAGCATCTTAATTAAGAGATGACCATGTTACCTGATGGCTCAGGTGCACATGAAGTCCAATGACCAGCTGTGGCAATGCTTTTATCAACCTGTTTTTTGAAGGCTTACCTTAGATCTACACTAAATCTATCCTAGATTCAAACACAAGACAAGAAAGTCATTGTGCAAACAATACAATTGATTGTTGCATTGATCTCTCCCAGGGATTAGAAACCTTCTAAAAAACTAACCCAGATCAACTATAAGCCAAGGAGACTTTTCTGGTATTTAGCTTTTATTTTTGAAGGCTATTTGTAGGAATTCTTAATTTGAACCCAAGCTGTAAAAATAAAATGAAAATGTCATATGGGCTGAAGGGGACAAGGGGGAGACAAGAGGGAGGAATTTTTTAGAATAAATGCCTCAGAACATTACATTGAAAAAGACTGCTTTGACGAAGGCTTTTAGAACAAAACAAAAATCCTGACTACACCGTTCTTGTGAGTTAAGAGTTATTAGCAGCCAAAACTTAGTCACTATTTGGAAAGATTTCCCCACACACTTTTTTTTTTTTTTGGTCCAATGCTGATGGCACACACACAAAAACACAAGACCCCCCTCACACTCATTCATATACACAACACTCTTGACAACCGAACACAGGCTTTGGGACCCATAGCAAGTGACCACCTACCAACCACCCCCCCCCCAGTTCACACACACACACTCCCCCAAACCGAACCCCGTCTCCTCCCACCTCCCCTCGCTCCTGTAGGGGAAGGGGCAGCACCGAGGGCTCCCAAGAACCGCTAGGGGGGAGATCCCGAGGGGGCAGCGCAGACACACACACACCTTCGTGGTGGAAGCTCCGGACCGTGTTGGCGCGGCTGGCGGCTCTCTCCAGCGGGTAGCCCGGGGCGGAGTGGCCCAGCTGCTGGCCGGCCTGCAGGCGGTAGAGGTCCAGCATGTAGGGCGGGATGACGGCGTTCTTGCTGGGGCTCGGCCGCCGCTTCAGCCCGAACATGTTGAGCAGACGCAGCTCGAACTCGCTCAGCAGCTCCTGCGGGGCGGCGCGGCCCGAGTCGCTGAAGCGCCGCCGGCCCACCTCCGGGATGAGCCCGGCCGAGCCGCCCAGCAGCACCTGGTACAGCAGCAGCGCTAGCAGGGAGCGGATGGCGGCCACCATGGTCAACCTGCGCGGACAAGGGAGGGACGGGGGGCAAGTCAGGAGGGCCGGCTCGGGGCGCCCACCCCGGCATGACCCTCACGGCCCCGATCCGGAGCGGGCTGCCCTAGGAGTGGGGATAGGGAGGGACCCCACCCTGCCCATCACCTATTGCTCCCCACCCTGCCCATCACCTATTGCTCCCCCTGCAGAGGGAGGGGGAAGGCCACGGCTAGTGGCCGTGGGAACGGATCTGAGCTGGACTGCCCCGTCCACACCGGGTCACGTCCTGCTCTCGGTTACACCTGGAGCAGCTCCACCGCCTCCCGAAGTGACTCCTGATTCCAGGCCTGATCCAAACCCCCGCCATGGACCAGGCCCCTTTGCACAGCAGAGCTGAGCCTGGTCGATGTAGAGATACAGGGCACCTCTGTGCAGGTGGCAGCTATGCGACCACACGGCTATCGACTGTGGGCAGGAACCGGTCTGGCCATCGCCAGGGCTAGGTAGGATCATACTAGGGCCATGGCCAGCTGTTGCCAGAGGTGTTCGTTTGGTGGTTGCGGGGTGCTACAGAAAGATGGGGGTGCAAAACAAAGAAGATCGGGGGGCGGGTCAAGGGCTGAGCTAGCCTGGACCTAGCACCACTAGAAAGAGCCCCCCGCATGGTGCGAACAGCCACCATAAAGTAGCCCCAATGCGGGCTGCACTGAGGGTGAATGTGTGTGTGTGTGGGGGGGAGGCTATACGTGTGGACTGCAGTGTGTTGATCCGCCCTGGGGAGAAGGGGGAGTAGCGGCGTCCGGTCGGAGCCAGGCAGGACAGGTGTGCAAAAGCTAGAGGCTCGCGGGGCCAGCCCAGGTGCCCGGCCGCCGCCTGTCACCCAGCCCGGGCGCCCTCCGCCGCGCTTACCTTTAGGAGCCCGCCGATCGCCTAAGCAGCCGCAGCGGCGCACTGGGGCACGTCCATTGAAACGGGCTCCACATAGAAAGGGTCTGGCCCGGGAAGAGCGAAGGGGGTTCCCGGCCGGGTAGGGGGTTTGTATCCGCTACAAGCACCTCCCCGGTGGCGTGCGGGGTTTGCGATGAGGTACCCCCGTGGGTAGGGAAGGGGGGCGAGATTCCCAGCAGACAGAGCCGGGGAGGGAAGTTATTTTCTCCGGGCAAGTTTCAGCAGCCCGGGGGGAAGCTCTCCGAGCAAGAGGGAAATAGTCCTGCTACGTCCTTAGCCAAAGCCACCGGCTTCCCTCTCCTGGGAGAGGCTGGGCGGCTGCTGGGCTCGTCGCCCTCTTCCTTTGGGCGCCCTAACGCCTCCGCTGCAGCCCATCGCTCCTCCGGGGAGTCATCTCCGGGCAGAGGGCTCCCGCCGCTCCGCGACGGCCCGGGCGCTACCTGCGAGCAGCAGCGGGGTCGTGTCTGCAGGAGGGACTCCGGTGCGTTTCTGCGGCATCCCTGGCTGTCACTCCGCCGCGGCTCCGCTGACAGCGGCGGGGCAAGACGCAGAAGCGCCCCGGAGCGCAGTCCGCCCCTGAAACATACTTGGAGCCAGCGGGTTGAGAAGGAGGAGGCGGCAGAGGGCAAGTCTCAGCCAGGGACGGGGCTCTCCCTTTGCAAAGCAGCGAGCCACAAGCGTTGTTGCTTCCTCTGGGTGTGTGTGTGTGTGTGTGTGTGTGTAGAGAGAGAGATCTATATGCAATACAGTTAACAGCCTCCTTGGAAAAAATATGCCCTTAGCATCAGCAGCGAGACAAGTCCAGCAGCAGCCAGATGAAGTTTGACTCTTTATTTTTTCTTCTTCTTCCCTCCGCTCCCTTTGCAAGTCGCCTGGCAGGAGGAAGCAGCGGTAGGGGGACCCCCTCTCTTCGCACGCGCTCCTCCCGCGGCGCACTGGGGGAGGCGGGGGGTGCCCGGGCCCTTCCCTTCGCTTGCAAATTGATTGAGGTGGTTGGATGCCTCCTTGGCTTTTTGTGGCGCTGCTGATGTCACGACCCCGGGGGCTTGAGGCTCCTCGCCAATCACAAGGCGGGGAGCGAGCGGTTGCCGCGCGGCGCTCGCTGCTTTTAAAGGGGACGCCGCCTCCTCGGACCAGTCCCGGCTCATTCACCTCTTTCCTCCCCACTGCTGCTGCTGCTGCTTCCCCGGCCTTTCCGGATTGGGGAAGGAGGAGAAGGGTATGGGGGAAGCGAGGACGAGGCTCGGCTGCCAGATGCAACCCGCAAGCACTTTATTTTAAAACTTCTGGGAGGAAGCGGGGGGTATTTGCAGTAGTCACGCGACACAGCAGCCCTGGCCCATGCGCCTGCAGCATTATCTCCCTCCAGGTGGTTTATTTCGGAGGATGGTGATTTAAATACTCCAATAACCTGGTCGCTAAAGTTAAACCAAGATCAAGGATCCGGACATTTAAATTGTTTTTTTTTTAGGGGATTTACCTTCCCTGCATTGAAAATAAAATCTTTATTGTCTCTCCCTCCACCCACCCCCTTTTTTCCTCTCCCATCAATACGGCCCCCCTGTCGCGGTTTGATTGCGGCAGACACCATTGCCGGTTAATGCAGTAAATAAATAAATGCATCGCACGGTGCCATGCCCGCCGGTATCCGATCTAGTCCTACCGATGAGAGACAACGGACGTGCAGCGTGATTTTTGCAAATAAGGCGCCTCCGATGGGAAGCGGATAATTCTGCTCCAATAGGAGTTGGATCAGGCTGTCACCCGGTAGCTGTTAAGTTTCGCATCAAGTTTAATAAATCTAGTCCTAGGGATCTCCCGTGACACAAGCTCTAGCCCTCCAGGGAATAGTTTCTTCTCCCGAGACCCGGGAATCGGGATCAATCCATGCATCGGCTAAACCGTCCAGCAGAGCACAACCTTGGAGTTAGGGAATGACAATTGCATTAGCTAGAGCCTGGAAAGGCAGAGGAAAATCAGAGATGTATATTGAACAATGATCCATTCATTATACGTTCCCTCTGTACGCGAAGAGTGAAATAAGTCTCGGGCTCTGCTTATACAAATCGGATTAGTTTCCTGTAGTGGGATTTAGGTGTTTGCTGACTTCTAAGGTGTGAAGGTCAAATAAGGTTTGGGGAGAATGGGAGTGTTTTAAAATAAACTAGGCCTATAGAAAAAGTAAAAATGATCCAGGCACGCCAGCTTTTCAGTGAGTGAACACAAAGCATTCAGAGTTGATGACATAAACAACAGACCCCGGGTCCTCGGTTGGTGTAAATGGCCTCGCCCCATGTCTGTGGTTCAAAGACTTCAGGGTCTTAGAAACAGCATCAGAATGGTTAATCTAAAGCAGTGGGTCTCAAACTTTTGTACTGGTGACCCCTTTCACATAGCAAGCCTCTGCGTGTGACCCCCCTTATACATTAAAAACACTTTTAAATATATTTCACACCATTATAAATGCTGGAGGCAAAGCAGGGTTTGGGGTAAAGGCTGACACCTCGCGACCCCCCCATGGAATAACCTCGTGACCCCCTGAGGGGTCCCAACCCCAGTTTGAGAACCCCTGATCTAAAGGTACTGTGTCTAATGCATCTACATAGACTCTGTCTAATGTTAAAATGGCTAACACAATATAGTAGCCCTGGTCAAATCTAAAGCAAACCTCAACCATTGTTTGAACTTTGCACAGATAACAGAAAGCTCATTTCTCACTTTTTAAAACCTGTTTAGATTGCAGTGGATGTGTTTGGCTCTTGGAGAGGACAACTAACTGCTACTGTCATGCCAGCAACAAAAAATAGGTTGAGTTCCCATAAGCACCCCTGAAATGAAGGAGGTGCATATCGCCAGCTTGTAGAATCTCCCAGGGGTACGACCTTTCATATTCAAAAGATTTCAGAGGAATGACTCCACAACCAAGAATATATTGTTGTTGTTTTTTTTAGTAGGTATCAAGTTCATTGTGCTGCTTTCTTGTAGTGGGAGCACCTCTAGAAATGTTCCCCTGGACTCAGATCAGTTCCTTTTCCCAGAGGCACCTTGTCTTCTTCATTCCTTCAAAGAACACTGCCTGAAATGTACCCATCTTACAGGCCAACCTTGGCCGCTTCTCTGACACTGTGTCCCCAG
This sequence comes from Chrysemys picta bellii, assembly GCF_011386835.1. Lineage (NCBI taxonomy): Eukaryota > Metazoa > Chordata > Testudines > Emydidae > Chrysemys > Chrysemys picta. Next base: position 201,464,534 of record NC_088793.1, read on the forward strand.
GCCTGAGCAGAGATATGAGACTCAGAGTGACATAGGCCCCTCTTTGTTAAACTCTAGCATCTAGTTTGATAAGTAGTGGCAGAAGAGAAGTGGAGCTCCCTGCTAAAACGTTTGCCACCTACACCTTGCATTTCACACAGCCCATAAGTCACACGGGGAGCTGGAAATCATGTGCTGCCCCGATTGAAAGAAAAGCATCAGATTCCCGAGAAAGCTCCTTTTATCCTTTGGGAAGCATCATTTTAAATGCATTTGACTTTCTAGGTTCAGCCCCCTAGTTCTTGGGAGTTCAGGGCTGCTTTGCTGAGAGCCCTGAATGTTTTTAAGATATGCCTGCCCTCCAGTGGTGGAAATGTGTCAGAACTCTCTGGATGTGCAGCTCCCCATTAGAAAACCTTTTGGGATTGGCTTTACCACTGAGCCGCTCTCTGTGTCCTACTCAGCAGACGCAGGGTGCCGGTCTATAGGCTTCGTGGCCTGATTGCCCATTTTCACGACTAGTCCCCGTCTATCCTAGAGCATGTGCTGGAGTGTGATGCTGTGAAACCCCTGTGTGACAGTAGGCAAGTCTTTAGTCTCCTAACTTCTGGGCCTTAATCTCTTTGTGACGTGGTTCCCTGTAGAATAGGGTTACTACTAATACTTCCTTTCCCCCACCCTTTGTCCTACTTGGATCATGAACTCTTCCTTGCAGAGACTGTCCCTTATTATATGTATATACAGTGCCCAGCACAATGGGGCCCTGGTCAAAGTTGATGCCTGTAGGTACTAATGCAATAGAAACAATGATACAAAGGATCAACTGTCTACTCTAGATCCTACCATAGACGCACTTGAACTGCCCAGAATCCCTTGCCGTGTTGCTCCTCTTCCTCGGAGCACTGCCCAGGAGGGGCGGGGGAAGGGCCTTGCAAAAGACTGATGGGATTTGACAGATCAAATCAATGTGTGGAGAATGTAAACCACCAGGAGACAGTTCCATGGTCATTTCCACCATTCTGAGTGGCCTGTTTTGCACAATTTAGGGCTTGTCTATATAGGAAAGTTATACCCGTATAAGCTAAGGTGTGAATTTAAATGGCTCTAGTTACACGGGTATCATTCCCCATGGAGACACTGGTAAAAGAGCAGCCTTTTTGGGTTTAGTTTTTGTTGCTTTGGAAAGGCGTTAAGCCAACCCCGAGAAAGCCACTCTTATTCCGGAGCAAGAGTGTCCAAACGAGGAGTTATACCAGTATAACTATAGCACTTTAACGATACCGAGATAATGATGTCACTGATAAACGTTTCCTATGAAGAATACAAGTCCTGAGACTCACCAAGCTCTGATTTCTACCTGGCTACCTCTTCATTGCATGGGCAGGAGCCGTGGCCCAGGCTGAAATTCAAGCCCTAGAGAGGGTGATAGCTTAGCAACTTTTCCTTCAGCATTCCATCCCAGATCATGTTTAATTTTATGACTTCCTGGAGCTCTTTAGCATGAATTTAAGGTGCATGCAGTGTGACTTCAGGGCACTCCAATTATGTAAATCAGCACTAAAATAACAATAGCAATGTAGTTTACACATCACTGACATTAAATGAGCACTTCAACGTCTAATTGCCAATTCCAGTTCAATCTGCAGTGGGCCACGCCAGGAAAAAGTCATTTCTTGCCTTAACACTTAGTCCCTGCGCCTGGAGCATGGGTTGTACTGAATGCCCAACTTCACTTTATCTACATATGGTTGCTATATTAGGATGATGAGCCATAGCAGGGAGAAATGTGTCTACAGTTGTTCCAAAGGCCTGGATAAACTCTGACCTGATTTAACATGTCAAACGGTTCCTATAGGTTTGCTGCCTATTTCTGATTTTAAATATAAATAGGTCCGTGGATCCTTCGGATGTTAAAGCCATAAAAGCCTTGGACTTAATGGAGTAAAAGGAGAGATGTTTCCCTTCCCCTCCTTTGTCGCTTGTCTGTGCAGAATGTAAAGCCCAGATCCTCAAAGGTATTGATTTCAATGGGAGTGAGGTACCTAAATACCTTTGGGCATCTGGCCACAAAGCTCTTGGGGGCAGGGACTCTCTCCTATTATTTATTTGTTCAAGTGCCTAGCTGTGGAAGGGAAGTTCATTATACCCTCCCCACCAATTGCTCCCACATGAAATCCAGACCTGAATGCCTAGTCCCCCTCTTCCTTCAAAAGACTTCTACATTGGAAGTGGGAATCTGAACAGACTGGCATATCAGAACTGAAGCAGAGAGACCTGTATCCGTTCAGATTTCTCATATGAAACAGGTAAGGCATACAGGGCGGTGCCTATTTTCCTGCCCCATAGCAGATCCTCTGCTGAGCAATTTTAATAGCTGTAGGATGTTCTAGTCTGGGTGCACCACCTTTTGAGGGTGCTAATGAGAGATTCAGAAATGCACTGATTTGAAGCTCGTGAAGAATTTGCCCACAAAGGTGCTTGTATCCCTGCAGCTTACAAAGGCCCACAAAGGTGCCTTTATCAAAGGAGGACTCAGCTAGCGAAGTTCTGGCTATATCCTTCAGCCCCAAATAGAGCTGTGTGTGGTGCATCGGGTCTACAATCCTTTCCCCTTCATGCCTCATCAGCATAACCATTAACCAGGTTTGACTTGCAGGGACACCTGTACAACCCAACCGTCCTCAAATTACACCTTCACAGTTGCCAGTGGAGAGAAAGAGTTGCATAGCATTTGGCCTGCTGAATCTTTAGCCTGGTGATGATGCACATGCCAGAAAGAAGCCATCTGGATTTTAAGTTCCCAGGCTGAGCTGTCACAACCGTGCTCCCCCAAACCCATCAGTTTCAAAATCAGGAAAAAAATCTATGCTAAAATATGGAAAATATAAGTGATCTCACATAAGGGAGGGGGCTGTTTCAGAAAACGATTGAAAGGTGTTAGTGCCAGTGCCGTTTTGGCTTCATAATTAGTCAAGACCATCCTGAACTCGCTCTCTCTTTCTAAACTGTTCTTCCTGTTTGCATCGATGTGCATTTGATGGGTGGACATTTCCGACAATCTCACTTAATAGGAGCCTAAAAGTTATGTTTGCTCTTGATGGTTTGGTTTTTTAAGGTCTACCAATTGTATGTTCTGGCCCGCCTTTCTTCCGTCCCCTTAAAGAAAGAGGATGGATTCCCACTCAGGAGGCTACTTACGAGATGAGTTGTTTTCAATGACAGTCATTCCATTTAATTCTTTTCCGCCTTGTCTGATGTCTGGCATCTCTTCAAAGTTGTTGCTTTCTTTAACAGCATCTCTCAATTCCATTAATCAAATCTTGACTTCCTTTCCATCATAGCTGTAAGGAAATCAGAATTGTATTAAGAAACACAGGCCCAGTGTTTTGCACATTTCCATAATGCCTACATTGCTTGGGACAGAGAACAGAGCGGCGACAATATTATCACGTGAACCTTTCTCTCTCTCTTTGCACTGCAAAACTTACAAGCATCAAAGAGCAAAAATGACATGTAAAATTGTATTCAGTGTTTTTATAAGCAATAGTACTTTAATTTCTGTATTCCTGGGATAGAATGGAGATTTCAGGGTCATTTACCGTCAAAGTTTTCCTTGTAGGTATTGCCTTAGACCAGCAAATGACTTGAAATCACCAATCCATTTACATTTGCAGCATTTATTGAGGCTGTGGGTTCAAGAAGAGCCCTTTTCTATGCTTAGTAAGGCTACAGGTGGAATGCAGAGCAATGACTTCCATCCAATTCATCAAAGCATTTTTAAGCATGTGCTTAAATCCATCCCTATTCATTAAGGCAGTTACATCAGTGGGACTTTAGCACATGCCTAAAAGAAGAAGACAGGTAGCAGGTTTAAAACAAATAAAAGGAAGTATTTCTTCACACAATGCACAGTGAACCTGTGGAACTCCTTGCCACAGGATGTTGTGAAGGCCAAGACCATAACAGGGTTCAAAAAAGAACTAGATAAATTCATGGAGGATAGGTCCCTCAATGGCTATTAGCCAGGATGGGCAGGAATGGTGTCCCTAGCCTCTGTTTGCCAGAAGCTGTGAATGAGCGACAGGGGATGGATCACTTGACGATTACCTGTTCTGTTCATCCCCTCTGGGGCACCTGGCATTGGCCACTATCGGAAGACAGGATACTAGACTAGATGGACCTTTGGTCTGACCCAGTAGGGCTATTCTTATGTTCTAAGACAGGGCCCAGCCATTGTGGAACTGCAGTTAATACAAAGGTAAATGGGTGAAATTTAAGAGTTTGCAATATATAGGACGTCAGACTAGATGATCTAATGGTTCCTTCTGGTTTTAAACTCTATGAATGACTCCACAGTGGGCCACCTCCTCAGCTGGTGTAAATCGGCATAGCTTGATTGTACTAGCTGAGGATTTGAACCAATAAGCAGTCACAGGCAATACTGTAATGTTGCATTGTGAGGTTTGTTCTGCAGTGTTGCATCTCTGTAATGGTTGTTGTGACTATGCAAAATTAAGAAGTATGTATCACCATAAATTAACTGGGGTGTGATATCCTGCTGTTGTGACTGGGTGTGACTCCATTCGGTGCTCTTTGTCTTTTCCACGTTGATATCTCTGCTCTTTATGTTGTTTTTAACTGATCATTTCAACAAGGCAGTATCGAAAAGGAGCCCATGCTTCACACAAGAACAAATCTGTAACTAGAATAGGCCTCACGTATGGGACAAACAAGCCTTTCAGATGAAAATGATGTTGTTAGAGAAACTGATTCGGTGATTGTGTAGTACTGCAAAATGGCAAAGTGAATAAAGTAGAATGTAACTAGGGAATTGAGAAGTGCATTGGTGTAAAACTCCAGACCTTGCTGTCTTCTGTCCTAATCTTACGTTTCCAGGAATACTCACACATATGGCTTTGAAATTTGTTTTCTGCAACCATTTGTGCTAGTAAAATTCAACTGCACAAGTGTTTCCGGAAAGCAAACAGAAATTGATTTAACAATTGGAATGAACATTTGCAGCATTACCCTCAACCCCAAGATTCATTGAGCTCCAGATCACACTAAAGGCCATATTTGTTTTATGGATTTATTACTTCACTGTCTCCAGAGCCATATGTTGCTCTCAATCCAAGGAAAGTACCATTAATATCAATTGACTTTCATCTGCAAAGGATCTAGAATATGTTGATCCGTTCACGTTTGTGAGGCATTAATGCTAAGAGACATATTAAACGCCTGTGATTATCATTTATAGGGCTGCTCAGAAAACAAAACAAAACTCTCACGCACACACACACACACCAAAAAGGCCAGTAGGGGAAGGAGGAAACAAACATTTTCACATCATTTGCCACCCTCCCCAATATTTTCCTCCTGAAATTTCAAAATTTTGAAATTTGCAACAAAAAAAAGTGTGTTTCCAGCTCTTTTATATATTTGTACAGCCCCTAGCACCATGGAGCCATGATCTGGCTGATTTTTAGGCATAACAATATGTTACATGAATAATGAATATCATTTATTGTGGGAGGCAATATGGCTCATTGGATAGTGCGCTGGCTTGGAGACCGGAGTTCTACTCCCAGCTGCACCAGTGGCCTGTTGAAAGACATGGGGCAAATCACTACCCTTCTCTGTTCTTTGGTTTCCCCGTCTGTAAAATGGGGATAATCAGACTGACCTCTTTCGTAAAGTTGTCCTATGCATCCGAAGAAGTGAGGTTTTTACTCACGAAAGCTTATGCCCAAATAAATCTGTTAGTCTTTAAGGTGCCACCAGACTCCTTGTTGTTTTTGATAAAAAGTAGTATACCAGAGGTAGGCATTATTTGGGGCCAACTTCTCGCTTTATCCCAATACTATTCAGCTTTACCCTGTGATCATTTAAGTCAATGGCAAAAGTTCCACCTACTTCAATGGTGTAAAATCGGATATTTGAACAATAGTGTTATGGAGAGGTAGCGGATTCAAACAGGAAGGTCAAGAACAAGCAGGGTTTTTCAATTATATAATTCTTAATGGTTAAAAAATTAGGTGTGGGCGTTATCCTGCATAAAAGAGACGGCTGCGTCACAGCTATGCCACTTCAGTAGCTTATAACTTCGTCACTGCCGAGATATTGACGTCCAATAAAATGGAGGCTAATATGGAGCTATGCATATTGCCTTAAGAGCTGCGTATTTGAGCAGTGAAACTGGATAGCGTTTTGCAATTAAAATAAAATAAAGGCAAGTATGACGTTCAGTTTAAGCAGATTGTCTCTATGAAGGCTTTATTGTAGCTGCAGATTTAGAGCCTATGAAAAGGTTTTCTGTGCTCAGTGTCAGATGAAAAACATTGCATCATCAGGCATTCTTGTTCTCGAACACTTATTTGCCAATATTCCCTTGATAATGAACACTTGCGATTTTATTTTCTGGTCTAGAGTCATGTTTTCTCAGCTCATTATCATTCCAGTTTTTTAAAATATCCGATTAGAATAGAAATATCCTCTTAGAACTTGACAGGACTGCAAAAAAAAAATAATAATACAGTTTTGTGGCTGCTGTATGGTATGTACTCTGCACAAGTGCTCACGCAGGACATTTGTTTTACGTTGGAAGTAAAGCTGTTTTCAGGTTTGGTTTTGATCACTTTGTTTCAATTACTCGCTTGGTCCCAGCTCTGCCTAGTTTTCAGAGGAGCTTTAGCTATGATTTGTCTTAGTTCATACATAGTCTATCATCTTGAATGTTGCTCTTAATGTAGCTTTTGGTGGATGAATTTTTTTTTTACATCCACTGTAAGATGAGAACAGGATTGAGGTGTTCAAAATAGCCTAAGTGATTTAGGAGCATGGGTCCCGTCACTAAGTCCCTCTGGGGCTTTTGAAAGTTCCGCCTACAGCAAATTGGGGAGCATTGTTATAATACAGAGACCAGACATTAGCAGCAATACCCTGCCCTGCTCCCCCAACTTATAGTGGCTTTCTATCTATCTGCAGTACTTATATGGCCTCCATTACTCTAATAGCTGAACATCTAACAATCTTTCTATGTATTTACCCTCACACTACTCCTGTGAAGTAGGGCAGTGTTAGTATGCTTATTGGGCACAGAGAGGCTAAGGGTGCGTCTACACTCGAAACCCTAAATCAGCACAGCTGCAGCTGTAGTGTAGACACTTACTACAGCACCGGAAGGGGTTCTTCCCTCACTGTAGTAAATCCACCTAAGAGGCAGCTGGTAGGTTGAGGGACAAATTCTAGTGGCATCTAATGCTACAAATTAGGTCGTCTTAACTACATCGCACAGGGTGTGAAATTTTTCACAGCCTTGAGCGATGTAGTTAAGCCAACCTAATTTGTGGTGTAGACCCTCTCTAAGGAACAGATCCACAAAGGGAGTTAAACATTTCAACCCCTAACGTTTAGGCACCTGCTGCCCGGTGAAATTCATGGTTAGGTGACCAGATCCCCTATACTATGCAGGAGGAGTTTGGTACCTAAGGAGGGGACTCACAGAGGCTAGCAACCTCAGTAGGGAGCCCCTAAGCTAGCCAGTCAGAAATGTCAAGGAGAGGTCCCACCACTGAAATGTAGTTAGGCATCTATCTCCTATCAGTTTTCTCAGCCGTGAGCCCTCTCCTGGGCTTAGGTGACTAAGCTAGGTCAGCCAGAGGCCCAGTGGTTAGGGCCTTCCCCTGGGATGCAAGAGACTCATTTTCAAATCCCTGCTCTGTCTGGTTTGGAGCAGAGATTTGAACTTTGGTCTCTCCTGTTCCACATCAGAGCCCCAATCCCCAGGCTCTTGGTTATCATGGAATGAATCTCTCAGTATCTCCTGGTGAAGCTGTTCCACTTTGAATAAATAAAACATTCCTCAGCAGAGACTTGAACTGAGGTCTCCTACCTGAGGCCCTAACCACTGAGCTATCCAGTCAGTCTCACCCAGGAATATGTAGTTCATACAAAGAAAAAACAGCTTCCGCAAGAGAGACTGAGATCCAACTCCAGAATAGCCAATCGCTCCAAGGTGAGGGCACTCCTGGGATGGAGGAGACTCAAGTGTAAGTCCTTGCTGTGAATCAGATGGAGTGGTGGGGATCTGAAAGCAGGTTTCTCACTCCCAGATGAGGGCCCTGGCTATTAGGTATGCTGGGGTGGGCACACCCCCTGACTCCCATCCTGGTCAGCCCCAGTTGTCTTTTGTGGAAGGCCTAAGAACATCTACCAGACCAAGCCCCTCAAGTGAGATAGGCAGGGGGATGCCCAGCTGAAGAATCCTGCCAGGATTTAGGCATGAGCATCAGCATCAGGACTTAGGTGGTTTTGCACATGCCCAACAGCAGAAACATAGGCAGGGGCTCTCAGCCTTTCCAAACTACATGTTCTTCTTTCAGGAGTCTGATCTGTCTTGAATATCTTAAGTTTCATGTCACTTAAAAACTACTTGCTTACAAAATCAGGACCTAAAAATACAAAAGTGTCACAGCACACTATTAGTGAAAAAATGCTGACTTTCTCCTTTTTACCATATAATTATAAAATAAATCAATCGGAATATAAATACGGTACTTACATTTCAGTATATAGAGCAGTATAAACAAGTCATTGTCTGTATGAAATTTTAGTTTGTACTGACTTCATTAGTGCTTTTTCTGTAGCCTGTTGTAAAACTAGGCAGATAGCTAGATGAGTTGATATACTCCCTGAAAGACCTCTGCGTGCACCCAGGGGTATACATACCCCTGGTTGAGAACCACTGACATATGGGACTTTCCTAGCAGAAACCTAGGTACCCACAGAGCAAGGCAGCATCTGAGCAGAGGTTTTGAGACTCTTGATAGCACATAAGTGTTGGATTTAAGCAATTAAGTCCCTTTGTAGATTTAGCCCTAACTGACTTGCCTAAAGTCACACAGGAAGCCTGTGCCTCTAACCCCTGGAACATCCCTCCTCTGCCACCTGCTTTGTCAACTCACATCACATTAGTTGAAAAAACTAATAGTTAACGAGGCTCTTATAAGTGATAGTCTTAGAGGCCTCGCTGCTGAAATCAGATTGGCATGCGATCTTCAGAGCCCTGTTGACTACAGTAGGGACTGGAACAGGGTCAGCCCACGCAGATCCAGTTACAGGAGTGGAACCTTACAGCGGCTGCTCTTGGAGTAGGGAATATGTCTTGGTATGGTGCCTAGCACGATGGGGCCCTGATCTTGATTGGGCTTCCCGAGTGCTCCTCCCCTGGAAATAGAATAGAAACAAGTAAAGATCAGACAAGGGTAACATGGCGCCCATTGCTGTAGTATTGGAGTCCATCATGATCTTGCAATGTTTATCCTCACAACTCTCCTGGGACATAGGGAAGTGCTATTATGCCACATCACAGATGGGGAACTGAGGCACAGAGAGACAAAGTCAATGGGAGTTAGGCACCTAAATAAATACCTTTGAGGATCTGGGCTTATGTAGCTTGCCCCTGGTCACATAGGAAGACTGTGCAGGGCAGGGAATTGAACGCTATCCTCCCAAATACCAGGCCAACAGCCTAACCCCCGGATTATCCCTCCTGCATCAGAACTCAGTGAAGTAGTAGGGTCCAGTAGATAGGGCACTGATTTGGGACTCAGGGGACCTGGACCCTATTCCTGACACTAGCCTGTTGGGTAATCCCAGGTAAATCACTTCACCTTTCTGTGCCTGTTTACCCTCCCACCATGTGTCTGTCTCGATTTAGTTTGCAAGCTCTTTGGAACAGAGACTGTCCTCTGTGTTTGTAAGTGTTCAGCACACTACCATTCTGAGCCTGGCTGGGCCTCCGGCCATGAGCAATACAAATAGCTTACATGAAATCACTGCAATTCAGAACATAGATCAGACGTTTGTTTTTACTCAACCTGATTGTGGCTAATTGCATAGAAGCCAACAGAAGATAATGTAGCCCGTGGGCGGGATGGTCCACAGGAGACTGAGGTAGACAACTCCAACGAACAGTGTTTGCCTTTCTCCCCTCCCACCCCCGCGCCCCAAAAAACCCACCCAAAGTTTGTATTTGACGTGAGTACAGAACGGAAGAAATGAGAGCTGTAAAATAAAGCCCTGCAAAGCACCCCCTGCAAAAAAACCCCACCCTACCCTAAACAATCTGTATCAAATTGGAGAAAGCATCCACAGTTATACCACAAAAGAGAGCGTATGTTGAACCATTTTTTCCTATTGTAACAGGCATTCAGCCCTTTTGTCATGCTGAATAGGAGCAAGTGGCAACACATTTAAGATCAAAGGTACCTAAAGATGCAAATGGGCACTATTGGAAAATCCCAGTAGGTGCCTTGCTGCATCTTTAGGTGCCTAAATACCTTTGAAAGTCTGGCCCTAATCCTTGGGGGGTGGCTGATGACTGTTCCTATTGTATCCTTCAAGGCCCAACAGGAATATGAGCATCTTGCATTAGAGGACATCTCTGGGTCTATAATGTATCATGCTCACTGTCAGTGGAAGCTCATTTAGTATAAATGGGCTCCAACACAGCTGTCTGACCTGTGTTACAACAGACACTACTCAGGATGTCTACACAGCAGATTTGTTACCACTACAGCAGTCAGTCAAGCCTGGATGTGTCTGTCCACATCTTCATGCCAGTGTACTCTGAAAGAATCCAGGCAGCGATCCTACACATAGTCTCCTATAGTGCTGCTGGCCTAGAGGATTTGTGGGAGATTTTCAAGAAGGTCCCCCTGGCTTTTCTTGAACATTGAGAGCTGTTTGGTGGCTCCGTGTCCTGCATCCTCTGGCTGTCCCATTTCTATGTGTGATTGCTTAGAAGGTGAGCATGCAGGAATGCTCCTGAAAGATGAGGCAATATAAGAAGAAGCCATATCCAGGTTCAAGTCTTTATTGTGCTTGGTTCAGCTTGGCCAGGTAGGACTCCGGACCAAGTCCAGTCCTGCCCCTTGGGAGAACACTGCTGGGGTACATGAGAGTGACAATATGTGTCTGACCAGGCCTGTGTTTGATTTTCTCTGCATGGGTCTTGCCCCATATTGGAGCAGCAGTCTAATACATTCCAGCAGCACCAGGACATCATTGGGGGCTTTGGAGGGATGTTGATGCATCAGGTCTTTGTCAGCTAAACCAGAGGTGTTGCTGCTAAATCTCAATCATAGCAGCAAATATGCATGACTGTTCTCCCCTCTGCATCTCTCTCCTCCATCCTTCCTCAGCGTCCTTCTGCTTTTCCTGTCTTCCCTCCTCGTCTCTCCATCTTTCCTCAGCAATTGTGCAGTCTTCCAGGGAGCATGGGGCAATCTGCCATCCTTCAAGTCCAGTATTTCAGGTGGATTGCTCATGAGAACCTCCTCCTCGGTTCTCTCTCTTCTTCCAGCCACTGTTAAGAGCAGTCAGCCGCCACGGTTTTCATTTTCCTGGAATTTGTTTGGCACAGACTGCTCCAAAATTAGCAACCAGGCTGTCACTGGAATCTTCCTCTTGTTGTGAAGATTGTAGATCCAAGGGCATAAGAAGAGGGTGATGTGACACATTCATAATAGGGATTGTAACTTTCCAAAGTTCAGCAGCATCACTCAGTTAGTAGGTGGGCGTTAGTAGGTATCTGTTGGCTGTGCAAGGGAGCATTTATGTCCCAGACCCTTCTCTTCCCTTCCCCCCCCTTAAAATATAAACCCCCTAGAAAATTAAAAGCAAACGACTGTGGAATTTTAGGGTTGCAGTGTCAGTAAATATAAAAATTACATCTCCTACAACAACTTTAACCAGCCCATGATGCACAGAAGGATAGAAAAGTTACCTGCATTTCTTCTTAAATGAGCAGATTACAGTATTTAACAACTGGAGTTTCCACTCTTGCATAGAGTGACTTATCCATTTAATTTGACACATTTACTCATTTCAATACATGCTGCAAATAGCCCTAAAGTCAGGCATGTCCTTAAGTTTTTCCGGGAATCAGGATCTTAAGACATTATACAGCATAAAACATACAGGATGCACAGTGTATTTTGGTTAACATTCCTGTTGGTGCCTTAAACTTTGCATTTTCTAATTTGAATGGTGCAGTTAGAATAGCATTACTATGGGGGTGTTTGATTTTTGCCTTTTATATTGTTTTGAGTCATATTTATATACAATATATATATATTACACATATACACTCAGTACACACTCCCATGTGGTGGGTAGGTATGACAAACATTGAATAAATGCCTTTACTCAGCCATGGGATAAACTCATTTTAAATCAATCAAAACACTCAATAAACAAACAAGCTGTGGAACCATGGAATAAATTCCATTTATTTTGCATCTTTGACCTTCTCACCTCCTCTCTGCTCCCTGATCTGTCTCCGTCGGGACTGGGACTAACATTCCAAACCTCTGAGTAGATTTCCAAACAGTCACTTTTTAAAACAAAAACAAAACAGCCCACCAAATATTATTCTTCACCCCACCCCCCCATCCCCCAAAGATGTCAGGAACCTGAATCAGGTAAGCCCATGGATTACTGGTCTGATACCCAACAATTGCTAGTCAAATTCATCTTATACTAGCAAGCCATCCAGAATACAAACCACAGATTCTGCTCCTGCAAACATTTACTCACATGCTTACAAGGACAGTCCCATAGAAGGCATAACTGTTAAGCTCATGCATAAGTGTTTGGAGAATCAAGGCCACAGTCTTTATATTAGTGGAAAACTGAAATTCCACGTTGCCCAGTGAAATGCAATGTTCATTGCTACAGCTGGTGGGGTATTTCCCCCCCCCCCCCCCCAAAGAGATTAAAAAATAGTGATGTAAATAAAGACTCTGTTCTGGTGGGGGCGTCTTTTTTATCTTGTCATTTTTGCTGAAAGTTTTCTATGACATTGTTCATGTTTTTATCTTAACCCCTTAGTGACTGTGGCAGGATGGGGTTTATACACCCCATCACAATGTGGTAGTAGGAAGGTTTCATTATCACTAGGTCAGGATGAACTGTATCACTCTCAGTAATGCAGCCATCCTAAATGAATGCCAGTAAAACCATCTATGTTAGCACATGGTACCACACACCAACATGCCCCAGAAACACACAGACATGCATGAAGTTTAGTTCTCAATGGAAAACTGCAAATACAAAATTCCTCTGCACCAGATGGTAGTGAAGATTTTTAGGTAAAACATATATCCCACTTTTCACAAGCCTGTAAATTACAGCAGTGAAATTCACTCCTGGGCAAAGGGCCAGTGCAACTCCTATGCACCATGTATGGTGCATCAAAGCCCTCAAACTATGACTTAAGTTGTACATAGGCCTCGTGTTGGTCCACTGCGTGGGTAGGAATTTCACCCACAGCGCACCCCAGACACGTTGTGGTCAACCTCTGAAGTTGCACAGAGTGTGCATGAAAACAGGCCAGCGACAAAAAGTTGTTGCTTGACTTAATGTCCCCATAGCAAGAACAAAAGGCAAGAGCTGAAAGGTTTATTTAAGTGTTCAGACTTATGGCGTATGCGGGAAGTTGTACTAGTGTATTAAGCTGTCCAGCCCATCCACCCTGCTGGTAAGTTGTGCATACAAATTCCCCCAGTAGTAACTCAAACGGTTGCAGAAAATACCATTCTCTGTTTTCAATCCCAACCACATGGGTTTCAGTTACTGAAATATTTAGATTTGGGGCCTGATCCAAAGTCCATTGAAGCCAAGGAAAGACCTTTCAGCTTTTCTAAAGAATCCTGTCAATGTAGAGGTTGCTGGATTGTCAGGTGTAAACTGGCCAAATGAAGCTCTTTAATGTCAGCAATAAATTAGCAAAGAGAATATCCCGGTTGTGTTAGGAGATGTAACTCAATTTTGATGCCCCTCAAGATTGCCAGCTAGAACTTTGCAACAATCTCCTAGTCAGCCCTGCCATTGACAAAGGAATTTTTAATATTGCTATTTTTAAACAAACAATGGGGTAATAGCAAGAAAGGATAAATAACCCATTAGAATCAGGCAGCTTTATGGTGCAGTAGGTTATAGGCCAGGCAATTTGCTGTCAGTCAGGGCCAGCTGGCAAACAGTGGCATGTGTTATATGTATAAAAAACACATTTTTAAATGGCTTTGAGCCATTAAAATGCTCTTTTACCCAACTTAAACAGCTGGAAGCATCATGCCACAGAACTCCAACAGCTATAGATGCTTTAATCAGTGTGTTTCTTCTTCAGGTTGTTTCCTTGCAGCTGATTATGATCTTTTAGGGATAATTAAAACTGTTCCAAAGGACCAATAAAAAAGCTGAATAGTTGTACAAAAATGAGAGGGCAAAATTTGGGAGAACACCAGGTTGGGGAGAAGTGTTTAAAGGGCTTTTCAAAAAGCAATGGATTTAAGGCTGAAGACATACCCTAAGAGCTCAATCCTATGTCCCCTCCCCCAAATAGCTGGGCCTTATTTACACAGCACAGGAAAAATCTCAAGCGTGATGGAAAAAATCAGATCGGGGTGTGAATATTCCATCCCCGAACGACATAAATTACACCAGCATAAGCGCTAGTGTGCGCGGCGCTGTCGGCGGGAGAAACTCTCCTGCCGACATAGCTTGTGCCGCTTGCGGGGGTGGTTTTTTTATGCCAATGGGAGAGCTCTCTCCCATTGGCATAGAGCATCTCCACCACATGCCCTAAGTTTCTGGGGCCGACACGGCTACAACAACGCTGCATACCACAGAGGGCCTGACGGTTGCATGGGTCACAGTTGGTTTTAGACAGTGGAATATTCAGAAGCACCCAACATTGACCCAACTCTGCTCCCACTGCTGTCCATGGGAGTTTTACCATTGACTTGAATGGAGGCAGAACTAGGCCAACGCCGAGTGCTTTTGAAAACCCCGTCCATGCTGGAAAGTGAGCTAGCAGCCTTAACTATGGACCTGCTACCACGGCTCTGTCTTACATTCAAACCACCTCACTCACTGCAGTGGGAGCTGTGCAGCACTCGGCACTTTTGAAAATCGGACCAGTTATATTCAGGCACCTAAAGAAGGATTTAAGGGCCAATTTTTCAAAGGTATTTGAAAAATACCTACGTACCCGCAACCGAAAGATGTAGACACCTAGTGGGATTTCCAAAAACCCCTAAGTGAGTTAGGTGCCCCTTCCCTTGACTAAGAAGTTTAGGCATCTACTTCTTTTAGATGCCTAAGTATCTTTGTAAATCTGGCCCTCAGAGTCTAACGTTAGGCAGCCATTTTTGAAAATTCTGGCTTCCATCTTTCAGAGCAGGGCACAATGTCCATAGGTTTCAAAGCTCCAGATACTGGTGTGATTTTCAGAATGCTGGTGCTCGGGGCACTGGGGCTAGTCGGGGGAGTAAGCACTGTCAGAGATAATAGTTCTGCTCGCCTTACGTATACTGCAAAGTTTAGATTTGGATTTCCTAGTCCCACAAAGAGAATGGGTTTTCAGATCCAGGGCTTTGGACATGCTCTAGTGCAGAAAAATCATGGCTTCATCTTTCCCTCATTTGTGTCCGACACATTGTTTATAACACTGCTAGTTCATCAAACCAGAAATCTAGAGTCAACTGCTTTTGAGTGCCCTGTCACACCACTCCCTCAGCCACCGCTCAGAAGTTCTTGGAGAAATTCGAGGCACTCCATACCCCCCGGCATTAACTATCATCATCATGCTATTACTGCCTAGGAGTCCCAAACCTATTGGGCCTTTCCATCCTTTCTGCAGTAAATTTCTCGGGGCTGTTTCTGGGCTCCATTTTAAAGGGCCAATCCCGCTCCTAGCAAAGTCAATGGCAAAATTCCATTAGGAGCTGAGTGGACGCCTAGTTAGGAACACTGCAATTTCCTACATACACGTGATCTTTACAGATTAAGTGGCCCTTTCACTACTAAAGAACCTTTCTTCGGCTCCAGTTTCTTGGCTAACCCCTTTCTGCTACTCAGCATTAGGTCTGATAAGGTTAGATTATTTTAACACATGAATAGCTGTTCCCTTATAGTTCCGTTGCATTCAAGGGGAAAAATCTTCCATTGACTTCAGTAGAGCCAGGATTTTAACCTTTATCCCTGGGTCAGACTAGTCTTTTAATCATAATTCCCTGGCCATTTGATGTAGCAGCTTCCAAATTCCCTGTGTTTACCTCCTCCCCTGAGGATGTTGTCTGGCTTCCCTTTCCTAAGCCTCACCTGGGGACTTGCTTACCTCCCAGGACCCAATCAGGATCCCATCAGTTAAGCAAACTGAGAGCAGGTTTGGAAAGTTTTCTAATCATGATTGCAAACACTTGGTTAGAGCAAACCTTTAAAGAAAACCAGGTTCTTGATACGAGAGCTTTTAAGGCAGCCTGAAAGCTAACACACCTTAAAAAGGAGATGGCCTTTCAGTGATGCAGACAGCACCTTGTCATGCAAGACTGATTATAAAATGGAATGAAATCCTTCGAATAACGCCAAGTCAGAGAAAGGCAGGAATGCCCATGTAGACTCCAGGAGGGCGTGGGGGCACATCCTCAGCTGGTACAAACAGAGCTCCTTTGGGGAGCTAGACAACTGCCCATAATGACAAACTTGCCCATAATGGCAACACTGCCCCGCAGCTCGAATGGGAACGGGCAAAACTGCTGACAGCAGCCAATCAGGATTCCATATGGGTTTGAGACAAAAGTAAAAATTGGGTCAACCAGGTGCCAAGCTCACTGGCATTGTGGCTGACCTCGTCTGAGTTTTGGGTTTGTCACACGGCAAGTTTCACTTTGGTTCATATTTCATTTCCAACATTTCACACATTTTTATCCAGTAGGCCAGCAAAATTCCTGTACATTGGAGACAAAGGGTTAAGTTGACCCCCAGTTAGTGTTTTATTCTACTGCAGTCAAGCAGGAAGGCTGGGATTGGGGTTAAGCACTGGAATTAGGACTCGGGCAATCTGCGCTCATATCCTACCTCTGCCAGTGGCTTCATGTGCAACACCGAGGCAGGGTCCCATGGCAGTCAATGGGTTTGTGTGTGAGTGCAGGGCTCTGATCACATTGTAGGATCAGGACCTTAATATTTCTTTGCCCCATCTGTAAAAATGGGGAAAACAACCCTTCCTTTCTCCACCCTTATCCTTGTTGCCAATTTAGTATTTAAACTGTCTGAGACAGGCATTGCCTCTGAGGCCTGGTCCACACCTAAAAACTTAGGTCAACTTAACTACATTGCTCAGGACTGTGGAAAGTTTCATGCCCTGTGTGGCATTAGTTAGGTCAATTCAACTCTCACTGTTGACACAGCTAGGTCAATGGAAGAATTCTTCTGTCAACCTAGCTACCGGGATTTACTATAGTAATGAAAAACCTTCCGCACTGTAGTAAGGCCATGTCTACACTACAAAATTAAGTCAACCTATCTTACGTCAACGTACAGCCACCGCAGCACTTAAATCACTTTTGCACGTTCACTCTATGGTCTTTGTACTTAAATCGCTTTTGTACGTTCACTCTATGGTCTCTGTGTCGGCGGTGCGCATCTTCACCAGGATCGCTTGCACGGATTTACCTGGCATTGTGAGGGATTGCGGGATGGCTTCTGAAAGGCAGCCACAGTTGATGTAAGCCACGCAATGTCTACACTGACACTGCGTCGACCTAACTACATTGACCTACCTGTTACGGAGGTGGAGTTATTAAGTCGGTGTAGTGGGCGAGTTACATAGATGGGAGCAACATTGTAGTGTAGACGCTTACAGAGTTAGATCAACGTTACATCAGTCTAACTTTGTAGTGTTGATCAGGGCTATGTGTCTACACTAGTGTAGTGTAGCTGCCGCTGTGTCACTGTAGCACTTAT
Source organism: Chrysemys picta bellii (assembly GCF_011386835.1). Classification (NCBI taxonomy): domain Eukaryota; kingdom Metazoa; phylum Chordata; order Testudines; family Emydidae; genus Chrysemys; species Chrysemys picta. The sequence continues at coordinate 201,482,324 of NC_088793.1, forward strand.
AGTGTAGACATACCCTTACTATGTATATATGCAGAGGGCCAATCTCAGTGGAGGCCTCTACATGCTACCGCAATACAAACAAACCATAATACGCTGACAGATGTTAGTTAAACTCTTCCGTCAGTGTACCTGATTTCAAATGTAGACGGCTACATTCATGTTCTTATCACGGCTCAAATCTACAAGCGCTAGCTCAGAACTGAATACGGTATGTATTATGTACGAAAGGGAAAGCCTAACTCAGGAGAGCTGGCTTACATGACTACAGAGCCTTGAGTAATCAAAATACGTTGCAAGTTCATTTATTATTGAGATCAAGCAATGAGTCTGGAGTGACACAAAATGGATTCAATTAAATTCGAGTAATTGCCATTTTCAGTGAACATAAGCTTTTGGGGATAAAAAAGGCAATAAAAGCTCAAGTAAGCCCCCATCTGAGATTTAAGCCTTCAAAGCTTAAAGAGAGAGAGAGAGAGACACACACACACAAGGGGAGGAGGGAAAAGGATGCCTGAAAAAGGAGCAGTGGTTTTCCCTAGCTGCTTTTTCTTACTGGGTGACCCATTCTCTGTCGGAATATTACCCATGTGATCTGCACAGACTGTTTCAGCAGCACCGCAAGAATGAGGAGCGTCTGCAGCATCGTTAAAATAATTGGCCAAAAGAGTTAAGCTCTACAAGTAAATCACAGGCTTAGTAAGCGTGTTGAGACCTTGCACTTTTGTAACATTTCCCTGCTCTTCCTCCCCCCGTGCATTTTAAAGATAGCGTGTCTGTTGGTATAAAAGGAATCAAATGGGGAGATGGAATAAAGCCTTTGTTTTGAGCAGTGCGTGTCGCACCACTTACGATTGGCTGCTGCCATGAGAGTGTCAGTCCAAATGAGGGAACCTGTTTCTGCTTTTGGACACGGCTGTTAGCTGCCCACAGTAATGTAACATGCTGCGATCCAGGAAAGCAGTAAAAAACGCATGGGAAAGGAGGAAAAGACATCTGTTAATAGGCCTTCAGCCATCGTAAGTTGGGTGAGCAAGAGGCATCTTCCCCTACTGCAGCAGCCGCTTTCAGAGAAAGTGTTTGAGCATGTAGTAGAGGAAGCCAATTCCAGACCAGTGCCAGCTGGATCACTGCGGCAGCTGGATTAAAGTCAGGAAGAAAGAGCTGCAGCAAGCGGTTTCAGATGCCTATAAAAGCCACCTTTGAACTCTCTTCTGACACTCACCCAGGAGGTTCTCAGGGAGAAGAAAGCGTGCTTCTGCTTATCCTAGACCACTCTACTGGCTTGGCCTCACCCTGCCTACGCTCTGCTGAGCATGATACAAAGATACAGGCCTGATCTAGAGCCCGCTGAAGTCAATGGGAAAGACTCCCATACTCAGTGGTGTTTCTGGATCATACCCATAGTCACTAGTTTTCTGGGTGGGAGTCCATTCTTTGCTCAGCAGATGAGAGTAGCTCCAGTTAGCGCCATGGGATTAATGCATGGAGAGAATGGGGAAAGCCCCGTCCACAGTAGCATGCAAAGCTCCTTCCCACTCCCCTCCTGGGTGGGTCAGGCTCTGGCAACCCCGCTAGTGAAAGATTCTGTGAGGATTCAAGACAGACCCAGTTAGTTAACCTCAAAAGTAGGGAGGGTCCTCACTGAGATCTGAGTCCCATGGAGGAGAGAGGAAGGAAGCATCCTCCAGTGTTGCGGGTTGATAGCATGCTCCTCAAAGGTACAGCAACTCAAAGCGCAGGATCAGGGCAAGACATGTCAGTTATCCCTTCTTGGGCTGGGCTTAGATAAACAGCAGTGTACTGGGGAAAGAAGGATCTGGCTAAAGGTAACAGAGCCAGAGACTAAATCTCAGCTGAGGAAGAAAGGCATCAGTGTTTGTACATGGAAGGGTTTGGGCTTCTTTTTCAAGCTGCATGCCACGTGAGGAGAAGGATGGGCCAGTGGTTAGGTCACTATCCTGGATACAGGAGACCTGGTTTCAATTTCCTGCTCTACCACAAACTTCATGCACGACCTTGTGCTTCTCTTTCTCTGCCTCAATCCTGCAGCTGTCAAATGGTTAAAATAGCCCTTCCCTAACTCCTAGGGGTGTTGTGAGGCAGAGTGCACTACAGATCAGAGAGTGTCAGCTGTGGTGGGAACAGAGGCCACGTAAGTTAGATTTTGCCTGTTAAAATGTAGAGGAAAATTTGAAAACTCTAGGCAATGTTGAGCATTGGAATGACCAAATAAACATTTTTGGGCTCTCCCAATGTGAGGGCATAGCAAAGAATGGACTTAAATTTGTATCCTGCATGAAAAAACCACCACAACCTAGTTCAGCGTTGTCAGAAACGACAGCACCAGGAAGATTTACATGCAGGGCGCAACTGAAAGACAAACACGCCCAAGTTCAAATGCAGAGAGAGAACTTTTCCTAGCGGATCCCGTATATCATTTAACTATCTTCCACTACAAACATTCTCCTCAAGCCGATATTTGCCCAGGAGGAACAGAAAGTTAGTGCCCAACAGAATGTGCCAAAGGGACAGAGAGAGTGTGTTAATTCTGGTTCTTCTGTGCACTCCCCTTTCTTCCATTTCTTGTCCTGATGAGTCTACTCAGGTTTCTCAGTCTCACTTTCTGTCACGATCCTGTTACATGCATTTCCCAACACATGTAAGTATATTATGGTGCTTAGAGGACTTCAGCTCTCTGGGAAACACTGGTGGCGGTGGGTTAATAGGACACAACTGAAATTACAGCGTTAGTATTCCATGCTCCATCTCGAGGCTTTGATGCTACTGTTTTGTCTTTCTCTATGCATGCCTTGGTATATCATGTGCATGTCAATGGAACTTGAAGTCAAAATGTCACCGTTATCTTCCATTCAATTTACCGTGCCCAGCCCACGTTGCAGATTGTACAGGTTCAACAAGGGACGGTTATCCTTGCCAGTAATGTCCATATGGATGTGTCACAGGGAGACTCATCAGCTCACTCCAACTGGGCTTAGAAGAGGCACCTATGCCCTGGAGGGTGAGAGACCTGATGAGTCAGGGTTGCCAGTGACCAGACAGCAAATGTGAAAAATCGGGATGGGGGTGAGGGGTAATAGGAGCCTATATAAGAAAAAGACCCCAAAATCAGGACTGTCCCTATAAAATCAGGACATCTGGTCACCCTATTACCAGGTTTCAGTCAGGAAGGGCAGGTGAGAGCCATCAGAGAATGGGAGAGTCAGGAGATCGGCAGGCGAGGGCTGCCAGAAACCAGAAGGATGTCCCTGAAGGAAGCTGTAGGTGGTTCCTGGGTAGGCTGAAGGCAGGAGAGCAGCAAGACCTCCCTAAAGCCAGAGAGCCAGGGTTGGAGAGGACTGAAGGTTAGAAAGCAGCAGAGGGAGTTACCTGCTGACTTCTAAACCAGAGAGCTGGAGCCAGGGGAAATGGTGGATGCTTCTCTGGTGAGGGTGATCTCCCAGCAGAGAAGCTGTGGGGGTTCCCCTGGGAAGCATGGGGTTGCCCTCCAGGTGGAAGTGCTGGGGTGGTCGTTATGATTGAGGGTCAGACAAGGCCTGACAAAGAGTCATGCTACCCTGCAAAAAACTAGGAGACTTTGGATTCTATAAAATTAAGTTCCATCCTTGCTTAAAGAGAGGCTGAACTGAAAGTATCCGTAAGTTGTGACCATCTCTCCAATAGCTCTATGGTAATACAGATAAATAAATAAAATGATAATAGTCTGCCTGAGTAATGTTTAGTGGATCAGACCAGGTGTGTGCACACAGACACAAATCAATGTGGTTTTTTTTATTACTATCTTGTGTATAACTATCAGACTCTGAACACTGATTGGTAAGTCTCTCCACAATCTTGCATAATGGATAATGAGTTAGAGAAGACTACAGGAAAGTACCTAGGCAGCCCTATGTAGGATAATATGTATTGTACTAAAAACAAGGGGAAAGTACAAATCATTCTTGGTATTGCTGTAGCACTAAGAGGACCCCATCGTTGTCCTGTGTTGAAACACAGAGTAAGAGACAGCCTCTGCTGCAAAGAGGCAAGACAGCCTAAGGGTGAGAGAACAGGAGGATGGGAACTGAGGCACGGCGAGATCAAGTGACTTACCCAAGGTCACACAGGAAGGTGGTTGCTCCGCTGAGAATTGAAGCCACTCTCCTGAGTCCAACCCCGTTGTCTTAAGCACAAGCTCAAAAGTCCTGATTATTTGTTGGTTAAAATGTAACCTAGTATAAAATCAGCCCCTACTTTACCCGAGATAGCCTAATCTAAAAGAATGCGAGGTACTATCTCAAGTGTTGCTGTTCCTCTTATATTATCTCCCAGTTTAGTTATGTACATAGAACCCACAGGAGAGACTAATTGTTTTGCTGTTGGTTGTAAAGATTTGAATCTCAAATGACAAGACCAGCCATTGCGGTAGGGCAAACGTACCTTTTTGAGGTTTATAAGCAGGTGCCATCATTCCACAAACAATCCAATATTGCTGCACTAGCTATTTCTGTTGCCATATATAAACTTTTCCAGATGTTTTGGTGCCTTTAGTGGAGATGATCCAGCCTCGTCAACCCCTGTATCATTGGTCTCATGGAACCGTGGGGGCTAGATCATCAGCGGGTGTAAATCGGCATAGCTCCATTGACTTCAGTGGAGGTATACGGATCTACACCAGTTGAGACTCTGGCCCACGAACTTCAACTCCAGAAAAACAGTGTAAGTGATGCTGCCCAGGAATAGGAGAGCTGTGAACTATTAGAGATATGCTGCACACTAAACAGTTCTCTTTATAGCTCTTTAAAACCCAAGGTAGAAACTTAGATACTAGCCATCCAATGGTTTCCATAGGGCCAGCTTAAAATTGTCCCATAATGCCAATCTTGTGTGTCTCTTGGATTTGCAACACTGCTCTCCACTGAAACAGTAAGTCTACCCATGGAACATATGAGTTCTCTATTGAAGTCAATGTGAAGCTTGCAAGTTGCTATCCCAGACTGTTACGCTTTTAACAGGAAAACCTGGATACACAGCTTGAACTCCATGTGTTAAGCCAATCTCTGGGCCATGAGGCAGCCCAAGAGAGGTATGCATGTGTGCTGTGATCAGAGCTGTATAGAGGCATGCCCTAGCGCTCTCAGCCCGTCTCTATAAATGCCATCACTGACACGTGAGCAGGAGAGGAAATCTGTATTGATGTAAACAACAATACAGATGTGAGACCTGGAGGGTTCTTCCTCGGAACATGTGGAATCGCTCAGTTTCCTGCATTTCAGAAGTCAGATCTGATGCAAAATCTATTATGTATTTGAATGTCTCCTTTCCTCTCTCCACCACTATGGCCTCCCCACATGACACAGCAGCACAAAGGAGTCAGAACAGAATCAAATCCAGAAACTCCAGATTAGCCAGGTCATGCCTTTTGCTTGTAACACTCTAGGGCTCTTAGCAGACAGTTCCTTCTGGCTGGGTTAGATGTGATTGCTAATGAGGATGTCCTCGGTTTCCTGGTCTACCACCACCTGCAGGTCCAGTGCTGACCATCCTGGCTTCTTAAAGCTAGTGGGACACAATGCAGTTAATAGCAGACTTTATCAATAGACTGATGAGTGAGGGGAGGGAGCCAACTGCTCTAAAACATACAGAGATCTTCTCTCTCCTCCTCCTCTGGCTCAAGACATCATCCATTGATGTTGGAGCACTTGCCATTCACCACTATGTCACAAACCTCTTTCTTAAGGAATATGAATGAATGGCGTTTCTTCTTCAGGTGCACCTCACCACCACTCATGTCCTGGTTTGATTCTAATCCGGGTTCAACTCTTGTTTTGAGTTTGCAGCTACACTTGAATGATTCGTGGTGGCTCTAAATTGGATTCAAAGTTGTCCATTTTGGACAGGTCTCTTGCCAGCTAAAACTGATGATGGTTTGGTGCTTTGGCAACTAACAGACCAGTTTGTGAGGGGCAGGGCGCTCTAATGAATACAACACTGAACTGTGCCTCAAGATGCCCCAGTTCTATTCCTCGGTCTGCCACTGAGCTGCTGTATTATGACCTAAGGCAAGTTGCTTCATCGCTCTGTGCTTCTGTTTCCCCTCCCACATGTTGTCTTTTTAGATTTTAAGCAATGTGGGGCAGCGATTGTCTCAATATGTGTTTTTACAGTGCCTAGTACAACGAGGCCTTGACCTCAGATGGAGCCTTTAGGCACTGCTAAAATACCAATAATAAGTGATGATGGATGTAGTATTTGGCATGACCCTCCTGCAGTTCTAGTCATATCCAGAAGATAATAGTCAGCTGTTGATGGAGAAATTATATGTCTTCACTGCGTGATTTGAAATGCCATGGCCTTCGAGGTATCAGCCTATCTTCCATGGTTTCTTGGCAAAACTGTTTGAATGTAAAATTCAAAGCAGAACATGGTGGGGGCAGGGGGAACGGGGGAGTTAGGAAGAAGAGTATAGATGCCAACCCAGATTAACAGCAAATGAAGAAGACATTCATATGAAACCCTTGGGAAACAAAACTGCCAAGCTTCACGCAACTCAAGAGGGAACCACTTTCAAGACTAGCATCGTCATCAGCCAGATTCAAACATGGCTCTGTAAAATGGTTTAGAAATGACTATTATGGACGCAAACAATGCCACTCGCCTTCAGACAGAGTTAAGCTGCTTAACATGATATAACGTCGAGAGTGCAGACAGGGCTAACTCATGGACACTACGTTTATTTCATTGTCGGAGCTGAATGAGTATTAAAGCTCAGAACTGGGCAGAGCTGCTTAAGGAATATTTTACTGCACGCCCAACTGTAGCGTAGTGAGAAGTCCTGCATGGGCACCAGGCTGGGACAGTGGTGTATATTTAACTAACATCACGTATCGGTATCCCGGGAACCAGCTCACACTTGATGAAAGAGCCATTCTAAATTATTTACTGTACATCATACTTCAGGTTTTAATTTCAATATACATATAATGCATAATTTAGAAGCGGGACAAATTACAATGCAGGTTCTAATCCACCTGGCATTTCCCCCCCACGTCAGCTGTAATTTCCACTCTGTGGTTTAGAGTCTAATTCCCCTCGATGATTTGCTGTTCGTTTTTTTTCTGTAATGCTTTTCTCTCTCTCTTTCACTCACACACACTTTACTTTCCAATGCTGCAAATCACCTCTGGCTTGAATCATTTAATAGTCCATGCTCCTTCCGATGTGTTACTGAAACACGGCTTGGCTAAGAGGCTCAAATCGCTTGCCGGAGGTTAGACCAAGAGGCTTTGCTTTCTTTGTCTCTTTCATCCTGGGATCTGCAGCAGTGTGGTAGCTTATTCCCCTCCATTAAACTAGTTTCTGTGTGTCAAAATTCCCCTTAATGGAATTACATTTTATTTTACCTTTTAATTCCTCCTTTTCCCTTTCTAATTTTTGTTAGTCCCTGAGGATCCTAGAAGCTTAACATGTTAACTAACACGTCTGAACTAATGTGACTGTAAATTCCTGCACAAAATGTTGTTCTGAGTTACATTTAATCATCCCCTATAGTCAGGGCCGGCTCCAGGCACCAGCTTAACAAGCAGGTGCTTGGGGCGGCCAAGGGAGAGGGGCGGCACGTGCGGCAATTCGGGGGCGGCAGGTCTCTCACTCCCTCTGGGAGCGAAGGACCTGCTGCTGAACTGCCACCGCCGAGCGCGGCTTTTTTTTTTTTTCCCCCAATTGCTGCCGCCGATCGCGGGGTTTTTTTTGCTTCGGGCAGAAATGCTGGAGCCGGCCCTGCGTACAGTCTAGGTTTAAATGAGACTAGCAACAAAAGTTTGTGTCCTGCCTATGCTACAATCACACTTTACAGCTGCATTGAGGAACATGTGTGAAAACACAACTACAAACTCAAGTGTAGACATAGAGGGGTAGCTCTGGGGTCTCCCCATAAATGCTGCTCTGCTTGGAGCCAGATTGTGAGCCCCCGGCAAGCAGATACTCGCACTAGTAATTCCAATGACTTCATAATAGTAGTGCCACTGATTTCACATATGTGCTCATGCAAGTAATTGCTCACCTGTATGAGGTTCACCATCTGGCCTTTCGGCATTCAGAATAGTTGATGATTTTTAAAAGTCCATTACAATGCAGATTTGGCTCTGTGTGCTGCAATGTCTATGCAGTTATTGGCCCACTGGCATTTTCTCCTAATGTGTCAGCCTTTGTTTACCATCATATGGTGTTCCTCTTTCCTACCTCTCCTAAATGGTGTAGTGATGTTATGTTCTGATGTGTGTTGCTGCTTTCATGTTCCACCCCAGGGTTGGCTGCATTTCAGTGAAAGATGAAGGGATCCTTCCCTGCAAATACTTTGGGATGAAAGACACCGGGTCTGGATATATGATTTTTGGGGCCCCAATTTACCAGGGCAAATTTACCAGTGGGAAATCAAGTGGTGAACAATCTCCCTATTCTGAGGAAAACCTCCTCTTCCAGTGCAAATCTACACAAGACCCACTGCAGCACATGCAGACTCAATGATTCACTTCTGTGGCTTGTATTTCAAGGCTGGCTTTGAAGGCTTCTGTAGACATGTGAGATATTTAATTACACAAAAGATTAATTAGACCTTGGTACTGGGGCAGTTTCCAATCCCACCGAAACAGGCTATGTATAACCCATGTGATATTTGTATTTTATACAGCACCTTTCTTTCTGCAGGACTGGCAAAGCATTTTACAAATCACACAGGAGACTGCTTCTGTTCTGTCTGCGTGTACCCCAATAAAGCTCAGACACTGCTGTTTTTAATGCCAGTCTCTCACAGATATTGCCACAAGTGCTTCAGGGGATTGGACAGAATGTGCAAGTAAATACCCATCTGGTGTCATCTTAAATTGAATCTGAGGTTTGTAACTTGAGCTCATCTCTAACGGGAACTCAGCCCAATGCAAAGTGACCCACCCGTCCCCCAGTGCATGACAAACACTCAGGAATGTGACCTACCTCTAGGGACCTCACCATACTTCCTTCTACGATGTTGGTACTAATGAGGGCAACCCGGAGAAGGTTCCAATCACTGCGCTAACCCACCAGTAGCATCTGGCTTGTCTCTCTGAATAGGCATTAACTTGGGTTTCATTTTATGGATCTGAGCAATGCCAGTTTAATTTTCAGTCTTAGCTAACCTTGTTCCTGCTAATTAGGCATCACCCAGTGTTTTGTTTTGGTCTCACGCTCTTCAGTACTGGCCTCTATAGGCTTCTGTTCTATTTTTAGGCACCACCGTACACATTTTCATGGTGATGCTCACAAGACTCATATCCGTTTTACTCTCCTCTGAGGCTATTTATTGAATCGGGCTCTTGCTGTAGGATGCCTGCATTCTAGTCCCAGCCCTGCCACTGGCCTTCTGCATGGCCTTCGGCATGTCATTTTGTAACCCGCCGGTGAGTGTCTGTGACAGGTCCCCCTCTGCGCCTGATCTGACGAGGCTACGTATGTGTCACAGCTCCACCTACACAGAGTGGGCCCCTTAGTTCCAGTTGTAGCAGCTCTGGAGTTGCCTGGGTCATTCCCCAGTGCATTGGCCAATCACCCTTTCACCTCTCTTTGTTTCCTTGTGCGTAAAATGGGGATAATGATAGTTAGCTTTAAGATCTCCAGCAGCTCTAGAAGTGGGGGGGTATTATTATTAGACTATATGCTTTCTGCTCTCACCGTGTTCAGCAGAAGAGCAAAGATCAATATCAAACGCCTGTAAAAACTGTTCTAATAATAAAAATGTTGAAAATGGACGACTAAAATTTGCCCCCGACTTGAAAGGGTTTCTATTCTGAAGTAATCAGATGGCTATTTGGTAGAGTTATTCTATTCAGTGTTATCACTTGAAGCTCCCATTCATCACACTGGTTATTTCACCATTGTGCCATCCACGAAATATTTCTTTCCAGGCACTTGAATTCCATAATGCAGTATGATAAGAGTCATGTGATTTCCACCATGGACTACTGTAGTTTTCTGTTCTCTCGCCTCCCTAATAAACATCTGGTTATCTTGACATTTCACTCCCACTTAGTATTCAGTCACTCCGGCCAAATTCTGCCTTCAGATGTAGGCACATAGCTCCCATTGAAAGCAAGGGGAATTCTTTGTATCTGAAAGGGAGAATGTGTTTCTCCCTTTCTTGGTGTTGTGAGAAGTAACACATGGATTAGACAGGTTTCAGAGTAGCAGCCGTGTTAGTCTGTATCCGCAAAAAGAAGAACAGGAGTACTTGTGGCACCTTAGAGACTAACAAATTTATTAGAGCATAAGCTTTCGTGGACTACAGCCCACTTATATGCATCCGAAGAAGTGGGCTGTAGTCCACGAAAGCTTATGCTCTAATAAATTTGTTAGTCTCTAAGGTGCCACAAGTACTCCTGTTCTTCTTTTTACATGGATTAGAGAAATGCTAGTTCTCCTGTGATTCATTTTTGTAAAAAAAAATCTGCTTGTTCCTTTTTTCCATTGTGTTTTAATCCTCATGCTTGCAAAGGGGTGGGCAAGTAGATTTTTGAGATTCCATCCATCCATGGAGAGCTCTTTGGACATGACCTCAACTGATGGTGTTTCAAGGTTCGCCCCCTAAATGGGGAACTTCTCTTCAATGCCCTGAGCTGCATAATGGGTAATATTCAGTCCTGCAAAAAATGACAGGTTTAAGGTCCAATATTTCATGATTCAGGAGGATTCAAAGTGGAAGCTTCGGACCATTTGAAAGGGGGAAATTCAAGCTTTCCGTTGGGACATGCAAACTTGCTTCTGTCTGGAAGGCTGTGCAATAACAGACCTTTACAAATGATGACATGGTTATGAACAGAAAAAACTATTTTAGGGCATTTAAAGACGTTTCTAAAAAAGACAGATCAGTGTTCTCACCTGCACAGCTGGACTGGGGTTTTGAGTTCATTAAGGGGAAACTAAATATTGTAACAAGAATATTAGATCTGCCATACTGGATCAGAACATGGTTCATCTTGCTCAGTGTCCTCTCTTCAACCCGTACCCGAGATTCAGGGGAAGTCTATAGAACAGGGCAATTATGGACTGATGCACCCTGCCTCCCATGGCTGGCTTCTGGTAGTCAGAGGTTTAGGACTGCCTCAAACACAGAGTTGTACCATCTTGGCTAATAGCCATTGATGGACCTAACCTCCAGGAACTTACCCAGTTCTTTTTTTAACCAAGTAATACTTTTGGCCACCACAACATCCCATTGCAATGAGTTCCACAGGTTAATTGTGTGTTGTCTGAAAAAGTATTGCCTTTTTGTTTGTATTAAACCTAGTGCCTACTAATTTTATTGAATGACCCCTGATTTTTTGAGTTTGAACACTTTTCAAACTCCCTAATGCATATCTAAAATAGTTTTTCTATAGAAAACATATGGCACATACAGAATGCATGATAATGTGGTTTGGTAGAAAGGGTTTGTGGTGTTAGTTATTTGGGATGTCCTTTCTATTTCACTCATGACTTCACCCCTCTTGAGTAATGGGACCACTCCAAACAATAAAAACCCATACCCCATAGCATCACTCTCTATGGATATATTAAGAAAATAATATGCCTCCAAAGATCTGGAACTCTTGCTGAGATGTGCAATGTCCATTTGATATTGCTCCTTAAATATAAACTATAAGCCATTTGAATTTTGCCTAGAAAGTAGGAAGATGGTCTTCCAGTTCAGGCCCTGGACTGGGATCCAGGAGATACAGGTTAATTCCTGACTCTGCCACAGGCTTTGTGTGTGACCTTGGGCAAATCTATAACTCAGTTCCCTCATCTGAAAAATGGAGTTAAATAAGAATACATCCCAACCTCAAAGGGGTTTTGTAGGGCTAAATCTATAAATACTTGGGAGGCATTCAGATACTACAGTCATAAGTACATCGATAGACAGAAAATATAAATAAACGCAAACCGAGATGAGTATACTGCCATGTAGTACAAGGAGAATCCAGAAGTTGTCTTTTTAAAAATTTCACATTTATTATCCCAAGATAATACCTCATTCTTTAATGAGCTATAATGGCTTACGGTAATTGTGGCAGCAACACTCTCATTAAAGGTGTCAGTTCTATAATTTACCTAGGGCCTGGTCTACACTAGGAAATTAGGTTGGTGTAGCTTCATTGCTCAGGGGTGTGAAAAATCCAGCCCTGCACGGGGGTGGGGGTGGGGGCTCAGGAGAGCAGCCTCGTGCAGGGGGACGGGAGGGCTTGAGTCAGCCCTGTGTGGTGTCCCGTTTTCCCTTTGGGAAATATGGTCGCCCTAAGCATAAACAGATCTAAGCCCAAACCCTCGTTGTGGCCTCTCCATGTCTCAGCCCATCTCCGCCCCACATGATTATATGTGGCTTTCACCTCTAAGGCAGAGGATTTCACCTCTAACCCCAAATGGGCTGGTTCTGCTGTAGAACCGGTCTGAGGAATAAAAGTGGTGGGGAATGGAAAGAAAACGCTGAAGCAGGCCAAGTAACCGTGTTAGAGAGGAAGATAGCAATTAGGAGTGGTCCTGGGATCTAAAAATTCCACCTTGAGCCCTCCTGTAGCTACAGCCCTCATCTGTTTTACTCGGCTATTTTGAGTTTATGACTCACATTCTAAACATTGATTCTATTTTTTCTATTAGCATTGGGATTTTTGCCTCCATATTGACCTACGGTTGATATTAAGCCTGTCAGGCCAAAACATTTTTATAGCCATTAGCTACCTAACCCAAACCAAGCAGAAGCTAGCACTACAGAGCAGTAGCTCAGCACAAGATTATGGAGAATTATTCCTCGGCCTAAACCTTTGCCTTTTATTCACGTTGATACATTAATGTGAACCATGCTGCAAATATGTTACAAAGGGAGAGCAATCGGGATTGTAGATTCGGGGAGCAACAGCTCTCATGCAAATTAGGCTGGAATCTCCCCACAGGCAGATTGGAGTTAAATAGGACACAATCCAGTGAAGTCAATGGAGTTACGTCATTAAAAAAATATGATGTGAGGGCAGTCAGGCCCAGAGTGTGTGCTTATATGATGCTTGGAAAGAGCTATGCTACATTTAGTGTGTGTGCGTGTTCACACACACACACACACACACACACACACACACACACACACACACACAGCCTAGCCCTTTGCAAAGCAATATATACCCCGAATATTAATGGTCTTCGCTTTGTAATTTATTTGCAACATGTTTTCTCTATCTTACACACACAAAACCTACTTTAAAAGAACATTAAGATTGCATAGTCAAGCACTCAAAAGTTAGGAAATGCCAGGATTAAGGTTGCTTGTGCAACCTTTATTCAGTCCCCCTGTGGATATGCATTCTGATACAGTCTTTCACTATATGATCACACACTATTTCCCCCCCCCCCCACACACACACACACACAACCAGTGAAAATCTTGGTGAGTTCATCTCTTTTTTTTACAGTATTCTGTGATGTTTTCCTACACGATCTAACCTAGCACTGGAAAATTAAATCCAAGTTTACTGGTAAGTAGCAACGAAGTTACTAGCACATTCAACTGGCACCCTCACTGAAGACAATGCCTTATTGTTTTGCACAATGTAATCTTATTTCAGTTTTTGACACGTCTGTGGTGGCAGCCAATGGAGCACTAGCCAGTGTTTCTGAATGTGTTGGGTGTACCTTGCTGTGTGTAGCATGGACAGGATTCTTAGTTGTTCTCCAGATTCTCCGCTTTCAGTTTAAACTAAAATTAAGTCTCCAGCTGTTATGGTTGGGAAGAAACCGTCAAAACGTGAAGCATGTGTAACTGGGGCAGCGACCTCTGCCTGAGTTTGCAGAGAGCCTGGATCTGTAGCTCTGCAGTGTGAACTGCCCCACACGGAGGGGCCAAAGGTGCAGCTAACCCTGAACTGTGTCTGTGATACATGCTTTACTAATATAGGGCAAGATTGTGACCTGTGTTGGAAGAGATGCATTGTGACATTCAGGCAGAGCGGGAGGTGCGCACTGCTACATCCCTTAATGGAATGCAGTTTACTTTCCTCACGCAGCCAGCTCTGCCTCCTCTCCATGCTCCCTTTGGGGAACCATGCCCCTGGTGGAGTAGCTGAGAGCAGCTCCTGTGCTCCCCTTAGTGTAGGAACTACAATTATGTCCAGCCTTTGCACAAGGGGATAATGGGATTCGTTCTCTCCTTGCCCTCCTCCCACTGTGCACCCACGTAAGACCCAGGCAAAAACCAGCCCATATTGCCCTTTCGTTTTCATTCCATGACATGTTCAGATGAATACTTAAATAAAGTGGCTCTCGCTGACTAAATGAGTAGGGGATTGATAAGCTCTGGATGATTTATTCATGCAGGACTTTCAGCCCCTCACCAGTTCATTGGCTCTTGTGCTCAGGGGCAGATCCAGTTCTGCAAGCGCTGATTAACCTCCCAGCCGGTCTTTCTCAAACAAAGACTGCTGCATGAATGCAACATTGCCCGGTAGCTGTCTGCTCTTCACAGTCTTGCTTAACAGGGAGCTTAAATGCCTGCCTGCTGAAAAGAAAGTCTGTTGACCAACATGTGTGTGATTTAACTAGTATTGATTATAATTGATAATCATAAAAGATTAGGATTGGAAGAGACCTCAGGAGGTCATCTAGTCCAACCCCTTGCTCAAAGCAGGACAAACCCCAACTAAATCGTTATATTAGGGAAGTACCTAGATGCCCTAGCTGAGATTAAGGCCCCACTGTGCTACGTGCTATATAGAGAGGACTGGCAGGGACTGATGTAAATTTGTCGGTTTCCCTATGCTGAGATATACTGTACACGTTTCAGCTTCTTTCCCCAGTTATCTTAAGCAAAACGCTAGCTGTCTGGTTAGCTATAGCCAGCATTTGGCCTGCCTTTAACAGACACTCCATTGCCTTCGTGTTCCGTATTCACCGAGGCGGGGGGAGTGTTTACAAAAAAGCCTTTGCGAGCTACCTGCTCCCCTTGTCCTTCCCCAATGACCCAGCTCTGTTCAGCAAACGTTATACGCTCCACGTGTGTTAGCTGAAGGGCCTGCCCTTACCACCGTCACTCCACACTTGGGAGACTATCCCCTAGTTACCCTCATCAAGAGCACGGGCCTCAATTATTAACCGCCTTTAGCAGGGACATTATTAAACCTGACTCTCTTCTCCCAGTTGAGCTATCATGTGTCTCTCTCTAACTCAGCAGGAACCTTTTTCTCACCCCGTGCCCTTCCTATTACCCTGTTTAATGGCCTGATGCCTCCCGAACAACCCCATCCATGGACAGGGTTCTCATTTCTCCAGAGGAAAAGTGAAAGTGGACCCATTTCTGGTGATTTCTCCCCATCAGCTTCTAAACATCTTTCCTATGCCTGTCCCTAAATGATCCTATTTCTTCTGTATCATCAGCCTCTCGTCAGGAGTGGCTCCAGGCACCAGCGCACCAAGCGCGTGCCTGGGGCGGCAAGCCGCAGGGGGCAGCCGCCCGGTCACCATGAGGGCGACAGTCAGGCTGCCTTCAGGGGCATGCCTGCGGGAGGTCTGTCGGTCCCGCGATTTCGGCGGCAATTCGGCAGCGGGGACGCCGAAGGCGCGGGACCAGCGGACCTCCCGCAGGCATGCTGCCAAATCCACGGGACCGGGGACCTCCCGCAGGCATGCCACTGAAAGCCGCTTGACTGCCGTGCTTGGGGTGGCAAAATACATAGAGCCGCCCTGCCTCTCGTGAGAAGTTCTGATCATTAACAGGCCTCTTGGTTCATAGGAAATTGGAAGATAGGTGCACCATCTGGTATTGTAGAAGGCATGGCTTCTTTTTACCTGTGGAAATGATTGCTATTGTCTATTACAACTAAAAGGGAAGTACTTGGCAAATCCAGCATGTAGCAATGTTGATGACATCAGCAGCTAAAAAGCATTGGGCAATAAACTGTGTTCCTCCCAAGGTTTGCTCAGCACAGGAACAACTCTGTGCCTCCTTGTATTCTGGGCATGACCTCTATTGTACATTAGAGCAGCCTGGGGGCAGCTCTGATTTACGCTCTGCTGCCATGGCCCCCTACCGTCCACTCCAGCAGCTGAGACTAGCCAGAGTGCAGTACCTTCCAACCATGCTTGCCTACTCCCAGGAACATCTCCTAAACTGGAGGCTGGTGTGCAGAGATGTTCTGAACTGCTTAGGGAACTCCCTTGTATACCATCCCAATATATTATGCCCTGGAAACTGCCTTACATTGGGGGGTATGGAACAGCTTCCATATGAGGAGAGATTAAAAAGACATTGTTCATTTTGGAAAAAAGAGTCAGCTAAGGGGGGGGGATAAGATAGAGGGCTATAAAGTCATGAATGGTGTGGAAAAAGTGAATAGGGAAATGTTATTTACCTCCTCACATAACACAAGAATTAGGGGTCACCTGATGAAATTAATAGGCAGCATGTTTAAAACAAACAAGAGAAAGTACTTCACACAGTGCACAGTCACCTGTGGAACTCATTGCCATAGGATGTTGTGAAGGCCAAAATTATAAATAGGTTCACGAAGAATTAGATAAGTTCATGGAGGATAAGTCCATTGATAGCTATTGTCCCAGATGGTCCAGGACACCATCCCATGCTCTGGGTGTCCCTAAACCTTCAGAAGCCTGGACTGGACAACAGGAGATGGATCATTTGAAATTACCCTGTTCTGTTCATTCCCTCTCAAGCATCTGCCACTGGCTTCAATCAGAAGACAGGTTACTGGACTAGATGGACCATCTGACCCAGTATGGCCATTCTTATGTTTTTATGGCATATATTCTGGATTTGACAGATATACAGACAGCCTAAGCCCATGGAACTAGCGTAAAGGGGCAGCTGCAGAATACAGAATTTGGTCTAGCATGTGGTCCCATCATCTGTAGAATTAAAATGTAATTTAATCTATATTCTGTGGTAGCTCATGCAGATGTGAGCCTCTGATCAAAGCTTTTGGAGGGACTTTCAGCCATTAGTTAAAACCCCTTTTGCCCTTATTCATGTGTCAGCCTTACTCACATGAGTACCCACGTTGAAGTCAATGAGGTTACACAGGAGTAAGGACTGTTTTTCACAGGACATTTCTGAATACGTTTGATTATTTTTTTCAAAATTTCCCATGAACATTTTTCATTTTTTCAACTAACAAAAAATGGATTTTCAAAAGCTATTTAAAATTAAATTTCAGCTGTCAAAAACGGATTTTTTTTCCACTGAAAACCATTTTGATTGGGGAAAAAGTCAGTTTTTTATTTCTTCCAACAACAAGAAGTGGAACATTTCAATCCAAATGACATTTTCCCATGACGGTTTTCAGTTTGTTGAAAATCCACGTGTCACCCAAAAAAGTGTTGCAAAGTGTTTTCAGTTCTAGGGCCAAATCCCGTACAATGTCGGAGGACACTCTGTGGGTCTTCCGAGTCCACTGAGTAGCATTGAGCAGGCGAGGCGGAATCCCAGGGGGAAGCTAGTGGGAGGAGCCCAGATGCTGCAGTCATTACTATATGATGCTAGTCTGATATCCTACTGCAACTTGCAAGGCTGCACAGCTTCACTTACTGACGGTGAAAGAGTCATTTACTCAGCAGTGATCACGGATGCCAGGAAACCAGGAGTTCTCTCCCATTTTCTCTGTTCCTAGTGCTAAATCTCAATCCTCATCCCTGTATTCCTCATCACAACCACTTGTGCCTCTTCACCGTACCATCTCCCAAACCTGTTCAGAACGGTCACCCCCTCTGCCTCTGGCTATCCCTCCAAATCCTGACCCACGTGAGCGAAGCTTGCTTTTCCAATTCATCCCCAGCACTTACTCTGTGTCCATAGAGTGCCTAGCACGATGAGACGTGGATGTCAGTTGCAGCCGCCTAGAGGCTGTTGTATTGCCAATAATACATAGCAATAACTAGCCGAAGAGTTATGAAACCCACTCCTTGACTCGTGCAACTAAAAAGCTGGCTAATTTTAAAGTTAAACTCCATGACTGACTATTGCAAGCACGACAAATATTTAACGGATTGGAATGCTCCCTCCCCTTAAAATATTTGTTTGAAATACCCACAATATAGCAGGATGTTTAGCGTGGAGAATTCTGGCAGTTTCTGGAGAATCTGGCAGAGCTGCAAGTACTGTCAGGGTTAGGACACACACACACACACACACACACACACCATGTTTTACAAATAGAACATGGTTTTCAAACTCCTTTAATATATTCTCATTTCCCCCACTTCTGCCCAAAAAAGCCAGAGTTATAAAAATACTCCCTATGAAAATATGTTGCATACTGAAATATTAAACTAGAAATGTGAAGAAAGTTGTTTCATGAAAGCTTCCCCCCCCCCAGCTATTCCTCCTCCCCCTCCTTCAAGTCAGGAATGTTTTTAGCAACTTAAACAAGTTGGGTTACCCACAAGCACTAGTCATTTTTCCACCTAGCAGATTGAGGTATTCGTGGCCTCTTTAAACAGTTCTAAATTTATTCTCCTGTAGTATTCAACTAGAAATACATGCATTTGTATGTACGCCCTGGCAGGGCTAGAGCCCCTATGGTACTGACGGTGGGCAGAGTCAGCACAAATTAACAATTCTGAGACTCTAAACATCCTTTTGAAGACGTCTCTCCGAATACTGTCCTTTCTAGGTCTATTATTTATTTGAATTACTGTGGCATGTAAAGGTCTCAACCAAGATTAAGCCCCCGCTGTGCAAGGTGCTGCACAGACACATAGGGAGACGCAGTCCCTTCTCTGAAGAGCTTGCAGTGTAAATAAAAAAAGACAAGCCAAGGAAGGATTATTATCCCCATTTTACAGATGTGGAACTGAGGCACAAGGAGATCAAGTGACTTAACCAAATTTCTTGTGTGACCTTGTGGCAGAACCAAAAACTGAACCCAGCTCTCTTACGCACTAGTCCAATGGCCTAGACACAAGTCCAACCTTCCTCTCTACGGCTGCTAGAAACCTAGCTTCTGGGCGAGAGCAAGGAGCATGGTGAAGGGTGCGTATTCAGCTGCTAACAGGCTGGAAGTTTCACCCAGCTCTGCAGAGACCCCTCTGGTTTGAGCAAGGAGATGCACTGATGTTTTACAGAGGGTGCCCCATCCAACCCAGCTCAGTTAGCCTGGAGGAAGGCCTGTCCTGAGGACCTCAGTGGGAGGCCATGTCCTCTGCTGGGGACACCAAATGCGATGCCCCGAGAGACTCTGACATCTTCATGAGCTGGGTGAAGTATTTACAGTTTGTCCCGGGCGAAACTGTACCATTTACTAAATGGAAAGCTCTGGGAAGACTTTGCCCCAGAAAACAGACAGACATCCCACCCACCCCACGCAGCCATTCATTTTATGGGAATGGTGAGAAAGCTGAGTTCAAAGGGCTTAATTCTGGCTTGCCCTTCCATGCACTGAGTTGGGGGGAGAAAGGAGAAAAGAGCTTCTTTCCCCTAGCAGCCCCCCCCCCCCCCCGAAGAGAAAGCCAAAAATGTGGTACTCACTGCTCTCTAAGTCCCTGATGGAGAGGAGCAGAGAGTAGGAGGGCAGTTTCCTACCACCACTCCCACAGCAATGCAAGACAGAAGCTAGGCCCAAGCCAGGTAAGGAAGCTCGGGGAGGGCGGGGGGGGGGGTCGAATCATATTTACTGCAAAATGAGGGCCCAGTTCTGCCACCCGTTAGTCCCTCTCTCTTGTGAGTCGTACCACCAAAACCAATGTTGGAGCAATTTTCCACCCCCTTAGTGTCGTCAGAGCAGCGGAGCAGAGCCTTGCCCTGGTGTGTATCTGCATGAGATGCAGGGCGTTGGAGACTCCGCATTGCCAGATGCTACAGAAGGAGCATTGGGACATCATGGGGGCTGTCTATACCTCACCCTACCCACTCAGAGTCAGGCCCCTCTGTCTCCCCCTCTTCCCACAGCTGCCTCTCTCTCTCTCCACACCACAGCTGCTGTCCCTCCCTCATATCCCTCTTTCCCCACACCAGTGATCAATTCAGCCTTCAGCCCAGTTAGGCCACAATCCAGCAAGGAACTGAAGCCCGTGGTTAACTTGAAGCATGCAAGTCGTCCCTCGGGACTTAACCGTGTGCTTAAGCGCTCTGCTTGATGAGGGGCTTTAAAACCAGCCCAACTGCTTTGCAAGCCTTGCTGAGCCCCCTGGCTGGGCTGCGAGAGGAAGCTGCAGCTTCCCTTTGAAATCCTTGCCACGGCTGTGATCCCGTAGGTGGGACTTCAAAGAGGAGCCCCGGCACCCAGCGGTACTGGAGAAGCAGAACGGCTGGTTTTAGTTGCACCAAGAGCTTCAGAAGCTTGGGGAAGAGAGAGAAACGAGTGTCTGCAGAAGACAGGCAGATGGAAGGATTTCAGGCATCCCAAACTATTCTTTCAAATTAAGGCCTGGGGGAAAGAAGAGTCCTGTTATCCTCCTTCCTTATTGACTGCTCTCCCTGGTGGTACTGTCAATTACTCTGTGTGCACAGAGGTTTCTTAGCTTATGCTGGCATTGAGATCCTGGCCAGTTGGGGGCTGCTGCAGGGCAGTGACATCAACAAGGCCCACCTGGCCAATCAGAACTGAGCTTTGGACAGTCAAAGTGAGGGGTTTGCACGGGCACTCAGCATTGGCCCAACAGCTCCGGCTACAGTCAATGGGAAAACTGGGCTGAGCCAGCACGGAGCGCTTTTGAAACCGCAGGGTGACTCATTTTCTCCATCTAATGGGGAAACTGAGCATGACAGGGGACACTCACCTCTCATGAGCGCCTCCTGTCGGTCGTGTGCAAACCTGCACACTCTCTCTCCCGACACCCCCGGTGGGCCGTTAACCTCATCAGGTGGGTCTTCAGTGGCCCATCCCTCTGGCCAGGTCTCACACAGTCTCTATGCATGAACAAATCCAACAGGGTTAATCACCGTGCCCTGGCTGGTATCTGCAGCCCTGTCTCTGGGTTCAGTTCTCAGCCCGCTCTGGGCTGGTTTTGAGTTCGTGTCTGCCTTGGTATAGAGCACTGCTCCTAGGGCTTTCTTCCTGGAGACTCTAAGTCCTTCTCTTCCCTTGGACCTCTAAACAAGCCTTGTCCCCCATCTAAAGGCTTAGGCCACCCTGCCAGTGGTGGGGACCTGGGCACACCCACTACTCTGGGTCCCAACCCAGGGACCCTACAAATAGCAGCCACGTGCTGCTTCCTTTAATAATTGCTACTGCTATTCCCTGGGCCACCTCCCACGTAGCCCCTTCCTCTTCACCTTTACCTCAAGGCTGAAGCTCTTCCTCACAGAATGCCAATGTCACCAGAACCCACCTTCTGGTTCTCCCTTGAGCTCCAGCAAGGAGCACCTTCCTTGCTCCTCTGGTTCCCACCAGCATCTAGCCTGCTTGGGCCCTGCAGTTCCTTTTAACTGAGCCTGGTGTGCTCTGATTGGCTGCTTCCCTGCAGCCTTTCTAGGCAGGCCAAGTGGACCCCCCTTCAGTGCTCCTTTTCTGGGGAGGGGTGTGGTAGGACCATGAGGCCTCCAGCAGGGGGCCTCAGATACTCCCCATCACACTGAGGAACCAAGGGGGAACTCCTCAGTTGGTGTATAGCAGTTTAGCTCAACTGGCATCAATTGCAGGGGATTCAGGGTTCTCAATTTCAGGGTTGAGGATTGCAAATAGCCGGACCTTCTCAGACCTCTACATGGGAGTGGAGTCTCAGCTAACGGAGAGGGCGGACTCAGGTGGATCTCCTGGTATGGAAAAGTTTAAGAACCACTGGGCTCTGCCAATGTACCCCATCCAAGGATCTGCCCAGAGACCTTAAGAGCATTGGAGACAGCAGCAGCGGCATTAGAGAAATGGCTGGCAGTCAGAAACTTCAGGGGAGAGGTGAGCAAAGAGGCAGGATTTATCACAAAGCATGACAATGTGCATTTTGCTTGTGTTGCTTTTCCTATTTAGATTTCATTTGCCCAAATTTCTAGCAGATCCAAATTCCGAATAAATTCAACCTGTAGGTGCTCAACGGACACACATTTTGAAGGTAAAGGAGTGATTTTCTGGGTTTATTTTTGAGGTTTGTGAATTCTTATCTGTGAATAGGAATTCATTATCCAACTTCAGGTGAGCTTTACTGACCCTGAATTTTAACCCCAGCGTTGCCAGTGACTTGCTATGTGGCCTGGTCTTTTCGCTTCTGGATTTCAGCTTCCCCATCACTAGAAATAAATAATAGTAGTATTTGCTGACATGCTTTGTGAGGATTTATTAGTGTTATATATAGTGCTTTGTAAAGGGCTAGGAATTATTCCACTGACAAACACCAGGGTTCCATTATAGAGTCTTCCTCCTGCACTGAATGAAGTGTTAAAAGTACAATGGAGTCAGCCAAAAAGCCAAGAATACATTTTCAAATCCTACCACCTAGACCCATCTGATTCCAGCCAAAACAACCACCTTTCTCCAGCTGTAAAGAAGAACTGAAGAGCTGGCAGTAATTCCGAGTCAGCAGGAAAATCAGATTAGCAGAGCAGGTTTATCATCAGGATCTTCTTCTGCACAGTTGCATGCATGCCCCCTGCTGATCTAGCTGCCGTGCAGAACATTCTGCCAACATGTGGTTGACAATTTTCCATCCTTTTTTTTTTTTTTAAATACGGAAAAATTGCATTTTCACCTAACTGAAAATGTCCACGGAAAGCATGTCCTCAAACAAATTGGATTAATGTTCACTGGAAAACCAACAATGTTTGCCTCCCTTCCCCAGTTTTCCAGTTTCCAGCTGAAAATTCTTGACTTTGGGGGTTTTTTGGAAGAAAAATAGAAAATTTCTGCTGAAAATTTCAACAATAGTGTTTGGGTTTTTTTGGTCAAAAATTTCCATGGGTGGGGGTAAAGACATTATTGACTAGCTTCAAGAATATTTGCAAGGTTTGGATGGGCAGCCCTCTAAATGGGGGATTTATGTTGCCCTACTTTTCCTTTCCTGCCACACAAACATTCTCTTATAACTCAAATTAAAATCAGCCCTAGGCTTGTGAGCATGACAAATTTAGAGAACTTAAAATCAGTTTGTGAATAAAGAGAGCCTGACCACAACAGAAGTGTTGGTTAATCTTCTCAGGCTTCACCTTACCCTCCCAGACAGCATGGATTGTATCATAGCTTTAAAACAAAATTAAAACAGAAAAGTGCAGCTTCTTGTACAATGTCAGTAGTTATTTTTTTCCCCAGCACTCAGATATTTTATAGGCCCAATTCTACCAGCCTTACTCACATTGAGTAGCACCTGACTCTCCAAGCAGCCCCTCTCCAACACACTGTCAACCTGCGGAACTCATTGCCAGAGGATGTTGTGAAAGCCAAAACTATAACTGGGTTCAAAAAAGAGCTAGATAAGTTCATGAAGGATAGGTCCATCAATGGCTATTAGCCAGGATGGGCAGGGATGGAACCCCATGCTCTGAATGTCCCTAGTCTCTGTTCTCCAGAAGCAACGACACTCGATGATAGCCTGTTCTGTTCATTCCCTCTGAAGCATCTGGCCTTGACCATGTCGGAAGACAGGATACTGGGTTAGGTGGACCATTGGTCTAACCCGGTGTGGTTGATTTTGATAGGTTAGGTTGTGTCCTGGTGTTGCTCACCTGAGCAGGGCTGTAAGATGTCTCCAACCCGTCACTAACCCCACTGCTCAGCCAAGTCGGACCCACCTAGAACTTAGATTCAAGTCCATGCTGCCGAGGTATAGTCCCCTCTATAAATGAATGCGCAGGGAGGGGCGCAGAATGGGCAGAGTAGTGGCTTCACTCTCTGGCCAGATGTGAGTGGAAAAGTCAGCCATATCCTTTCAAGGACTGCAGTAATTTCTCCCTCCTCCCCCTGCACCATCCCCAGGGTTGACTCTGATGCACAAGCCTCCTGGAGTGGTGCCACTTGGCCCCACATTCAAGCTGTGCCTACAGACATAAAGTAGCCCAGTCAGGTAACTGGAGGAGTGAGGAGTGCACATGAGCAAGGCTAGCAGGATGTGAGCTGTGGATGTGAAAACCAGAATCCCACTTTGTACCTGACCCCATTCAAATTCCCCGGTAGAAGACAATGGGCCAGATGCTCACCTCAGTTACAGCAGCGTAAATCTGGACAGTTTATCACCTCTGTTGCTGACATTGGAATTTGGCCTCTTGCCTTCAAACTTAATTCAGAACGCACTTTCATCTCAAGGATAAACATCAAGCCAAATCAAAAGCCCTGTTGACAGTGCTGCTCTCACTTTCTGCTTTTAAGGAGTTGCCAAAACGTACAAAATTAAACTCTCCAAGTCACAGGAGGCCGTTCTGTCAACTTACCCAATCGGTAATTAAATACTATCATAACTTCTATCGTTCTCACTTGCTTCTTTAAAAAAAAAAAAAGAGAAAGAAATAGGTAAGAATTTCCCCTGCAAGGGGACATAGTTCTTACAAAAATTTAGTTTGATCATCAAATTTCAAACCAAGCCCTAAAAACATAGATCAAATATTGTTCTTCTGACACTGAAAGAAGTATTTCCTGATGTGACATGCTGGTCTGCAGAATTGTCTAAAATGCTGCAATTACAATATGAATATTTTAATTCTGCAGCAACTGATTTGGGAGTTGTCTCGGAAACCTTCAGAAGTTAAAAGGAGGGATTGGCGGTTGACTTTTGCCATAGTTAGCAAAAGAGGAAATATTTGCTCACTTGAGGCTTGATGCTATCTTTGCCTGGCACTCGTCACTGCTGTCAAAGGGAATTCTGGGGCTCTATGGATGCAGAATGAGATCCCTGCTTATTTCTTCGAAAGAGTCATATTTTCCCCAATGAGATTTGCAAGAAGAGATAAAAAAGCGCAGTATAGTTTGAAATACTGCCATTTTTCTATACAAATATCCCCACAACAGAACCAACTACAGACATTTCTCGAGGGAATAGCTTCACTGATAGTAATTGTGAATGGCGTTTATCAGTCTGGAAATCAAACTGTCCAACATGTATTAACTATTATTAGCAGTGTTGCAGTAGCACTGATAGACTCCAACCAAGGTGCTGTACTCACAAATAACAAAAAGACCCTCTCTGTGACCAAGCACCATCAAAACAGGGGACAAAGGACGGTAATTGGACAATCCTATTGGCCTTTTTTATAGGGTTTATATATTCCCTGTTATCATTTAGCTGAAGAATTGCTGGGACGGTTGTGTGT
The DNA here is from genome assembly GCF_011386835.1 of Chrysemys picta bellii. Lineage (NCBI taxonomy): Eukaryota > Metazoa > Chordata > Testudines > Emydidae > Chrysemys > Chrysemys picta. The sequence continues at coordinate 201,507,549 of NC_088793.1, forward strand.
GTGTCATCATCAAGGATCTGCTCCAAAGCCAATGATTGACTGTCCTTCTGTTGACTTCACTGGACGAGAACCTAAAAGACTTTCCATGCATCCTCAAATGTTTCTGTGTTATTCTGAAATCGACCTGGGCCCGATCACACCACCTGCCAGAAAACCCCTTGGAATCTCTTAGAAGAGATTTCTGCTTGATGGTATCATCAAGAGATGGGGGGACATTTTTGCACCCCCATTGAACAGTCTCCATGGTCAGAGCCCCATCCACCTGGATCTATGGGAACTAGTTAGTTCCATGTCATTCCCTTCCAAGCTCTTGTTTGCACTCCTGTTGTACTCCAAAGGCTGGTGAATTGCCTTCAGATCACAGGAAGTTATAGCGTTCAAGGAGCTGCCCATGCATGCAGCATCTGTGTGGTCCTGCAGCAGCCAAGCTGTTTTTGTTTTGATCATGTGTGAAGACAAGAACTACGCAGCAGTGCCTTGCCACCTCGTTCAGCTTAAAGAAGAGAAGAGTCACACGATTTCTGTGCATTTCAGTCCCAGGGAACTAACTTCAGGGACATTTGCTGGTTCTTTTCAGCAGCTGGAAGATCTGACTCAGGCATTTTACATGGGCTGGCTGGGAGCTCCCTTCTCTTTGATTCACCATGATGAGGACAACAAAGTCACTTCAAGCAACTTACAGTGAAGTTATAATGAACTGCTCAGGAGGAAAGCAAATGGTGGTAGCTTTCAATAGGTCACCGGAGGAGAGCAGTGATGGCAGCATTTGCCACGCTTATTTGTTCTAACGGCAGATGGGCCCAAGACAAAGACTCTGGAGATTGAGGATGTGATTTCTGAACATATAGTCTGAGCATGTTCAGCTATAGATCCAGTCCATTACAAACACTGGCATCATTTGTGAAATGTGGCTCAAAAGCCAGGCTCAGCTTTCAAACATCCCCAAAGTTCAGGTGCATTCAGAGTTGGAGTTTGGTTTCACGCCCTCCTCTAGTTCACATGCACTGATTATAAACAGAGACCCAGTCTGTTCCCTTAGCTTCATGCACAGAGGGAAACTTGCATATGAGGATCTCTCTCTGTCCCTTAGGGCAGTGAGGAAATAAGCCACTTCTGTGGCATTGTCCCACTGGATCCTGAAGATGGAGTTTTGCAGGACCAGAGTAGGGGATAAGAGTGGTCAGGCTGAGGAAGGGAATACTGACAGAAATCCTCACGGTCAACAAAACATGGGATTATATTTATCTTCCTGCCCAGCCCCATTGCTACCGAGAAGCTCCAGGTTTCTGGGGGCAGCTCTTAGACACATTGCCTCCTCTTGTAATTTTTAATCACAAGTCTCATGATATTTGAGATATCCTAAAGCCCCAGCTCCTGGAATCATGTGATTATGTGGGACTCTCAGCTTTCCTTTAAAAACCAAGTTTCTAAGCCACGGTGCCTGTGAAGAAAAGCTTGAAAACATGAACCCTAATGGCTCAAACCTCAGGAGACAATAAACCTCCCAAATTCATTATTTCTTTTAAAAAACCCATCATTTTGAAGCCTCCCTTGTGATTTTTAGGGGGTCAGACTTAAAATTTTGAATGTGTGGGGGTGTCAGTTCTGAAGTTCCTTGCCACTTGGGTCCAGGGGAGCCATGTTGCCAGTGATTCAGAGGCCATGCTGACTCTAGAGTGGGCAGGGAGGGATAGCTCAGTGGTTTGAGCATTGGCTTGCTAAATGTAGAGTTGTGAGTTTAATCCTTGAGGGGGCCACTTAGGGATCTAGGGCAAAATCAGTACTTGGTCCTGCTAGTGAAGGCAGGGGGCTGGACTTGATGATCTTTCAGGGTCCCTTCCAGCTCTATGAGGTAGGTATATCTCTATATACTTCAAAGGCCTCTCCAGGGCTGGCCATATCTCTGGGAACTGTCTACTCTGCAAGATCAGAGCCTCCAGAGTCATCTGAGTTTGGACCACACACCAATTCCCTGGCACAATTTTGCTGTGGGACAGAGATGATCTGGCTCAAAATTATTGTTCTGATTAGTTTTTTTTATATCATGTGCCCCTGTAAGCTGGTGGGCAGAGTCACCAGCTGGGGAATGGGGGGGAAAAAAGTTCCAGCTACCGGACTTTCTTCAGGCCTCGCTTGATTTCTGGAAACACAGCCTCAAACCCAGAACAAATCAACTCAAACAACTGGGGAACAAAACCACTGGAGGCCTTGCCAGCGTAAGCCAGTTTGGAGAGGAAAGGCACCCTGCCCATGGCTTGCCTTCTGCTTGCCTTTTTTGCACCCGCTTCTTTTTCCTTTTATAACCCTGCCCAGATCACCTATGTGACAGGCAGGAACCTGATAACCCTTTACATGCCAAGGTGCCTTTGCACCTTGTCACAGACCCTCTGCATCGCCTATGAAGCGGAAACAGTGGTCTGCCCTCGCCACCGGGGAAAAGATGGAATAACCTTGGATTAATTTTTTGCCAAAAAAGAAAAGTCTCGGTTCCTTCTCCCCAGCTCTAGATTCTTTCTTGAAATTCCCCCCAGCACAAAGACCATATAAAAGTATCACTTAAGCCCTTAGGGTGAAATTGGTCCCTGTGCAGATGGTCTGCACTTACCTTCTTTGAGGGCTTAGGTGGGCTTCTGGTGGTGAATAGGACTTCTGCATAGGGATGAATTCCTGTAGGACTTAAATCATGCATAAGGGACTTCGGCAGGCCTTCTGCACTATGGTGACTTCTTATGCATGGTGCCTTCATGAGGTTAATGTAGTTCTGCAGCTGTCCCTGCTCTCCACTTCGTTTCTGTCCCTTCCTCTGCATAGGTGGGGACAGTTCCACTGACGCTCATTCATAATAACAGTTGGTTTCATTTTCAAACAGCTTTTACTGAGGCTCAGGTGAGAATTGCTCACTTGCTGAAGCCATCCTGGGTGTAGCGAGGTGAGACTCACCAATGCAGCACCTCCTGCTGGTTGTCCTGGGAATTAGCTTGATTCCAGCTCAGAGCGCCCTCTACTGGCCGGTGGCTCACCTGCCTCAAGCCCCCCCATGTCCCTCCCGGACCCCGGTGCCCCTTACCCGGGGGTTCTGCCGCAGCAGTACCCCAGCACCAGGGCCAGCTCCAGGCACCAGCTTAACAAGCAGGTGCTTGGGGCAGCCAAGGGAGAGGAGTGGCACGTGCGGCAATTCGGGGGCGGCAGGTCCCTCACTCCCTCTAGGAGCGAAGGTCTAGGAGCGAAGGACCTGCCGCTGAACTGCCGCCACCAATCGCAGCTTTTTTTTTTTTTTTGCTTGGGGCGGCAGAAATGCTGGAGCTGGCCCTGCCCAGCACTCTCTGGGTCTCCCCTCACAGGGGAACCCCCAACCCTCTAAGCCCACCTTGCCTCAATGGCTACTGCCAGTCATCATCTAGCCCCTGTTCACTGGGGCAGACTGCAGTGTAATGGCCACTCATCATTGGCAAGGTGGGTTTGGACCTGCTGCCTTTCCCTGCAGCCCAGTACCTCTCTAGGCCTTCCTGTCAGGCCGCAGCCTGGGAGGTCACCAGGCCTGAGCTCCCCAACTCAGCCTGCTCCTTCCCCAGCACTGCTCTGTCCACAGTACCCTTTGTCCTTCAGGCAGCTAGGTCCAAAGCGAGAGAGAGACTGACCCAGCTTCCAGCTCACAGCCCTTTTATAGGGCCAGCTGTCTCCTAATCGGGCGTGGCCCCCGCTGTGGCTGCCTTCCCAATCAGCCTACTTTTCCCCCTTGTTTATCAGGAGCGGGGTAACTGCCCCTCTACACCTGGTAGCTTGAATCCCCAGTGATTCTTTACGACAGCAATCACTCCGCACATGTAATAGGAACTGGACAGCACTACCATTCCTTGAGATCTGCAGGGTGGAGATACCCACCAACTACACTTTGCTGGGAGGAATCAGGCAAACACCTGATCCTGACAACCTACCCAATCCCCAGCAGAGCTCGGTGACGGTTATTCAGCCTGAAATGCTTTTTGGTGAGTGCAGAGCTCTTTTAACAACTTCTTTTAATTGTTACCAAAAAAATAAGAAAAACAACTTGTCTCTGTTTTAAAAGGGGAAGTTGTTGGAATGTGCTCACTGTCTCACTCGCCTCCGATAACCCTTTTGGTTCTTCCCTTTTCTAGTTATTCATGTGTCATCCCTGAAATCTGATCTCCGGTCTGAGCAATTCTCCCATCCGCCTTTCCCAAAGCAACTGTTAGTTTTAATCTTTCTGCTGTTTTTTGATCCTAGTTTTGCTGGGAGGGGGGGAGGATTGTTTTGGGGTTTTTTTGCCGTGAGTTTATATGTTATCCACTTTTAAAGTGCCCCACGGTCACCTGGGCTTGAATCTTCACTCCCCTGGTATCCTCATTTAGTGCAAAGTGAGAGAGAAACTGTACCATTCTGAACTGCCATCCGATTTTGCTCTGGTGGAAATAACCATGCAAGGTGCTGGATGACAGAGAATGAGGCCCCTTAACTCTATTAAACATGTCCCCCTTCCCTCCCCCCCCCCCCGAATATTCTTCATATTGCTGGAAATTTGCCTGAGAGCCAGATTTTCTAGCGGTGCAAACCGATGCAGCTGCATTGAAGTCGATGGAGCTGCACTGATTGACACTGGCTGAAGATCTGGCTTTGACTCTCCACTGTCTTACCCCTGAATGGTCATTTACCCCTGTGCAAAGTGGGTGTAAAAGGCTGCTCTACCTGCACAGGTGTGAAGGACTACACCAGGCGAGAAAGCAGTGGCAAATCCAGTCCTAGGTCTCAAGCAGTGATCAACGGCACGCTTGTCAGTTTCCTTTGAACTAAGGTTGGCTGTTTGACCATCTACTCTACAGGGAGTATGAAATCACCTTCGCTTCAGGTAACCCTGAGATCATGGCCAAGTCACATAAAATAAAGCCATTGTGACCAAAGTCCCGGGCAGTGACAGATCTCAAAAGAAATTGCAGCTGGGTGATGAGGCGCTCTGGGAAGCTAACTATTGGAGAGCAATCCTAGGCCTCTGAAAGAGTGAGCCAAATCGGCCCTGATTCAACTAGGTGCAACTTTACCCAGTGACTATCAAACCATTGAGTCTGATCTTTCCTGTCCTAGCACACCCCAAGCTCCCATTGACTTTAGTACCCTCCCATTGGTTTTAATAGCCTCCCATTGATTTCCTCTAGACTTGTGGTTATGCAAGAAAAGCAAGGTTTGGCTCATTCTCGGAGTCGCCCGTACAGTGCAGGTTTGTAGAGATAAGCCCAGCTTTTCAGCAAAGATCAGCATTAATGTTTTTCTAAATTGGGCTAGTTCACAGCAGCCAGGTTCCCTGGGGCCTGGAGCTTCATCGATTTCCATGGAACTGTGCAGATTTTCCCCAGCTGAGGATCTGACCCTATTATTTACTAAGCACTTATAAATACTGAGGTTTAGTATTTCTCCATCATTTCCCTGATGTCAGTAGTGCGTTGTGTAGAAAGAGCAATGTCCAGTAATATCAGATTAGATTGTGCAAGCCATTAGGAAAGCTGGTCATCAGAAGGATTAGACAGGCCCGGTCATCACAAGGGCATTGTTCTTGGAAACGTTTGGGTGATAGATTTGCCGTGGATTTCTCCTTTACTGGTCAAAGTCCAATGAAATTAATGGAGCGATCCCATCTCCTAGAACTGGAAGGGACCTTGAAAGGTCATCGAGTCCAGCCCCCTGCCTTCACTAGCAGGACCAAGTACTGATTTTGCCCCAGATCCCCAAGTGGCCCCCCTCAAGGATTGAACTCACAACCCTGGGTTTAGTAGGCCAATGCTCAAACCACTGAGCTATCCCTCCCCCTAAATAAATTAGTGGAGATATCTTATCTCCTAGATGGGACCTTGAAAGGCCATTGAGTCTAGCCCCCTGCCTTCACTAGCAGGACCAAATACTCATTTTGCCTCAGATCCTTAAGTGGCTCCCTCAAAGATTGAACTCACAACCCTCAGTTTAGCAAGCCAATGCACAAACCACTGAGCTAGGATGCTTCCAACAATCAGTTTCAACCAGACTGGAGCCTGCATCAAATGTTCAAATCTAGACCCAGATTTCTAACATCCCAAAGTTCAGCTCTGGGGCTGTGCTTTGGTCTTCTCGTTTCAATGGGAATTTGCATCAGAATTTACTGTAATACGCTGAGCTAGTTGATTGGGAGCCAGGAGACAAGGAGGTCTTCATCCAGACTGCCACTGATTTACCATGTGACAACTCACTCGACCTTTCTGCTCCTCCTTTTCCCCAGCTGCAAAATGAGAATACTACTACTTGTCTCACCAGGGTGTTGGGAGGATTAATTAATTACTGTTTGTACATCACTTTAAACCTGTTAAGAACTACACAAATAGAACTACATGAGGATTATTAGCAGTCCTGCATATCATCACTGGGAAGATATTGCATAGCTAGGACTCAATCCTCCCTTCGACTAAGATGTGCCGCTTTCCCCATGGCTTGCGCAAGTTGAGTTTATATAACTCCTGTACTACACATCAGTATGCAATCATGTGCCTCAGCATCGTGCCAAGCCCAGAGAACAATAGATTTGCTGGTGCATCATGTAATCCACCCATTTTACAGGAAGCAGTTTTGGCCAGTGGCTTTAACACATATTCTTCTTTCTGGACCACGTTCCCTTGAAATTAACAGGCAGGGTTTTTCACAGTGATGAGAGTGGGATGAAAACTCAGGTCTGGATCCTGATGGCCCCTCTGAGCCTGGGTAGTAGAAATGATTTGAGTGAGGGGCCCAGGCAGAAGGGTGGATAATGGGAACGCATGCATTTTACACACCGTAGAGGAGCACAGTGATTAGTGAACGGGGGCACTGCTAAGTGCGTTCATGCCCAGTGAAAATCCACCAGGGCCAGACCCCAAAGGAGAATTAGATGGAAGCAGTCCGTGCCATCATCTGCAATAGCCGGCAGTGGCCTCACGATGCCAGTTTGCATGTCCTGAAGCTGCGGATTGTTTTCCTCAGCCTCGCTGCTCGTTGGAGGATTCTCCTGGGAGCAAAGTCCTTTTTCTCCTCAGGATTCAGACCTGATAGTGTCCGATGCTTGGTGGGGAAAGTATTCGTTCCTGATCCAAAGCAGATAGAAATCAAAAGAAAGACTCCCATTGACTTCAACCGGCTGTAGTTCAGGCCTTTAATGGGATGAAAACTTTATGGTTGTGTCTACACTTAAAACACTACAGTGGCACAGCTGTGGTGCTGCAGTGCTTCATTGTTGGCTGTTATTACAGCAACGGGAGGGGTTCTTCATCACTGTAGTAAATCCACCTCCCCGAGAAGAAGGTCGACAGATGAATTGGCCTGTCTACACTGTCGGATCAAGTCACTCTGGGTTGTGGCTCTTTCACATCCCTGCGGGGCCGGCTCCAGGCACCAGCAAAACAAGCAGGTGCTTGGGGCGGCACATTTCTAGGGGCGGCATTCTGGCAACGGCCATCATAGGCATGGGGAAAAAGTGCCCCTGCCTCCCCAGCTTGCCTCCGCCTGCTTCCCTGAGCACACCGCCACCACTCTGCTTCTCCCCCCTTCCTCCCAGGCTTGCCATGCGCGAAACAGCTGTTTCCTGCAGCAAGGCTGGGAGGGAGGAGAAGCCGAGCGGCAGGGCACTCGGGGGAGGCGGCGGAGGTAAGCTGGAGCAGGGAGTGTTCCTCTACCCCCCCCATTACTTCCTGCGCCCCCCTACCCTAGTGCATCTCCGCCCCGCCTGCTCCCCTGAACACGCCGCTGCTCCGCTTCTCCGCCCTCCCTCGCCTGAGAGGGAGGGGGGGAGAAGCGGAGCGGCGGCACGCCCGGGGGAGCAGGTGGAGCGGAGGTGAGCTAGGGCAGGAGGTCGCAGGGGGCCCACAGGAAGCAAGGGGGGAATGTGGGGGAGGAGGCGGGGCTGGGGATTTGGGGAAGGGGTGGAGTTGGGACGGGGTCAAGGGGCACGAAAAAAGGGGGAGCGGCCAAAAATTTTTTTGTGTGGGGTGGCAAAAATCCTAGAACCGGCCCTGCACCCCTGAGCGACATAGCTGAGTCAATCTAATTTTCTAGTGTAGGCCAGCCCTGGGGCTGTGATTTTCAAAAGAACCTAAAGCTCATTTATTATAATGTTTTGACCAGAATCTAATTTATGCAGGGTACTTGTCTTATAAAATGCATTGATGGCGGTGGCTGATTTATAAAGGAATCTAAGGGAGTTAGGCACCCACATTTCAATGACATTCAACATAAGTTGGGCAAGTAACTCCCTTAGATTCCTTTATAAATCAGCCGCCGCCATCAATGCATTTTATAAGACAAGTACCCTGCATAAGTTAGATTCTGGTCAAAACATTATAATAAATGAGCTTTAGGAATATAAGTGAAAGAAGGGGAATGGGGCAGGGGCTGTGATCAACAGTGACGTTAGGTGCAAAAAATACAGCTTTGAAAAGATTAAAGATGAAAATGGTCTGGGTAGGCAATGCACGTTAGCTAGTCGTTTTCAGGCAACGTGCAACGACAAGTACACGGGGTTTATCATCCGCAGCTATGTGAGGAATTACAACAAATGCTTGAAATGCAAACAGATTTCCTGCTTAGGTATGTGAATAATGGAAGTCACTATTTCTATTTGAGCTGCGAGAAGTCATTTCCCCCACAACCCCCATTCCACTTCCAATTCTGCTGCCCCCTGTTTGGTGAAAGTGAGTTCCTTCGTGCATCATCAGGATTTTCAAGCGCTGCTTGCTCGTTCCTTCTTTGGTGGTGGTAAGTGGAAGGTTCCAAAACTGTCCAGCATTTGGGGGCATTTATTCAGTTCACACCCGTTTTCCATGTAATTGCCTACAGAATTAACGGAGACATGAAATGTTATGAGGAAGGAGGTTTGTGATCTGTAGGGGGGCGAAATACCAAAACAAACACCAGGAGTGAAATCCCAGCCCTGCTGAAGTCAAGGACAAAACTCCCATTCACGTTAGTGGCACCAGGATTTCACTCCAACGCTCCAGTCTGCATCTTGTAGAAACGATTCTCAAACCGGTCAATGATTTCTGCATAAGAATTTCTTACAAGAAACCCTGGATGTTCATGTAATAAAGAAACAGGGCAAATTTCTGGTAACATAGTCGTAAATATGGAGTAAAGTCATTGGATCTTTGGGCTGTCCCCTGTCATTTATTCCTCCCAGCCCATCTGCCTGTTTGGCTCTCCCTCTGTTCGCTTTCCGGGCCTATGAACCCTAGCCTTCAAACATTCCAAACCAGACAAACACCAGGCTCACAATACCACGGTGAAACCTGCGTTATGTCGATTAAGGGCCTTATCCAAAGCCTGGTGAAATCAATGGAAAGACTCCCATTGATTGTGATGGGCTTTTGAACACGCTGTTTAAGCCTAAACCTCTTTTGTCTCCATGAATGTACCAAATTACCTACAGGCTGCCTGTCCTGCCGCCACAGAAATGCACCGGAGTGGGCCTTGGGAAGGGTTAAGGACTCATCGGGCTAAAGGAGCTTCTTGTCTGTGTGCTTCATGCCTGCCACATTTCTTAGCAAAGCGAACATATGAACACTGGCATGCTCCCACACACCGCCTTGGCTCCCCTCCAGGAAATCACAGCCCAACTATTTGGCACACACAGCCGCAATTTTATTTACACAATCGGCTTCTTGATAAACACAAAAACTTACAAAACACACCACGCCCTTAAAAAGAAAAGGGGGATGGCCGGGGTAGGATTGTAGTAATGTGAGCTACCCGGCAGGAAGAACTCCCCAGCCAGCAGTAACATTCCATTCCGCCCCAGGGAATCACCTGTATGAGACATTAGGGCTTGCTGTGGCTTTAAGGCACGGCCCTGTGTTGTGGGGGCACGGAGGGGCCATGGAGCGGTGGGAGCAGCTGGAGGAATTCTGGATGAGTCAGCCAGGAGTCTTTCTGGGCACTGGGGGAGCAAACGCTGTAGTTCCAGTTCCGACGCCCTTTGGAAGGGTGCAGTACACGTTCGCTGGAGTGCTGCTGGCTGCTGCGCGGGAGGGAATAGGCCCCAAGCTCACCCCATCACCTCTGAGTAGGCTTGCACCAGCCTGTGCTTTTGCTCAGATTTTAGCTGGCCCCTGTGCAAAGGAGGAAGAAGAGAGAAGGTCCTTTGTTCCATTACCTCCAATCCTCTGTGCACCCATGCAGGGCCAGTCACAATCTGGGCCTCTGGAGATGACTTTTTCACAAGGGAATGAAGACACACTTTTCAATTCCCGGGCCCGAAATAACTCTGGCAAACTGTGGTGGAAGCACTGGGTTCTTCAAACTGGAATAAGATAAGATCTCTGTGATTGGAGGTGGTCCCCAGCTTTCCTTTTCATGAATGAGGAACACTCCATCTAGCCAACGCACTGGGCTAGTTCACCTCTAGAATGTGCAGGCCTTCCTAATAGCCATTCCTTGACTAGGACATCTTACCCTATGCCTAAAAAAACGGAAGACCTTCTGTAACCTGGTGGCCTTGCAGATCTGATCAAGTTAGATCATTCCTCAAAAGAACACAGGCGTGGGCAGGTGCGCACCTGATCTCAGCTCCACCATCTTCTCATTCACCTTTTAACTTAACACTTCCTCCTCCCCAACCCCTCCTTCACCCCAATTGCCTTGTTTGTTGAAAGTATGCCCCGCCCCTTACACAGAGCAAGGTGATTGAACACAATTCAGCCCTTCGCTTTTTAAAAATTGATAGTTCTGTTCATATAAGGGGAATAAAGACATTTATTCCACAAATGAGCTATAACCTCACCCTGCAAATCAGACAGTAGTAGATCAGACCAGCCTTTGATGCAACAGAATTTGCAAGCACCCCTATAAATTGGCGATAGCATGCATTTCTCTCTGCTTCAGTCTTCACGCATCAAGACAATGGGACACCTGTACACAACTTTAATCCTTCTTAAGGATATGTCAGAGATCTTCTGACCAATCTGATTGAATTCAAATCAGTAGGGCCGAATGTTATCCGCCTGAGGGCATTGAAGGAATTAGCTGAAGAAATCTCAAAGCCACTGGCAAGGATATTTATAAACTCATGGATGACAGGAGAGGTCCCGGAAGACTGGAGATGGGCTAACGTAGTGCCCATCTTTAAAAAGAAGGACGATAGAACTGTCAGCCTGACTTCAATACCTGGGAAGCTATTAGAGTAATGTATAAAACATTCAGTTTGTGAATATCTGGAGGATGAAGGGGTAATCGCTAGCAGCCAGCATAGATTTACCAAGAACAAATCATGCAAAACCAGCTTAATTCCTTCTTTGACAGGGTAAATGATTTGGTGGATAGGGGGAATGCGGTAGACAGAAGATACCTGGACTTCAGCAAGGCTTTTGACACAGTCTCATATGACATTCTGATAAGTAAGCTGGAGAACTACAGGCTCAACAGAACTTCCATTAGTTGGCTACATAATTGGTTAAACAACTGCAAACGAATGGTAACTACTAATGGAATGATGTCAGATTGGAGGGAGGTCTCAAGTGGGGTTCTGCAGGAATCTGTTCTGGGTCTGGTGTTGTTTAACATCTTTATTCATGTCCTGGGTGTAGGAAGAGAGAGCATGCTGATCAAATTTGCAGATGACACAAAGCTTGGGAGGCTGCCAATGCTTTGGAGGATAGCGCTAAAATTCAGAGGGATCTTGATAAATTGGAGAACTGGGCTATAGACAACAAAATGAAATTCAACAAAGACAAATGTACAGTGCTACCCTTGGGGAAGAAAAACCAAATGCACAAATACAGAATGGGAGCGGGGGGTAACTGGCATGGCAGCAGCACTGCAGAGAAGGTTCTAGGAGTTGTGGTGGATCACAACCTCCACATGCGTCACCAATGTGATGCTGTTGCAAAAAAAGCAAAATGCAATTTTAGGTTGCATTACTAGAGGTATCGCATACAAGTCACGGGAGATGATAGTACTGCTCTACTTGGCACTGAGTAGGCCTCAGCTGGAGTTGTGTCCAGTTTTGGTCACCAATGTATAGAAAAGATGTAGAGAAACTGGAAAGGGATGGAATGCAAGCCATGAGAGCAAAGGCTGAAGGAACTGGGTATGTTTAGTTTGGATAAAAGGAGATTAAGGGGGGACATGATAGTAGTCTTCAGATACTTGAAAGGCTGCCATAAATAAGATGGAGAAGAGGGCAGGATAGGAGGCAATGGGTTCAAACTACAGCAGAGCAGATTTAGATTAAATCTCAGGAAAAACTTCCTAACTGTAAGAACAGTAGGACAATGGCACAGACGCCTCAGGAGATTATGGAAGCTTCTTCACTGGAGGTTTTCAAAAAGAAGCTGGATAGCCATCTGTCTTGGATGGTTTAGACACAACAAATGCTGTATCTTGGCACAGGGCTAGACTAGACTAGATGACCCTTGCAGTCCCTTCTAACCCTATGATTTTAGAATAATGGTCCAGATGGAGCTATGCTGATTTTCACCAGGTGGGGATCTGGACAAATATGTCTTTTCCCCCCTCCAGTAAACAGATTTGCCTCTTGTTAATGAGAAAAAGAGGATCTGCTTTTAAACTCTGAAGAAGAATGATTGATTATTTTTCACAAATAGGAAGAACCACCTTCAAATACCAGAGACACAAACTCTGCAATCATTTAGGCAGATAAGATTCCGAGATATTATCGGTGCTGAGTGGCTGGCCTTAAAACCATTAGTACAAATTCTTGGAGCAACACACAAGCCGAGTGAAATTAGACTATTTCTACAACGTTATACTGGGGAATGCTAATGACATTTCCCCCGCCTCTAAGAGCTAAATGATTTAGGCTAAACACACTGCTGGCAGTCTTGCCTCAGCATCTGAAAGAGTTTAGATGTGGAGGACATTTCAGTGGTCTGCTTCTCTGGAGGGTGTACAGCTGGGCCTATGGCAGTGACTACCTTGGATGAAGAAATGACAGGCTTTGGCATGAAAGTCTGAGACACCAAAGAAGGCCTCTTGCCAGGGAAGATGACGGCCCACGATGGAAACACTGGAAGGGCAGAGCCCTTGGTGGTCTAAGAAGGTCCTCAGACTTGATGGCCTCATGTCACTGAAGAAAATCCTTCCTAGAAAGGAGGGGACAGTTTAGACTATTTGCAGTAGTTCATGATTTCCTGCCCCTATCAGATGTGTGTCTCTCCTACTGCATTCTGCAGGCTGGAGAGGAAGAGCACTGGCCCAGGTGAGCAAACAGATTGCACCGTGATGGCCATGGCCTCTATATCCCCGAACTCCTCCATACTGGAGTCACCACTCATTCTCTTCCTTGCTCTTTCAAAAGTGGGCAGGTGGGATACAGAAGCTAGAAGCACAACAGCATACGCCATGCAAGAGAAGAATGCGTCCTTCATGTGTCTGACCTCAGGGCATCAAGGAACCATATCAGAGTGGAATCCCAGATGGCAATACAGGGAGAATGAATAGCCACTTGAAGTCACAGAGCTCATGTGTCCCCCTCTATTTCTGAGGCACACATACTGGAATCTCCCTGCACCTGCTTGACAGATTTAAAGGCCACGGTAACAAATATCTTTGCAAAGAGTCATTTAGATCCATCTGCTGTGTGTCTGTATAATGCTTCCATTATTTTCTGAAAATATTACAAACTACCATGTATTGCCTGAGTGCTACAGAGCTTCCAGCTCTCATGGTTGTATGGTGACTCTCACAATATTTGAGGGGTTCCCGGAAACCCCAGCTACTAGAATCACATACATGAGACTCTCACCTTTGATTTAAAAAAAAATAGTTTCTAGCCCCCCTGGGTGCAGAGGAAAGCTTGAAAACATGAGTGCACACTAAAGGTTCAAAAAACAGAAGTTAAATAAAGAGAACTCTCTTTTTTTAAATATCTAATGGTTTTTAAGCCAGTCTCGTGATTTTTAGGGCCTTACTTGGGATTTTTGAATGCTAGGAGTTGACACTGCTGCTGCTATAGACAAGAGACATACCTGTATGCAGAGGGTTAATATAAGAAGTGCCATCTACTGACACATACGAATACAAAGCATTGTTCGTAAGTTAGTAGGTTTGGTAAAGTTATCGTGCACTGCAAAGAACTTCCCGAGTCCACTTCTATAACATTCTGTCCACACACGTTATCCATAAACCCTGAAGCCCTTTTGAGAATCACGCTTGAACTGAATCTTTCAGATCAAATTCTTCCTAGCATGTGACCGCTTTGCACCTCACTGCACGTGGAATCTGGCCCACAGAGTCCCATTGTAGAGGGAACCTCCAGTGGCTCCAAGACCACATCTCTTCCTGTGGCCATCAAACTGGTGTAGCTGGAGAGGCATTTCCCAAGCTTCCTTATGCCCTGTCAAACCCTGTCTGCCATTTTGCAATGCCTGGGGACCATCTGAAGTTGGTATAAAATAGAGCAGCCTTTATTATACCCTAATTTATGCCAGGAGACAAGCACCACACACAGTAACCCAAGAATCAGGGTATAGTGTTACACCACTTTAGCTAGACACCCTGCAAGCTGTGCTGTGCTCCTCATACCAAGCTGAGGTTCTAGCCCTTAAGATTAACACGAGGCAGAGTCCAGACCTGGAAGTCCCAAAATGCTGCAAGTAAGACCGTTCACACCATTCACCTGGTATTTCCAACTGCCAGTGGAAGTCGATGTGCTGGGAATCTCTCAGGAACAGGCTCTTAGCCTTTCCAAGCCAATTCCGCAGACTCTGGAGGGTCAGACAGAGAGCTGACCATTGGGATACTTTCCACCAAGCTGAAGCTGAATTCTGAGCTCTTCGAGGTTCTCCCAGCACTGTTCCACAGCAACTCCAGAATAAAGCGCGTCAACTCTGGCAAGAAACAAAGAGACACGCTGGCAACCTTCACACGGAGGAGTCTCCAGGCCAGTTTCCTAGACCACGCCAACCGACTTAGTGCGACAGCATGCCGGAATGAAATTAAGTAGGTAACACAGTGACAAAAATATACTGAAAGGTACTAACACCCGCTTGTCCGGGCACGCATCAGAACGAAATGACTCATAATAGCTACGGCTTATATTATGAATGTTTCATAGCCATCTGGCTAAGAGAGCTGCTTAAGTGTGTGCATCGGTACACTATGTGATGTGGTGTAAAAGACCTATCAGGGCAGAAGTGAAAATGTCTGTATTAGAAAGAGAAAGAGAGAGATCGGAGGGTTATAGTATTGTATATTGTTCCTCTAAACAAATGCTCGCTGTTGTAATAATTATTGATATGTCTCTGATATTCACATGGCAAAGATTTGTAATGATTATCATTTTGTCTTTGAGAGTCACATGGCAACTATTTGTAAACCTGTGAAAACTCCCTACATAAATAAATGGATAAAATGAAAGAGAGAGAGAGAGAATGAATATGTCTCTGGTGATTCAAACTCTCTTGAGCAACAATGCAGCAGTAAAGTGATGCAGTGGACCAGATCCTCTGCTGGTGTAAATAAGCCCCGTTCTGTTGAAGCAATGGGTACTTTGCTTATTTACACCCTTGTATATACCTTCCCTTGGTGCAACCGGCGCTCGAACGTGCTTATCAGTAGATTGAAGCAAATGCCCAGCTTCACAAAAAGGAGTCCTTTCTGCCTCTCCTCGTATGGTCTGATTCGCATACAAAATGGGCTTGTGAACGTAAAGATTATGGGAGGGATTCAGAGTGGAGGAAAAGGAGAGACAAGAGCCCTTTTATTTTGCATCTTATTCACAATGAAAATTGGCACTGAAGCCAACCACATACATTAACATAATTTGCGCAAGTTTTAACTCTTATGAATACATTTCTGTGGAAAAACTATGCGACTATGGAAAAATCCCCTCTTTTTTGCCACTTGAAAAGGTAACAGGCTTCCGTGTACCCAGGACCTGCCCGATTCAGAAGCCTGGAAATATAAAGATGAATATGTCCAAGTCTACCATGGTGGGGGCCTGTGGAAACAGACTGGGGGAGAAGGGAGGAGGCCCCCTGACTCAGAAGAAGGACTTCC
Organism: Chrysemys picta bellii; assembly: GCF_011386835.1. Taxonomy (NCBI): domain Eukaryota; kingdom Metazoa; phylum Chordata; order Testudines; family Emydidae; genus Chrysemys; species Chrysemys picta. The sequence goes on from NC_088793.1 coordinate 201,523,566, forward strand.
ATCGAAAAGGGGAGAGAAGGCTTCTAAAATCAGTGGCAGCATTGTAGGCCTGATCCAAAGACCATTTAAATCCGTGGTGAGCCTCCCGTTGACTTCATTGACTTTAGATCAGCATAGAACATATATAGAAGTGCCTTAGGAATTCCCGGCAATCAGAGTGCCTCTGTGGAAGTTAATGAGTTACATAAAAATACTAATCATTCTCCTGACATCCCAGTTTCCAATCCACAAGCTTTTGCCATCCCCATAGGAAAATTCTTCCTGTTTTCTTGCTAGCATTCTGAAAATCCCTCTAGATTTCTATATGAATGGCATAGGATGGTAACTTGACAATTGCAATTTGGTTGTGAAGAAACCAGTTTGTTTTATTATTAGCCTAGGTGATAACATAACCAGGCCAGACTTGCATTTCAGCTCCTTCATCAGCTCCCATTAGCAGCACACCACTGCATTAGGCCTTTAATAGCTTGCTAACGAGTTTCACAAATTATTAATAGAATGCTCTTAAATGACTCACGTGGGTACAGTATGTCTCACCCTATGCAGTATGTCTCACCAGTGATCTCAGAAGAAAATGCATTATTTCTTGCTAGTTAATATAGAAATTAAATAATTTGGAGGGAAGTCTCATCCCCGAATGGCAGATCAGGTCTCTTCCCGCTGGGGTGTATCTAAGTGCTGATTATTCTGTACCTCCTGCGTTTCCACTGATGTCAATGCTTTGGGAAAACACATTGATGAGGAAGGATCTGCTTTGCTCATCAGAGAAGAAAACTCTCCCCCCTTTGGAGCAAATTCATAGTCCATTGGCTCTGCCATTTAATGACGCAATGCCCAGCACCACTGACGTCGTCTCTAAACTGGACCCCACTAAGAATACAAGGTTTGGCCGGGAAGGAGAACAAGCTTCCTCACAACACTTCCAGCACTAGTTGCTTCCATCTGGGCCAGAAATACCAAGAGAAAAGGCTTTCTCATGGTGTTTCAGCATGGCTGCTTTCAGCTGGATCCCAGAAACGCAGAGGCAAGTGGCAAGGAATGGCTGTGGGAAAAGCTAACTGAACATTTTGGAAAATCCATAAAAGGCTCTGCTTTGGTTTGGTTCTTGCAATGGGCAAGGCAGAAGAGGGATTGCTTATGTTTTCCAGCAGATTCCCCCACCCCTATGAGTTCTCCTTCACCCAGGGACTGGCTATGTCCTCTTTATAACCTGCCTGATCTCCAACAGCCTGGCCATAAGGAGGGTGACCTGAAGCTGCAAATCCTCTGACGAGCTGAGACTACAGTTGCTGATTGTAGCCCATAGGGCTAGCTTGCCTTTACTATATTCAGTGCCTTGCCTTCATTGTATTTAGCTGTAATGCAAGAAACCTATAGTATCCTGTAAGACATTAGCTGAAGTATAAGCTATCGTAAGTGTGGGTAAGTAGGCTTGGCATAGATCAGTGGTTACCTTTAGATTTTCGGAACTAAGGAGAGCTTGATCTATGGTAGCAATTAGAATGTTCCAGTCAGTGCTACTGCAAGGAACAAGGAAGTAATAACCGCAAATCCACTTAAGCAAGGGGTGATGGGTATGATCATGAGCTGAAATGTTAGTTACACATATCAATATATTAACCTATAGAAGGACACCTCAGCTTTAGTTGGATGAGGAAATACAAAAAGGAAAGGGGGGAAAACCCCTACTGAACATGCATTAGATATAGTGGCGACAGCATAACGTATTATAAAAGTCGTATCCCACCTGGGGGTAGGAGAGAAAGATGTAGCCCTTGGAAGGGGCCAGAATGATGGCCACTGGTGATGAGGAGGAAGGTGATGGTGATGAGGAAGATAATGGCTAACAGTTCAGGTCATCCTGCAAGGGATGGTGTGAGGATATGGATGTGCAGATGGACATTCTGTAGTCTCTCTGTCTACCTTACTGAGTTAGAGTGTTTGTCACTTTGCTAAATGTATTAATAAACTATTTGGAAATATAGAAGAATTCCTGTAGTGCGAGTGTTGCAATTGTGCACATCGTGGTTCCTAACTATACAATAATTTTAATAATCCTGCACCTGATCTTGGGACAAGAACCTGTCAACCCTCAAAGTGATAACTAGGCATTCTTAGGTAGTCAATACAATTAATACATGATCTATAGATCAGGCTACATGATCAGCTCATTTCTCTCCATTAACCCAAAAAAACCAACTACCTCTGTGTACCAATTGTGCGCCCAGGTTGTCTATGTGCATAGATCCCTCTTGCTTCATCCTCCCTCCACCCCCTGACAGAGTTCATCCCCCTGTTATGGACAGTTTTAAATTAAGATTGCAAGATCTTTGGGTTAGGGTTTGTCTTATTACAGCACCTAGCCTACGGGGCCGATCAGTGCTACTGTACAGACGAACAATAATAATATTAATAAAACTCTCCATGACTCAGGAGAAATCTCCGCCATACAAAGCCCACCTTTCTGTAGAACCATTTAGCACAGTTCCTATATGTACAGTTTAAATCCAGAAGGGACCGTTATGATCATCTAGTTTCACCTCCGAGACACAGGTCAAAGAATTTCACCCATTGATACCTGCACTTATTAGAACAGCCCTAGGACAAATGCAGGTATGTTCCTAGAGAATTGAGTTCCACTGCATAACTTAACATCATACATTAGATCCCAAGAGAAACCTTTAAAAAAAAAACCCCAACACATGTGTGATGTTTAAGCCTTAGTAGTCATCAACTTTCCATGGAAAGGTTGTGCCCTAATGTGCATAAGTCATTAGAGGCAGTCTTCTAAACTTTAGTATCTCCAAAGGACCAATAATTGTGACCCAGTCAATATTTTATGTTTGCAGGCAGGAGGAATGAACTCATCGGAACCAGCAGGTAGTGTATGTTCAGCTGCTTGGAGCACTGTTGAAGCCTGCCAATTCCCAAGGAGCACAGCTGACATCAGAAGTGATGGCCTGTGAAGGTCTCATTCAGAGGCTAGTTGAGGCCTGGAGTTTATGTATTAGACATGAAAGTGTATTTTAACATGCAGATATTTTCTGCGTTAAGTCAAGGGCAAGCTTTGTAAATCCCGCTCTTGTTTCTTTTCGTTATTGCTGTGAGTCAGAGTGACGCCATAGGACATAATGGAGCTACGCCAATTTACGCTGGCGGAGGATCTGCCCCATTGACTTAAATGGCTCTAAGCAGATTTATACCAGCTGGGACCCGGTCCTATAGTTTTCTACTTAGCTAAGGAACTTCCTATTAAAAAAAAGACACAATGCTTACTAGAGTCATATTTCATGATGGCCTTTTACAGGATCTCTTCCTCTCTTTCCCCATCCCAAGTCAGTCTGCTCCCAACCCACCCTTTGCTCCTCTCCCTTGTTCAGATGCCTAATCCCGTTCAACTTTCCCTCTACACAATCAGTTTACCACCAGATCACCCAGGGATTTATCTTCCCACTTCTGAGCTCGTTCTGCCCAACTCCCAGCCACCTTGACCCAGTAACAGCATGGCTAAAACTGACCCCCTCATCTTTCATCCCAGACTTTCTCCTCTCCCAGCCAGAACACCACCCTGTAACCTGGACGTCATGTCCATGGCCTCTCTCTCCCTTTCCCCCCAGCATACAGACAATGGCTGAATCCTGGCATTTCTTTCTGTACAGCACCTCAGATATCCATCCCTTCCTTTTTGATGCTGTGGCTAACATACTTGATTTGCTTTAATCATCCCCTGCCGCGACTATGGCAACATCCTCCCTCTTCCTGTCCCAATCCCCAACTCAACTCCTTTCTACCCCATCCAAAATGCCACTTGCCTGGCCTGCCGGTCAGACCATGTTATTCCCTCTTCAAATCCTCCACTGGTTTCCTCTCAGCTTCCACATCAAGGTCAAGGTTCTCACACTCTCCTTTGAGACCTTTCAGCCCTACCTACATCTCTGCTCTGACTTCTTAGTACACCTCCCCTTTGTCCCTTTAGCTAGCTAGCTTAGGGTTTTATGTAGCTGACCATCACCAAAATATGAGCATCTTTCTCTACACAAGCTTCCCACCTCACCACTCCCTTTATAGCCTCATCCCACTCACATTTTTATGCCTTCTTCCAAGCTATGTCTGATGCCTCCTAACCTCCTGACCACTCTCCGTCCCAATCCCTCCTTAAGAAACACCTTTCTTCTGCCAGCCCTACCCAACGTTACTCTCCCTAAGTCAGCAGCTCCATCATACAAGGTCTTCTGCAAAATATATTGGACTGTGAGACCACTAGGTGCTACCTATCCCAGGTCCTTCTATAGTTCAAATATACTGTGGGGTTCAAATACGGTAACATTGACAGCCATGCAACATTACTAACTGATGAGAAGGCCACATTCAATGAAAACTCCCCTCCTTTATCTTATCAGTAGAATAACCACCAACCTGCACTGGAGAACGCAAATCAATGAATAGAATGAGACTAATATAAGGCTGAGATCTTCAAAGGAGCCTAAGGGAGTCAGGCACCCAACTCCTATTGGATCTCAATATGAGCTAAGTATCTAACTTCCCTAGGCTCCTTTGATAATTCTAGCATTAAGCTTTTGGAACCAACCTGCCTAGGATGTCATCGAGGTTTGAACTCTCTCATTAAAAGCATGAATTGCTACTGCTTGGGCCAAGTGCTAAGCCCTCAAAATGGCCACTATCACAACCCATTAACCTGTTGTTAATCAGCCACTAGATGATGACAAAGACCCAACATGCGCCGAGTCCTGGTTACTCTGTCCCAGCAGGGATCTGGCCCTATTTCTCATAAGCAAAGCATCTAGCAAACAATTAATACTTAAAAAAAAAAGCATCACAATAAGTTGAAAGGAGGTTGCTTGCCTGCATCCGGGAGGCATCACTGCGCTCTAAAAGACTTACTCTAAGGCTACGTCTTCACTACGAGCGAGGGTTGCGATTCCCCTGCTCCTGTACACATGCTCACACTAGCGCTCATCCAGCTAGCACGAGTATAAACAGCAATGTAGCCCAGCCTAGCTCGCAGCATAAATGTAGCCTAAGTATTATGTCTATTCCAAGGGGAGATGCTACCAGATTGCTCAGTTGAGCACTGCAGAGTTCTTTGGAAGACAGCTGACAACCGTCACTGGGGCCAGGTTAGTCTGTGTATGCCTTCTGGCCAGCTGTTAAATTAAAGCCCAAGCAAGAGAACGTTATCCTTCCCAAGAGCTAGCTTCCCATGCTGGTTTGTCTGCTGCTTTCTGTAAGATTCCCTTCCTCTGTGACTGACATTTCCATTCTTTGCCTGCTTTCCTGACATTTCTAATTGGCAAGCATTTAAGGTGCCTTTCAAATGGCCCCTTCCTAGTTAGCCAACAGCCCCAGATTTTCCTTCGTGAAAAAAGCACTAAGGCTCTGGACCCTGGGCTATGATTTAAAACATTTTCATCTCCTGTATAGAGCTAGTCTTGTATGTGATTATACCATTCAGTTCAGTTTACCTGAGAACTTACAAAAATACCGTCAGAGGTTGTTTTTTCCATATGTGTAAATATTAGGGATGGGAGTATTCCTTATGGGAAATTTGAAACAGTTTCCCTTTTGTTGGCCTGACATTTCCTGCAGCAATTGAAACTTTTGATGTTAAAGATCCCATTTAACTTGTCTCTTTAAGCCTGGCAGGGAAAGGGGCGGGGGCTGGGGGCAGAGTTAGGACAGTATTTCCCTTCCTCCCCAACATCCAGTCAATCAAACTGTAGTAGGTGGGATGAGCGGCTGTATGGGAAGGGGTATGAGGAAGGAAATGTCAGCCGAGTTGAGTAATTTGGAGCAGAGGAATTCAGGCGAGGTTACAGAAGCAGGGCCACATTAAGGCAACTTAAGTTGCTGGGGGTGAGGGTGACGAGGGCATTGCGCCACCTTGGCTCCATGGCCTTCTCCTCCTCCTCCAGGAACAATCTTCTGAGCTAATAGGGAACATACCGCCGGCCTTTTTGAACAGGCCGGGCTTCCTCCAGCCCTGGACCACCACTCCTTGTCTTCAAAAAGACTGGGTTCTTTCCTGGGAGGGGGGCAGGCAGATGAAGCAGGAAAAACAATCAGTGGAGGGTGTAACATACCCACCTGTACTTGCACCGTAGGCGCCAACGTTCTCTGTTCTCAGGGGTGCTTGACCCCTGTGCGGCCCCAGGCCCTGCCCCCACTCCACCCCTTCCCCCAAGCCCCTGCCTCTTCCTGCCCCCGCTCCTCCCCTCCATGCCTCATGCCTCCTTCTTCACACCACTGAACAGCTGATCTCGGCGGGCAGGAGGCACTGGGAGGGAGGGGGGGGCGCTGATCCATGGGGCTGCCAGCGGCTACTGAGCACCCACTTTTTTTTTTGGCCTATGATTTGCACCCCTGTTTAGGGTCAACACCTGTCCTGAATTGGGTGGGGTAGTCCTGAAATGCACAGGTCAAGTCCCTGTCCTGAGCTGAATGACTTCAAGACAGCATTTGTCCTGGATTCCCTGCAGCGCTGCTCTGCGCTTGCCTTAGGCTCATGGGAGACACCAGCCTCTTCTCAGTGGGGGGCAGGACCGAGGTGCACCTTAGCCCTAACTCGCCCTGAGGCCCTGCCCCCTGGCCAGGCCACAAGCTGGAGCCGGGCTGTGATAGGAGCCACCCAGGGAGCCCAGGCTCCTGCGGAGAGACCCAGACCCTCCATCTGCCCTGGACAGCATACCCCAGGGGGTGGGGACATGGGCAGGTGCTGCTCTCAGGCCCCCTGGCCTCCTGCCTAGGGCAGGGGGAGGGTCTAGAGCTCCCCATAGTGGCCCAGGCTCTTCCCACAGCTCCAGCTTCTGGCCTGACCAGGGGGGGGGACCTCGGGGGAAGAGGAGGAACAGGGGGTGGGGCCACTCCATGCGTCTCACTTTTGCCTTTCGAAAAGGTGATCCCCCTACCTCTGTTTCTTGACCGATTGTGATTTTCAAAAGTGCTCCAGGTTGGTGTCCCCTCTGAAGTCAATGGAGAGCACGTTTGAAAGTCCCACCCTCAATCATGTAACTAAGCCCCCCGCCGCAGACTCTGATCTGACACAGGCCTCCTTGTGTGGCTTTCCCATAAATTGTTCCAGGCTGAACAAAAACAACCACCACCTTGAGTTGTTAGAATCCTGAACCCTGACATTGGCGTGACCTGTAGCTCTTAATAGTAGGAAATGACAGTCAGACAGAGTACAGGACAAGGTAGATTCCCGGTTAGTAATGGACATAATTACATTAGTCAGTCACACAACATAACTTGATGTTAAGAAATATTTTTGGCATGTCACAAAGAAGTTAGATATTGTCACACACACCCCAACAGTTACAATGTCAAAGCAACATAATACGGGCTTTATTTTAACTGTAACATACATTTGCATAATAATGTTCTTCATAGTTACAATGAGATCTATGCTTCCCTGTTTGGGCTTTTCTTTTTTCCTTCATTTTCTCTCTCTTGGAGGCAACTCCCTCGTGCTCTCACCTCCACAAGTAGAAAAATCAAACAATTCTCTCTCATGACTGTTTTTTCAAGCGTGGGGGGGGGAGAGGGAATGAGGATCAGCACTTTCTCAAAAGTAGGTCCCTTTAAGGCACTTCAAGTTGGACACCCAAAAATCGACCTAACCTCCATTCACTAGTCACTTTTGAAAATATTTATCTTCATCTTTAAATATGTCATAGTCATGAGATTAGCCAAATTATGTCAGTGGTTATTCTTTTTGTTAATGCTTATAAATAATGAGCTAAGACTGAACAACACCATGGGATGAGAAAACAGGAATTGGACCTATATAGATGCAATTATTTTAGAAGGAAAAACTACCTAGTGCTGGAATATCCATTCAGTATAACTCTAATTATACACAGATGCTTATTGGTCCCTCTCTAAGCCTATCACTATAAAGGATATTAACTACAGACTCACTCTCTCTCTGAGTTCCCCTTAGAGAATTCCCCGAGAATAGAGAAACACACACGCCCTCTCAGGTGTAATCAGAGAGGGTATTATTTAACTCATTATTATTTGCATTATAGTTAACATCCGGAGGCTAAGTGCTGTAAAAACACATAGTGAGAGACAGGCCCCAATGTGAAGAACTTCCATTCAGTTTGGATAGAAAGATGGGGGCACAGGGAAGTAGTGTGATTTGTTCAAGATTGGTGGGAATAGGATTTGGGGCTGATCAGTCTCTTCGGATGATGTATTCGGATTTGTTTCAGAGCTTCCCTCTCCTGCTTCCGCTCAAGAGGTCAGCTGTATCAACATAGGGCTCTTGAGTGGAGTAGAGAGGTTATTTTACCTCGTTATTTGGCACTGGTGTGATCACTGCTGGAATACTGTGTCTAGTGCTAGTGTCTAAAGTTCAAGAAGGATGTTGATAAATAGGAGAGGGGTCAGAGAAGAGCCACAAGAATGACTAAGGGATTAAAAACATGCTTTATAGTGCCAGACTCAAGGAACTCTATCTATTTAGCTTCACCAAGAGAAGGTCAAGGGGTGACTTGATCACAGTCTATAGTTACTTACATGGGGAACAGATATTTGATAATGGGCTCTTCAGTCTAGCAGAGAAAGGTATAATATGATCCAATGGCTGGAAGTTGAAGCTAGACAAATTCAGTCTGGAAATAAGGTGTACATTTTTAACAGTGAGGGTTACTAAAGGTTGTGGTAGATTCTCCCTCACTGGCCATTTTAAAATCAAGATTGGACGTTTTTCTAAAAGATCTGCTGTAGTTCAGACAGGAATTGTTGCAGGGATGTTCTATTATGCAGGAGATCCGACTAGGTGATCACAGTATTCCCTTCTGGCCTCAGGATATTCAAAGGTGGGGTGGGCTGAGAACCGTTAGCTTCCTGCTGACTTCCTGCAGGGAGGCAGGAAACAACTTGGGATCAGAGATGGGAGGAGACAGAAGGAGGGAGCGTGGTGTTCTCGATCTTGATTGGCTCCTAGGCTGACTCAAAGAAGGAGGAAAGTCCAGCATGTGTGCTGACAAAAGCCGCATCCTAGAACTTAACACATGTGAGTGTAAGCAAAAAAGTTATGGAAGAAGACAAGACATGAAATAAATGGAAAAGGAACGACAGAAAAACAGAATGAGAGAAATAAAGAGACTTGCTGCCTGGAACCTATAGCAATAATTAGTGAGCACAGAAGTTATGAAAAAACCTGAAATAGACAATACTGTGATGGGCAATAGTCCATCTGAATAACAGCAGATGGTGGGGGATCACTTTGGATGGGCCAGAACTGGTACTACGGACTGTGGGACATGGATAAATGGGATCCGGCTCTCCAACTTGAGTTTGGTTTTGCAACTTTTTGATCTTTGCACTCGTATGTTGTAAAGTGGTTTCTAAACCACTTGAACTAAATTTCTAACGCACTTGGCTGTGAAATTCAGACACCTCCCGAGTCATCAAATGAATAAATAAACTAGATCTTAGGTGAGAGATTAATATTTGACTGTTACTTCATTCTTGGGAAACACCTACGGGCTGGTTGTACTGGATTCAGGAGGCAGATGTAGTTTTAAACTTGGATCAAAGGGATTTTAGCTGGAAACAAATTACTTGGACTTAGCAGACTGCCTTATTAATCATATCTGTATCACCACTTTACGGTACTTCTAAAGGGCACCGTAGTGCAGACGTATTTTATCTTGTTATGTCTCATAACTATATTGCGTGATGTTTGTGAAATATGATTTCTGTCATGCCGTATACCAGAGCCACAGGCCTTTGGCAAATTTAAAAACTCTTAGCCTACTTTAGATAGAACTAATAAATCAGAGCAGTTGCTCAAGCCACAACTTAGGTGGTATCAATCAGACCAGTGGAAGCTATGATACAACCTAATTATCATTGTGACTCCACCTACACTTAATGTGAATGTTTCTCTCTTGTTCCCCAGAGGGTCAACACGAAAGCTTAAATATGTACTTCAACATTGTCGATTTCCAAAGGCAGCACTGAAAAGACAAATGTTTAATACTTATAGTGGTGTAAGTAAGGGGAAAGGTGGAGGGGGACAACTATTATGGGATGTGAGTAAAGACATTTTAGAATGGAGACAGGGGAGAGAAGCCCTGTGGGTGAAATTCACCTCTATGCCACGTAAGCCCCATTTATGTCCTCAAATTAGGCCCTTTAAGTGGGACTTAAGTGGTGCAGAGATTTTGTGCTGGCTGCCGTGAATTTCACCCCACCAGACACAGGTCCCAGGTCAGCAAGGTACTTAAGCATACATATAATTTTAAGCATGTGAGGACTCCTCACAGGTTTAAATTTACTCAGATGATAAAGTACCTTGGTGAATCGGGGGCATAGCACTGGCTGTCGTGAGCAGACCTGCTAAAGGTAATGGAACTATTCAGAGTAATGAGTGAAGTGGAAGGATCGCCAGTGGTTAGGATGCTGGGACACAGGATTCTATTCCCTGCTCTGCTACACAATTCTTGAGTGACCTTGGACAAGTCACTCAGAGTATGTCTACACTGCAAAGAGAAAAGCCCGTTTCAGAGCCCAGGCTCAGGCAGTGGGGCAAAAAGTATCAGTGTAGACATTCCCACTTGGGCGGGAGCCTGGGACCTGAAACTTGGCAAGGGGTGAGGATCTCGAAGCCCAGGCTCCCGCCCAAGTGGGAACGTCTACACGGATACTTTTTGCCCCACTGCCTGAGCCCTGCAAGCCCAAGGCAGCTGACCCGGCTCTGAGACTCAATGCTACAGGTTTTTCTCTGCAGTGTAGACATACCCTGAGTCTTCTGTACCTCAGTTCCTCATCTATGAATGAGAATGATAGAACTAGAGCTAAGGACATTTTTCAGCCAAAAAACCTTTTTTTGATGAAAAATGCAGATTCAGCAACACCAAAACTTTTCAAGAATTCATGTAGATTTTGCCGAATTTGTTTGTTTATAAAGAAAACAACAAATTCGAAAAAATATGAAAGGTTTTATTTTGACATTTTCAAAATGAAACATTTTGATTTTTCAGTCAGAAACTACTTTGTTTCAAAACTTCCTTTAATTTTATTTTTTTTAATTAAAAAAAATTTAAGTGGGTGAAATTGAAACAAAATGTTTTGACTTTGTCAGAACTAAAGATATATTATTCGATCCAAACCAAATATATTTTCAGCTTTTCAATTCACTGACAATTTTGAAAATGTTCAGTTTCAGTCTGGCCCAAAATGAAATTTTTTGACTTTTCAAAATTGCCAAAAAACAAATTCTGTTATTTGCCTAGCTGATTACCTAATCTCCCAGGAGTACTGTGAGGATAAATACATTAAAGATTGTGAGGTGCTCAGATACTTATGATGACTATATATAAGAAATCCATGGATCACCACACTTACCTCCAGCACCTCTCCCACCCCCACCCCCACTGCACCAAGAAAGTGGTTATCTATAGCCAGGCACTCAGATACCATTTGCTCTGAAGAGAAAGTCCGGGACACACACCTAACCACACTTCACTAAACAAGGACACGCCACCAGAGAAGTAGATCACATTATGGAAAGGGCCACCCAAATACCCCAGAAGAACCAACTTCGATATAGGAAAATATAAACAACTGACTACACAATCCTACTTGTCACCGAACATACCCCACATGGGTTCTAGTGTGAGAGCATCAAACAGTGACAACCCAATACCTGAGGGGGACCCCATCCTGAAAGAAATCTTTCCCAAGTCCCTTCTTTTGGCCTTCAAACAGATCCCCAACCTCACCAAGCTTGTCATCAGAAGAAAGCTCTTGACAGACCAGGACACATCAACTCAAAGCAGCACCAGACTGCCAGAACAACAGATGCAAAACCCACAGACATCGCTCTGCTGATTACTACCCCCCACAACACACCATTCAAGATCCAGGGGTCCTACACATGCCTATCACAACATGTCGTGTAGCTTATCCAGTGCTACAAATGCCCCAACAACTATTTGGTGAAAACAAAAACAATCACTACGCTCGCAAATGAATTTGCATAGAAAAATGATAAAAGACAAACACACCCTATCACTGGTGGGTGAACACTTTTCGCCGAACGTTCACTCCAGACCTCAGTCCTCATCCTCAAAGGAAACCTGCACAACGACTTAAAAAAACCAAACAAACCTGGGAACGTCAATTCATAACTCTGCTGAACACTAAAAACCATGGACTTAACAGAGACCCTGATTTTACGGTTCATTACAACAATTTGTAACACACCCTACTGCCTGCTAATGCACCGTTGTCAAACAACTGCAGAGCTGTTAATTGCATATTTCATTTTAAGTGGTCTCCTACAGCATGTGTGAACCCTTATATTTCACAACCTTATATTTCACTTGGACACTCTGGTTACATTCTCCAGACCGGAGGAAGAGCTCTGTGAAGCTCAAAAGCTTGTCTAGTCCACCAACAGAAGTTGGTCCAATAAAAGATATTACCTCACCTACCTTGTCTCTAAGATAAGGAGATAAGTATTGCACCCATTAGTAAGTGTTTGCATAACTGAGCCCTAAGTCATTTCTTGAGGTATTTCGTAATCCTAAAATTATTATTATTATTAAAGTACCACCAGGAGAACTAGTGACTTTGAATTGGTAACTGACAATATTTAAACCAAAAAATAGGATATTTTGGGGACACCAAGGTTTTTTTTGTTTGGTTTGGTTTGGCTTGGCTTTTGAATTAACAGCTGCCTCACCACAGTGATCAGAAGGTAAAGAAGTTTTCTTTGAAAAAAAAAATCCTCAAAATGATATATTTCAGTGGGTTAATTACTGCTGTTCTTCTTTGACCTTTTTTGTTTTCGTCTGCTTTTCACTGCATTTACAATCCAACATTTTCCTTTGACACTGTGCAGGGCTCTGGGTAAAATGAGTTTGGTGTAATCAGGTGTGTTGCTGGTGAACTGCAGCCCACAGTACAAAGGCAGCACTGTTTTTCACAAGCATAGTCAGTAATATTCACTCAACAGAAGAGCCGAGCGACATGGCAATATCCATCAACCCTCTGCATTAGCTCATAATTAAAGAAAGGTCAGCGGCTTTACCTTTATGAGAACTACATTTATCTTTGTACGGTTAAAAAACAAACATATACAAATTTCACAACGGAAACTTTTGTTGACATCCAGAAACATGAAACCCAAGACATGAAAAATGTTACACAGCCAGCTGAGTTAATCTAATAAGGCTCATGAGATTGATTTACCTCACCAGTTGCAGAGCTGTTGAGATAATTTTTTGTAGCTAACAGCACATGCTGATGTACTCCAGTTTTTTCATGCCTTGCTAGCGAAGAGAGGCCGTGATTCACCCTGGTTAGTGACCTTTTCTCATTTTCATAGCCAGCCAGAGCCAGGATATATTCTTAATTTTGTTTTTGTGGATCCATTCATTAGTAAATTACACATAGTGAGAAACAATTTTCACCTGGAAATTTCAGCTGGATACAGCTTTTATCTTCAAATACTGTGAGCTACTTAGGAAAAAAAATAGAAGTAAAACCATTCCCCATTTTTAGAACTCAGACGGAGGCTCTTTAAGGTACTGAAATGTGATTTTTGTTTTTGCATGTTTTACCAGTTCTGGAGGGTTGGACTAGATGACCTCCTGAGGTCTCTTCCAACCTTAATCTTCTATGATTCCATACAAATCCAGCTGCAGAACTGCCAGAAAACAGCTAGAACAGCTAAGGCTAGAAGAGAAGTTCCAGAAGTCTCATGAGAAAGCATTATTAATATTACTTTGTTTTACACTAGGAACCAGGGTCCCTGAGATCAAAACCCCACTGTGCTTGGCAACGGTGCATATGCATAGAAGAGAGAGTCCCTGCCCTAACTTAGGCCTGGTCCACACTAACCCCCCACTTCGAACTAAGGTACGCAAATTCAGCTACGTTAATAACGTAGCTGAATTCGAAGTACCTTAGTTCAAACTTACCGTGGGTCCAGACGCGGCAGGCAGGCTCCCCCGTCGACTCCACGTACTCCTCTCGCCGAGCTGGAGTACCGGCGTCGACGGCGAGCACTTCCGGGATCGATCCGGGATCAATTTATCGCGTGTCTAGACAAGACGCGATAAATCGATCCCAGAAGATCGATTGCTTACCGCCGGACCCGGAGGTAAGTGTAGACCTACCCTTGCTTACAATTAGAGCTGGGTGAATAATGAATTTTTCAGATCACTGATAATTCCAAAAACTCAAAAATAAAATACAATAAAATTCATTTTGGGTTGAATGAAAAATAAAAATTTTCAGTGAACTGAACAGTTGAAAAAAAAAAAAAAAGTAATTGGGAGGTCAAACAAAATGTTCTATTTGATCCGAAACAAGACATGTTTTGATTTTGAGCTTTTATAATGTTTTTAAATTAAAAAATTAAGAAAAGTTTTAAATGAATTCATTTTGTGCCAAGTTTCATTTTGAAAATGTCTAAATTAAACATTTTGATTTTGTCTGATTTTTTTTTCCTGACAGGAACAATCTGGTGAAATCAAATGCAAATTTGTAAAATGTTTCAGTTTTGCCAAATCTGCATTTTTTGCTGAAAAAAAGGTTTTGGTCAGCAGAAGAATTATACACCGAGGTTAGTCAGCAAATAATTGTGAATAACAAATACAAGTATTTGAAAATAGTGATTTGTTCATGGACAATTCAAACGCAGAATAAGTGGGGAAATTCATCAAATGAATTATTCATTACGAGTGACTAGACCAACTCTAGTTATAACCAGTTACCACTCACCTAGATAGCCAGAAAAGAGTTTGATAATTTTCTCACGGTCACTCCAAGAACAATGGCTTCCTCTTCCAAAGAGACGTGGGGCCAAATATTCCTCTTGCTTACACCAGAGAAACTTGCTGTCTTCAGTGGAGTTACACCAAAGAACCTGAGAGGAGACACTCACCTAGGATACTTCATTTACTTGCATGGCTAAATTCCAAGTAACCACCTTCAGACTCATCTAAATGCCTGCTGTACTTGCAATTACCTAAATTATTCTTCCCATCCTGTGCTAATTTTTTCTTAGTGTGGATGACAATAATCGGGAAACGTGAATGAAAACGGCAGCCAGATGTACAGAGGAACATAGTCCAGCAGCTAAGACACTAGCCTACAATTTGGAAGGCTCTGAAACAGGCTTTCTGTATGACCTTGCATAAGTCATCTTTGACTTTGGTGAAAGTTAGGAGCCTAAATACCTTGGAGGATCTGGGCCTTTGTTCCCCATCTGTGAATGGGGATGATAGGTGTCTTGTAAGCATAAATACATTTTAAAAGCTCGTGAGGTGATCATATTCTCATAGTGGGGGCATGTAAGTACCTTTGACAGGTAGGGCTGATTTAGCCGAACAATTCTGAAAACATGGCCTGGATGACCTATTCCTGTTGAAATGTTTCAGATCCCCAAGCACTGACCACATTTCCAAAGAGAATCAGAGCAAATGGTTAATAATAATAATGTGACGTTATAGTACTTAAAAAAGAACTACACTTTGCTGATATTCTGTTGTCAGCATTGGCAAGCAGCGGGAGGGAAGTAAAACACTGATAACATTACTGTATTGTTCATGTAGGTCCCCAACCTTAACATGCATCTGTATCTTCTGTCTCAAGAGGTTGCTCTCTTTTCATCAAACACATTCCAGGAGGTAGTAGTGAACGTACGGACAGAACACAGCAGATTGATCCATTAACTCTCGCCCTAGCTCTGCATTCCAAATGGGAGGATTTGGTAAGCTCAAAATGTAAACACGCTCACAGGATCTGGTTTACCACTGCTGCTACTTTGACTTGTTGTAGGTGCTGCAAACCTTTTCAGGTGCTACAACTTCTTCTTTGATATGTGGTGTTTAATTAAGTACGGGCACAAAGCAAGCTAGTCTTTATGTGCCTTGGGTTATCATCTCAAAAATGTAAGGCCAGATTCTCAGTTAGTGCGAATCCATGTAGCTCCACTGAAGCATGAGACTCTTAATATATGTCTAAAATTAATAACGTGTTCCCTCTTTGCCAGAAAAGATGCAATTCAATGCGCATTCGTTCCCCTTTGATGGACAGTCCCTTAAAGAGCTTCCATTTAGCAATGGATAAAATTAAAAGTCCAGCCTGTCACAGCTCTAAACATGCTTTTCATGCCTGATCTTTTTCATTTGGATTGGGTTTACCCACTAACACACCTTTGATGTTATCATTTTCTTATTGTGGCGGCTAACAACACAGTTGTATGTGCTTGGATAACCCACACAAGCAGCGTTTGGCTCTCTGTCCCTCTCTAGTGGTTAGTCCATGTACAGAGGTTTATGCGTCTGCTACAGCCCGTTTGCTGAGGTGCCTGGGTCTTTAGCTCAGACAGTAGAAGCTCTTTACTTTAGTTCCAGAAGTGCAATAACCACAGAGGATGACTCATCCAAGACTGAAGACTGAAAGATTGTGGTTCATCATAGGAAGAAATTGCCTTTTTTTCAGGTAGCACACTGGCCAAGGGTGTCTTTGTCCCCCTCTAGTAACAGGGCCATTTAAGAGGCTATCAACTACTAGAGCTGGTCAGAAAATACTCCATCTCCCCCTACAGATAATGTTGCCTTGTTGGCAATGTATCAAAAAAATGAAATATTTGGGTCAAAAATATAAAGTATTTATATTCGACATAGCACCCTGGTGCCTCCTGGAGTTGTAGTTCAGATGCTGTATGTTCCCACAGCTGTCTCGCATGACCTTCTCATATACAAACTAGGGAAATACAACCTAGATGGAGCTACTATAAGGTGGGTGCATAACTGGTTGGAAAATCGTTCCCAGGGAGTAGTTATCAGTGGTTCACAGTCATGCTGGAAGGGCATAATGAGTGGGGTCCCGCAGGGATCAGTTCTGGGTCTGGGTCTGTTCAGTATCTTCATCAATGATTTAGATAATGACATAGGGAGTATACTTATAAAGTTTGTGGATGATACCAAGCTGTGCAAGTGCTTTGGAGGATAGGATTAAAATTCAAAATGATCTGGACAAACTGGAGAAATGGTCTGAAGTAAATAGGATGAAATTCAATAAGGACAAATGTGAAGTGCTCCACTTACGAAGGAACAATCAGTTGCACACATACAAAATGGGAAATGACTGCCTAGGATGGAGTACCGTGGAAAGGGATCTGGGGGTCATAGTGGATCACAAGCTAAATGAGTCAACAATGTAATGCTGTTGCAAAAAAAAGCAAACATCATTCTGGGATGTATTAGCAGGAGTTGTAAGCAAGACATGAGAAGTAATTCTCCCGCTCTACTTCGCTCTGATTAGGCCTCAACTGCAGTATTGTGTCCAGTTCTGGGCACCACATTTCAGGAAAGATGTGGACAAATTGGAGAAAGTCCAGAGAAGAGCAATAAAAATGATTAAAGGTCTAGAAAACATGACCTCTGAGGGAAGATTGAAAAAAAATGGGTTTGTTTAGTCTGGAGAAGAGAAGACTGAGAGGGGACATGATAACAGTTTTCAAATACATAAAATGTTACAAGGAGGAGGGAGAAAAATTGTTCTTAACTTTTAAGGATAGGACAAGAAGCAATGGACTGAAATTGCAGCAAGGGTGGTTTAGGTGGCAGTGGAGAGGAGTGAGCAGGCAGACCGGGCATGCCTTGGGGGAAGAGATGGAGAGAAGTGAGTGATGGGTGGGGAGGGCCTCGGGGAGGAAGCGGAGAGGAGCAAGCGGGGGTGGGATCAGGGAAGGGAGCAGATTGGGGGTGGGAAGAGGTGGAGTGAGGGTGGGGCTTCAGAGGAAGAGGCAGAGTGGGGGCAGGCCCATGGTCCGGGCACTGGTGGGCCCCCCACACACTTCTATGGCCCTCATGTCTAAGCCTCCCCAAACAGAAGACTCGCACGCTGCCTATGTCTACTGTGCAAATGTCCGAGATACTTCTCCTCCCAGGTGACAAACCCTTTGTCATAGGGAAATTCAGTAAGATGGAGAGGATAGAGGAGGGCCTTTGAGGAGAATTCAAGAAAACATTCAATGGGAGATAGAGAACAGTGGCTCTGGTGCACGACCTCTACATGCTCTTCAGAGGCACCGTTTCCCACTGAAGCCCAAATCTGCTGAGTTTTGCCAACACCCAGACTCTCTTTTGGATGTAACTTTACTGTGATTCACAGTTTGTTCATCTCAGGATGCATTTATACAGAGGCTCTCACCTTCAGTAGAAAGTCCAAGCCTTTTGGCAGACACATTCTGTGCTCCTTCCTCAGGCCACTGGCTTTGATATGAATTTTGTCTGACTACAAAGAGATTAAGCTTTGCAGAAAATGGCTGTTAGATGGCATAGAATAAGCTTGTAATATCTATTTAGGACTAAAAAATTGCTTGGTCAGAATTACTCTTCTCCTCCTACATATTCTCCACTACGTAAGTGCACATTTGCTGACAATGACATTGGGTTCAGTTTTGCACCCGTTGAAGATGATAATTTTGCCATTGATTTCACTGGGAACAGCATGCAGCTGGTATCTGGCACACATTATATAGTCAGATTTTACTGGCACATATGATAACATTTACAAGAGTCTGGTGTCAGAGCATATAATCTTCACAGGATTTTGTAATCTTCCAAGATTGTAATCTGTACATTGGCACCATCTGAAACAAATCAAAATAAGAAATTGCCAGTTTAATAAGTTGTAAATTTTTAACACAGATATATTCAAATATGTCCCAGACATTAGTCTTAATTTTTCAAAGTAAGCTGTTCTCGAGTTATGAAAGAGAAGAGCAAATCCCAGGCTCAGAAAACAAAAATCACGCCACCAATTTTCTTTAGATTTTTCTGAGAACACTTTAGCACAAATATGGAGTGTGACCATCTCCTGGTCTATAGTGTTTTTCTTAAGCACCAGCTCCTGGAATCATATGACGACTTGGGAATCACAGCTGTTATTTTAAAAAAGTCAAATTTCTAGCCCTCACAGTTGGGGAGAAAAGCTTGGGAATGTGATCAAAAATCAGAAGCCAAATAAAAAGAATCCTTAATTTATTATTTGCAAATTCTCATTATTTTTTAGGGTGGGCAATGTTGGTGTGCGAGATGTGTATATTTGTTATACAGATATAAGGGAGTTTATAATGTGTGTGCCACAAGGACTGCTAGGTTTTTTTGCTGATACAGACTAACACGGCTACCACTGAAACCTATAATGTGTTTGTGTATACCGGTCTATCTGGCAATCAGCCAGGAAACAGAGACAATTAAGTATTTCATAATGAGCCAGATTGTGATCACCTTACTCAACAAGTGATCCTACTGAAATCTATGCAGGCAGTAAGGTGCTACTTAGTAGAAGGAAGGGAATCAGAATCTGGCACCCTAAATAAGATCAGTGATTTCCAGTGTGCATAACAGTGTCAAATCTGGCCCCAATCAGGATACAGGTTCCTGCTCCAAAAGAGGATTTTTGTTTAGATTCACAACAGGGACTGTAAAATCCTTTGAAAATTCCCCAAGGTGTTAATTGGTTTTTATGCAAACCCATCTGATGTCCTAGCCACTCTAAGGAATTTTTCTTCCAACTTCCTACCATTGCTAACACTGGTTCAGCTTCACCAGAGTTAGCAATGTTGGGAGCGCTGGCATAAATGCACTGCTGGTATTGTTAACACCATATCAATTTGGTCTGCTCGCAGTAGGGTCACATGGCCCCAGCAGCTAGTGGTCTATGTACACTTGGGGGCCAAATCCAAATTGTATTAAGCCTTTCCATTGACTTCAACGGCCTTTGGATTAGGCACCAATAAAACTTGACTCCAATTAGCGAGGGTGCAACTTTTTCCATAGACTTTTTGTTGGTGGGTGAAGGGGTTATTTCTTTCTGATGGAAAGTGGTTTCTTCAACTAAATGGACATTTTCATGGGGGGGGAGGGGAAGTCCCATCTTTGGTGGAAATCTTTGAGTTTTCGTTGAAAAACTGAAAACTCCAAGCTCCCAAATTGCGCTTTTAAACCAAAAAGTTTCAGTTTTCTAAAAGCCAGTCGTTTCTCAGCAGCGGAAAACCGGAAAAAAATAAAAGTCTGATGAAAACTTGAAAAGATTCAATAAAAAAACATGCGGAAAATCATTTTTTCAGCGGTGTGTGTCAGGGGATTTCGCAGAATCATAAATCTATTATATACAGTAAAGAACTTCCTCTTTGCAGCAGCTGCAGAACCCTTTGAAATGGGCGAAAGATCTATGGAAAGCACTCGGGCAAACGAGGTGGAAATTAGAGAGGGAGCTGTATCAAGAGGAATATACTATTTAAATGAAATGCATTGAGAGCCAGATTTCGATCCGCTGAATACAGCTATTCTTGTTCACATGGGGCAGCACCTTATGCTACAATTAGCCCATTTGGCTTCAGTGGGACTTTGTGAATTGCAGGTACGACTCAGTGTGAGCATAGGCATCACAATCTAGTCCATTGTAATTTAGAAATAAAATTCTATTTGTGTATTGAGTTCTTATCTAAAGGATGAGGGAATCTACAGTATGCTAATGAAGGCTTATCAGCTGTGCTGGCAAAATCCCAGGGGATGATAAAGAGAAAGAGAGAATGGGAAAGAGACACTTTGGCTATGAAAACAAGTCTTGCTGGAACAAGAGATGATAGCAGTGCTGCAACTGAGAGAGAGAAAGAGAAAGAGACTTCCGTTCCTGGGACAAGATCCCTTCCTGAGGCATGTCACTGAAGGAGATACACAGATTTCCACTGACAGATTGGTGCACCAAATACATTATGAATCTTGCAGCTGAGGACAAAAGGTCTTTCTACCGTATACAGGAGAGAATTACAAAAGCAACTAGAACTACCCAAAAAAATCAAAATTTTTAGGTTCCCAGCCTGAGACACAAAAAAGAGCCTGATTTCAGAGGGCAGGTGCTCAGCACATTTCGGGGTGGGGAAAAATCAGATCCTTTTAAGGTGTCTCAAATTGGTCACCCAAAATTCACTAGTCCCTTAAATCTTGGCCTGAGCTTTTTCCATCTGATTTAATGAACATTTTTCTAGCAAGGATTTTAGGCCTATTAAAGTGTCTCAGTCCAGCTATGTTTATAGAGTCACTCACATTTAATACTTTCCCTTCATTCTAATGAGGATCTCTTCATCGGCCACAAGCTGACCTGGATTTCAGGAGTGGTGGCAGGGGCAAGCAATCCCAGAGGAAGAAGGGATAAGGAGAATGGATAAGGAGAGCTATAACCAGCTGGGGGCACGTCTACACGACAACACTGCAGCTATGCTCTTGTAGCCCCAGAGTGTAGACACTTCCTACATCGATGTAAGGAGTTTGTCCCCTTCCGTATAGGTAATCCATGTACCTGAGGTGACAGTAATTAGGCTGACAGAAGAATTCTTCTGTTGACTTCGCTGCGTCTACACCAGACGCTAGGTTGGCTTCACTAGGGCACTCAGGGGTATGAGGTCGATCTAAATTTTAAGCACAGACCAGATCATGGCATACACACAAGAGCAAAAGGTGTTGCAGTACCCTCCTCAAAAGGGATTGTGATGAAGATGGCTGCAGCGAGTGTGTGGGTGACCGGCTAAATACCTGGGGAATATAAGGAGTTGCTGTGCTGAGCATAAGAAATTTCAGATGCAAAATGATTTATTTTGGGGAAAAGTTATGATCAACCCTGGTTAGAGCCTTCAGGGGGGAAACAGTTGTTGGAAATAGAACTGTGGTGGAACCTGGACACTAGGGGTGAGGGTTTCAAAGCCACCAATGAGATTTGTATTCCCAATTCCCATTCATTTTAAAGGGGAACTTGGTGTCCAAATCCCTTAGACAGCTTTGAAAATCTGAGCTTAGCGGCCTGGTCTAAAGCCCACTGACGTCAATGGGAGTCTTTCCATTGACTACAGATCAGGTCCCGGGCTGATGGGCAGTTTAGAAATGAGGGTGGGTGGATGGAGGCCACAATGGAAGGATTAATAAGCACTTGAGAACAAGGATGTGGAATGGAAGGCCTCCTGTGTCAGTCACTATGGGGCTATTGCTGCGTCCCCTTATACAGCTGCGACTGTATCCCCTTGTAAACATCAACCTTCAATCCAATCAGCTGTGTCTTATCTAGTGTAAAGCCTACAGAGTCACGTCACATGGTCCATGAAAAGCAGAGCTGCCTCCAGCCCCACACAGGGAAAAGCAAAATCCTCACCAGCCTCCTGCTTCAGATCCTGCCAGTAAGCAGGAGTGGGGCAAGGTGAGACCATATTTGCTGAGCAGCGGCCAGTTGGCAGTTCCAGATGCCAGCATGATGACAGTCAGGGCCTGCTCCCTCTCCCTGAGTCTCATGGGCAGGGTGGACAAAGAAGAAATCCATCTGTCCGTGGGGGGAAGGGATGAAGCGTCCCCATTCCCAGCTACTCTCCCAGCAAGTTCCCCTTCTCATCTGCGTTTCTGCGGGGGTCTGGTCAATACACCCCAGTGCTGTTCCGCCTCCTCAAACATCTCCGGGTGGATCGCAAGCCCAGATAGTGAGTGTCCATCTTGTGATAGGGACGGGAAGTCCTGGCCTTTTGTTCCGCTGCTCCTGGCCCTTTAACCTACCCCACAGAGAGCTCTCTTAAATGGTAAGTCCCATCGGGAAAGGACCATACTTCCCTCTGGGCCATGCTCACTTTCAGGGCTTATCCAATAAGCATGTCTCAGCTTTAGAGAGTTTAAAGGGTCAGTATCGAGAGCAGGAGCAGTGTTGGCCAGTCCTACAGCAAGATGGGATTGGTGGGTGGGTCTCCCATCTCCCTGCCTGAGACAGTCTAAAGGGCCTTGATCCTCAGAACAGGCAGCGCACCTGCCCTCTCACAAATCAGGTGTCTCCAGTTGGGCACTGGCCACGGATCGTCCCTTCTCAGGGTGCCCTATGACATCAAACCGCAGCAGGACAGGTGTGCCTTCCTCAGCTCCCATTCTCAGACTCCAGCACGCCTTCGCTCATGTCCAATTCTATCCCTGGCTGGAGCCAGTTCGTTGTCCCACACAGGGTGAGATAGTCCTTGAAAGCCCAACGCAGTCCAAAGACACCTCATGGCCTAGTACTGGTGTCTTCTCCCAAGCTGGCCTTCCTCCAGTCTCCATCTGTTCTTGTATTCCATAGCCACTCCAGCCCTTCCATCTGGAGTCCTTTCCAGGCTTCTTCCTACCTCGCAAACCTCTTTCCTAGGCCTCACTGGCTTTACAGGCTTCCTAGGTCTTTCCCAGAGGGCTCCCCCCTGACATGACAGTTCTCCTCTGAGATCTCTAATCCCTAGAGGACACCTACCCTTCCTCAGCTGCACCAGGTTAATAAAACGGGCTGGCTGGCACCAGCCCTCTGACCCTTAAATGGACAGACCATCCAGTCACAGGCACCCATAATTGAGCCTCCCTAACTCATCAGGCCTTTGTCAAAATCATGGCCATTATTTATGACTGAAAAATAGCCCAACCTCCCATTCCCCTCCCTCTGCTTTTCAGACAGCAGTCTACAGAACCAGCATCATCATCACAGTTGGGTAGGTAATGATAATACCTAGCTCTGATATGGCACTCTTCATTAGAGGATCTCAAAGCACTTCACAAAAGCGGGAGTCGGTATCATTATCCCCATTTTACAGATGAGGAAATTGAGGCCTGGGGAGGTGACTTGTCCAAGGCCACCCAGCAGGCCAGTGGCAGAGTTGAGAACAGAACCTAGGTCTGCAGAGTCCCCGTCCAATGCCCTATCCTCTAGACAGCGCAATTCAGAAATCCACATTTGTACAAGGTTCTCCCCAAACCTGGAGCTCCTTCCCACACCTGACTACTGTGATCTTTTTCAAGGTAGCATTTAATGTTATAACCCAGCCAATCCATGGAGCTTCTATGAAGACCTAACAACAGAGAAAACAAAGAGTAAATTCAACAGGATTCTCGCTTCTTGTCGGCAGTCATCCATCCAGAAGCAAGCTCCTGCACCCCCATGTCTTCTCCTAATACTGCTCCTTAGTGACAAAAGGAGCTACATCTGCAGACAAAGAACGTGCTGGATTTCCCATCTGCTGGCAAAAAATAAGGAGAATGTGGAAGAAGTGGAACCGGTGACACACAAAGTGAGAGGAAAAATTGTAAGAGGAAAAGAGAGCACTGGGGGGAAGGAGTGGAGAAAGAACCAAAGCAGGAATACCGGTCACAAAGACAGAGGTGAAAAAAGCAACCCACAACTCAGCTGCAGTAAAAGGCACCAAGAACAGCATTTGAGAGAAGACACCACAAGGCAAATCATATAGGTTCTGTCTTTGTACAGTGCCTAGCTCATAATGGGGTCCTGGTCCATAACTGGGACTCCTAGGAGCTACCACAATACAACTTATAAATAATAAAAGTAACAGGTACAAAAAGAGCAAGAAGCAACCAAGCAGAACACAGTAAACCAGAGCAGTGGTGTCTGCTCCAAATTGCCAAAGGTAATTGAAACTCGGTGGGAGCAGATCTCTTGCCAAACTAAGTCTGATGGGACATTCATTGCTGCAACTGGTTATAACAAGCCCAGAGAAACCTTGGCAACCTACGGATATGGGGCCAGATCCTCAGCTGGTGTAAACTGGCAAAGCTCTATTGCAGTCAGCGGTGGTAGGCCAATTTATACCAGGTTTATTTTTTCCTAGCATTTACAGCCGGAAGGGACCATTAGACATCTAGTCTGACTTCTTGTATATCACAAGCCATTATATTTCACCTAGCTATCCCTGTATTGACCCCAATTACTTGTATGTAGCTAAAGCATGTTTTCCAAAAAGGCATCCATTCTGGGTCTCAAGCCATCCAAAAAAAACATGGAGAATCCACCACTTCCTTTGGCAGTTTGGTCCCATGGTTCTCACTTAAAAAAAAAAAATGTGCCGAATTTCTAATTGAAAGTGACGTCCTCAGCTGACGATATCCTCATTGACTTCAATGGAGCTAGATTAATTTACACCTGAGAAGGACCTGTCCAAAGACCCCTAATACACTACAACCACCAGAGGCCTGTATGTTGTAAAATTTCTCACAGAACAGTCATCAGATGGTAAAATCTTTTACACCTTTATTGGTCTGAGTTAGATTTGATTTAGTCTCTTGGGTAGGGAAGGCTCCAAGTTTCATTATCATTCTGCTCAAGTCATCCACCCACTTTGATCTGCTATGTTGTTACCATAATTATCTGCATTACCATCCATTATCCCCATCAGCACAGCTTCAAGGATCAACTTTACAGAGTCAGCTAATCACCTAGAGTCATAATTAGAGCAGGGAAGATATTGCAAAAGACATTTAATAAATAGACATTTGAATTTTTAAAATTAATTTGCTTCAGCTGTGCTCATGTGCCTCGTGTATTTGCTTTTGGCAAATATTCTGGCAACTTAACTTACTGGCTGCAATGTTTGTGGAAACAGTAAGTTTGAAACTATCCTGGAGGATGCACCTGAGAAGAAAAATTGGCATTCATAATGGGGAGTGTTCTCACCAGAAACCTGACAGGAAGGGTTATACTTATCCAAACTAGTCTTGTGGTTCAGATGCTGGGCTGTAATTGAAAAGACCTGGGTTTGGTTCCTGGTAATACCACAGATCACTTGTGTGACCCTGGGCAAGGCTGGTAATCTCTCCGATTCAAAATCCTGGGGCAGTGCAGTTACCTCTGCTCAGGGCTTGTGGCAAAGTCTTGGCTTAAACTGTATGGCAGAGCCACTGGACAAGTAATGTGTGGATTGCCCCCTCTTAGGCCAGACTCATTCTATAGAAAAAGCTTTCCCCTCCTCCTAATTACTCTACAAGCTGTTCCATTCCCAGGCAACATTCAGGCCAAAGATTCTCTGCTAGGTTGACTCCAGCTTCTACTGCCCCTCCCCTGAAGATATTCTGAACAGCAGCTGTGGGAGAGCACCCTGTACTGTTCACACAGAGCACTATGTCTTACGCGGCGCTCTGGGCGAGCGCTGCGCGGGGGAGCTTGTAGGACTGAAAGTTGCTGCTTTTATTGTTTTCTCTGTCTCCCTTTGTTTCTTGATCCTTTTCCTTGTTCTCCCCTTCCCTCGTTATATCCTTTTCCTTTTTTACCTTTGCTTCATCATGCTTTCTTTTCCTGTCTCTCCCCCATTGCTCCCCCTCCTCCTTGTTCAGGTCTGTCGGCCTTCCTCTTCACATTAAAGCAATGGGAGCTTGTATTCAACAGTTAAATGATTCCTTTATCCCAACATATAGGGCAGTAACCAGAGCGAGCGGCCTGCTGCAGTTCCCTGATCTATCCCTGCAGACCAGAGCCCCACCTTCCAAGATGGAATATGAGCTTTGGTCTCTGTAGACACACCCTATATTCCTACACAGCAACTGCCTCCTCCACATACCTCAGCCAACTTTCATCTCTCTCTGATGTTCTCCCACTTCAGTTTCTCCCTCCTAATCTCTCTTACCTTTGTCCTGGGCTGTGAGCCAAGTGCCTCAAGCCTGATAGTAAAAACTCCAAAGGGACTGTGTAGAATAGAGTACAACCCCCATTTACCAACGATGGTTTTGGAGACATCACAAGTATTCAGATCCATGGAGGTATGGATAAGCAGAGGACTTTCTGGGTAACTGATTCGTGTCTGGAGACATATGGGGTAATTTCACTCATGCAGATTTACACCACTTTATCAATGTAAACTATTGTTGATTATTAGTGTTCAAGGGATTTTCAAAAGTGACTAAAGAGAACATTTTCAAAAACGCCTAAGTGACTTAGGAGCCTAAATCCCAAAACATGGGACTTAGACGCTTAAGTCTCATTGAAAGTCATTGGGATTTAGATACCACAGTGCCTAAGTTACTTTTGAAAATGGGACTTAGGAGCCCGTCAGGTACTTTTGAAAATTACGCCATTGAAAGTCACTTCGGGTACTGGTGATCCAAGGCATTTAGATGCTTTTGAAAATCCTACCCTTGAAGAATATAGTTGTCAATATGTCCTAAGGGACTGATTTTGAAAGAACTCAGCCACCCACATTTGGGGCCAGATTTTCAAAAGAGCTCAGCTCCCTTTTAGGTGCCCAACTGAAGTAACCAGACTTTCAGAAATACTCAGCAGTTCCCATTCTTCCCCCTTGGGAGGGGAAGATTCACCATGGCCAGCAATGGTTGGTGAGCTCTTTTGAAAATCTGGTCTTAAATATATTTTGATCACTCATCTGCATCATTTCAGTCTCTTTACATTGACGCTGGGTCAGATTCGGAATCCCTTACTTACTACAGAAGTAGACCCACTGACGTTAATGGGAGCAGAGTTAGGTCAGCGCTGGATATTTCAGAAAAATCCCTCCTTACCTGCTGTATGACAGCAACTCAGATTTCAGACATTGATTTTTTTTTTGACAAATTGCTAGTGAAGAAGGATTGTACAGGTGAGTCTCATCTTACGCGGGGGTTCCGTTCCGCGGTTAGCATGTAAAGCAAAAACCGCGTATAGTCAAAATTACATTGAGTTGAATGGTGGGCGGAATTGCCCGCACTACAGGTACAGTATTAAAATTGTTATTTTTCTCTTTTTTTTCCCCCTTTGCCGACCGCGTAAAGCTGAAATCGCACATGTTAAATGCACGTAAGATGTGACAGACCTGTATAACGAGAATATTTTTGAGCAATGAAGCCATGTGAGAAATTCATGATCCTTGTACAGACAACTTGCAAACAGAAAAGGAGCAAAATTAATCAAATTACTCCTATTTCTGGATACTGGTCAAAAACTGCCCAGCAAAACTGTTTCTTGACAGAAAAAACAGGGTTTTTGACTAAACCAATACGTGTGTGTGTGTGTGTGTGTGTGTGTGTGTGTGTGTGTGTGTGTGTGTGTGTGAAAAGTGCCTACTTTCCATTGGGAAAAAAATGATTTTCATTGAAAAACCAAATGCCCCAAAACTAAAAAAGCCAAAACCTAAAATATTTGGATACGCTGTTGCAGTGCCCCATGGGACATGTAGTTTGCTATCCTCATGTCCCATTCTCATCTCTGGAGTGGGCTCCCCCCGGACGACCTCTCCTGTTGTACTGTCTCCCCTCTCTAAGAGGGGAGATTCTTATGCATCATGGGAGATGTAGTCTGACCAAGAAGACCAACTTATAGAGAATGAGTGTATGAGGCACATAAACTACAACTCCCATAAGGCACCACAGCAGCATTTCTGAATAGAAATATTTTGGGTTTGGGCAGAAATTGTTTGGTTTTCAGCTGAAAATGTTTGATACACCTCTACCCCGATATAACACGGCCCGATATAACATGAATTCGGATATAACGCGGTAAAGCAGTGCTCGGTGGGGGGGGGGGGGGACTGCGCACACCAGCGGATCAAAGCAAGTTCGATATAACGCGGTTTCACCTATAACACGGTAAGATTTTTTGGCTCCTGAGGACAGTGTTATATCGAGGTAGAGGTGTATTTAAATTTTCACACACAAAAAATTGATTTTTTTCTGACCAGCTCTAACTATGAACTCTATAGCCTTCTCTAATGTTTTCACATGGGTATTACTGCCACACATGGCATAAAGTAATAGAGCCATTTGATAAGATACATTTTAATGTGTATTTTTAGTCATTTGGTTGCTTCCTAGGAATCCACCTTCATCAGATATAAATCGATCATTCTTAACCTCAAAACAGCTTCAAACAGCATCCACCGAAGATAAATACATACATGCACCCACAGAGCTATAAATACCAAACACCTGCCACGTCAATGTTTTCTTCTTTCTTCTTTCTCCAGATGTGGAATTCCTCCACCCACCTCCCAGGTAAAAGGTTTTCTATTTAGTGACTCATCAAGGGCAGGTGAGCTTTATGAGTTACAACTTCAAAAGTGACTAGTGATTTCGGGCTTCCTCCTTTTTGGCTGCCCAGCATGAGACGGGGAGAGGGGGTGAGTGCTCACCCCATCTCATTACATAAATAAAAGGAAGTAT
Source organism: Chrysemys picta bellii (assembly GCF_011386835.1). Classification (NCBI taxonomy): domain Eukaryota; kingdom Metazoa; phylum Chordata; order Testudines; family Emydidae; genus Chrysemys; species Chrysemys picta. Next base: position 201,552,551 of record NC_088793.1, read on the forward strand.
TTCTTCACACATTGCACAGTCAACCTGTGAAACTCCTTGCCACAGGATGTTGTGAAGGCCAAGACCATAACAGGGTTCAGAAAAGAACTAGATAAGTTCATGGAGGATAGGTCCATCAATGGCTATTAGCCAGGGTGGGCAGGAATGGTGTCCCTAGCCTCTGTTTGCCAGAAGCTGGGAATGAGCGACAGGGGATGGATCATTTGACGATTACCTGTTCTGTTCATTCCCTCTAGGGCACCTGGCACTAGCCACTGTTGGAAGACAGGATACTGGGCTAGATGGACCCTTGGTCTGACCCAGTAGGGAAATTCTTATGTTCATGCTATGTGGTTACAGCTTGATTTATCCTGGTAGTGCTTAATCACTCAGCTGAAAGCACTTGTATAACCACATACACAGTGCCACAGAAGAATACACAGAGCAGTATGATGCGCTCCCAAGAATTATTAAACGAAGTAAAATGAAATAATGGTCAATACAGAACTGAGCCAGGCTTAACGTATTTCAACAGGAAACAAAGAAAGCCCTGTTTTAATCTGCGCTGTTAGGGCTTGCCTTTAGGTACATAGGAAAAATGTTTACTAAATAACTCAAATACTTAGCAGTGAGCTACATTTTTATTTCAAGCTGAATTAGCAGCAAGCATGCACATGCCAAAAAAAAAGAAAGGTGAGCAAAGGGCCAAACTGTTGAGGGTATCAAATCATTCGGCCGGGCTTTTGGGAAACAAAATCTTCCATTTTCAAAGAGTGGATCCTTTTTAAATAAAAAGCTTCCCTGTTTCCAACAATTGTGTCTCAGTTCCCATCACTGGGGCATTGTTGGGATGTGACAGTAAGGCTAGGGAAGCCCCAGGCAGGGTTGAAAAACACAGAAGGGACAAAGGCTGCTTAAAGCGATCTTTTCCCACCTCTGTTCCTGGTCTGAGTACAGCTTAGCCAGGGCCCTGTGTGTTGTTGTTCCCTTGTGCACCACGTCAGACTACATTCTCAGTAACTCAACCCAGCGAGCCGCTGGCTTATGCTCCCTTCTGGGGCCTGTCTATCTCAGAAGGCTGGCCAGGCCTACAGGTGTTAAAAGATCAGCTTCTACTATGGAGCCAAATTCAACTTGGCACTTATTGCCATGTTTTGCAGGGGTCAGTGTTTGCATTCCTTGCATGTCCTACTACCAATTATCTCCAGGGCAGAAAACAGTGGTCAGTGTGAAGGACAACATGCTGCTTAATCTCCCAACATTTATTACTCTATACACTCTCCCTTTTATTAATTAATGTTATTAATTACATTAAGGGCCAAATAGTCCTTCCTTACTCACAGAGAGCTCCCATTGACTGCAACTCGCAATTGGCCCATCAAGGGTACCTCCAGTCTGAAAAGTGACTATGTGATCTGGAAGGCGGCCATGTTCTCCCTTACTCGGAAAATCTGCCCTCTGTGGGTATTCAAAGACTTTTCTGCTCAATGTCGCATCTAAGATCAAGTTCTTTTGCTGTTAGTTCTGCAGTATTAACACAGATCTGACAGTAAGCTGGATTCTATCCTCTCTTGTGCATCCTCATCAGAATAGTTGGCTAAATTCCTATCAGCTACACCTGTTATTATCTACATTCTGGTAGCTCCTTGAAGGCACCAACCAAGATCAGGGAACTCTCTTGCTAAGCACTGTATAAACATGCAGGAAGAGACAATCCCTGCCCCAAAGAAGGTTTACAATCTAATAGACCAGAAGTTCTCAAACCAGAGGGAAGCTCCCCCTGCCCCAGGGCAGGGGGGGACATGTAATGTATGGGGAAGGGGGACGTGAGAAGATTTAGGAAAAAATAAAAAACCTACTGCACATATTTTACCCCCAGCAATGAATCACTAGCAAAGCTGAATCCTCCAGACACATCAGGTCCTCAGCTGGTGCTGTGCATTTTGACAGATTTCTGTTTAAGCTTGCCCAGCATTATACAGAGTCGTTGCCATCTGTACGTCCATCCATTTGTTACGACGCAGTGTGCACATTTAATTGGGAGTGTGGCGCACAATCGCAGTTTTGCTTTTGTTCTTATGACAATGAATCGTTGGCTCATTCGTGCAACAGAAAGAAAAAACCCAACTCAAGTGAAAAACAAAGAAGCCAAAATGGATTTAAGTGAAGCAAGGGCACCGCATATATCGGTTATGTATTTGTGTGGAAGGGGCGTAAACTACTATAGACCCAAAGAAAGGGGGTGTGATCAAATACGTTTGAGAACCGCCGTAATAGACAAAGGATAGCACTGGCTCAGAGAGATGTATTGACTCACTGAAGGTCATAGGGAACCTAGATGTTCTAGATCACAATCTAGTGGCCCATTTCTGGATCATGCTATCCCTCTGCAGGTCCATTTTAGAAAATGGCAGACACCCCACTGGGTCCCAATTCCTCTGGGACTTTCGTTTTCCACCGAGGAGGGAGAGTATGCTATGCCAGCCCTTTAGACGATACGGTGCAAAAGTACTGCTTTTACACATCCACATTTCAGAGAAGAGCTACCCTTTCCATAGAGTTTCTTTGCAAAGTGGTCCCAGTTCATATGGGACCTGATCCGAAGTCAATGAGGGTTTTTTCCATTTCCTTCAATGGACTCTGGATCAGGGTCAGAATTTAGACAGAGTAGAAAAAAAACCTGAATCTTACCATTGTCCATTGATAAGAGTACAGGTTTTTCTTGGAGGAAGCACATAGAAAAGAGACGTTTCTTGAAAGACTGAGCGGAGATGATCAAAGATGCCTTACTCCAAGTCAATGGGAGTCGGGTGTTTTGCAAATCTCCTCCATCAGTCACAGAAAAAGACACTTGCAGCTGACCTTCGGGGATGCTGTATTTGCCACTCTCAGTAGTCTGTTATTTGACATGAGTTATAGAAAAAAAAATGGTTCTGTGTATAAATGAAAAATCAGTTGAATGTGCATTTTAGGCATATTTGTACAGATTTGTATAAGGCAATCCAAATACTAAGGAAAAGAGGAAGTGTACTTTAATGTACAGGAGGTAAAACAAACATCAGTCTTTTCTGGTACAAAAGCATCTGTGGCACATTGTCAGCTTTTCAACATTTAGAGTATGCTCTGCACAATAGCTGCTTAATACCCTGGCTTGTAGTCAAAACCACCATCTATCCACAGTTCTTAAAAAAAGAACTTCCTTTGCCCTCTGCTCATAGATAATGTAGTAAGGCTTTTCTACCTATTGCCATCATAGAACAAAGCTGGCCTGTTTCCCCGGGGAAACTATGCATTTCTGTGGGCATCCATTGAACCTTTTGGTGAAGGTGAGACCTTTTAGGGTATGTCTGCACTGAAGAATTAACTCTAGCAACCGGATCTAAGCCCCAGGACTAGCCTAGCTGGGGTGTGAGCAGCCCCACCGCAAAGCCCTACCTGATTTACTATGTCCTCACTGATGCTGCGCTCTGCCACAGGTGTAGCTAGCACTTCTGGGGGCATATCTTGAGGTTCTTTGCAGTGCAGTAAAGTAAGGCGCTCTATGATTCTTTGCAAGTGAATTGTGAGAGCACCTGTCTGTCTTTCCGGACTCACAGGGGAATTGTGGGAAAGCACAGGTGGATGATTTAGTTTGAATCCTCACCGCATGATGGGCAGGTTACCAATGAAGGAGAACACTGGCTCTAACCCATTGCTCCAGCAGTGCCAGCTAGCCTAGGGTTAAAGCTCCACCACACTCGTGTGAAAGGTTTGTGTGTGTGGATGGGAGAGGGGTTAGTAGCAACACCCTCATGAGAGCCCAGGCTAATACTACAGTGAAGACACACCCCGAGGGTCAGAGTTCCAATGATAAGAGAACTCGGGTGCTTCAAAGCTTGCAAAATAACATTTAATTTATGACGGGATTAAGTAAGAGGAAAGCATATCATCTTTCTGGCAGCAAGGCTAGCTGATGAGCTAAGAGCTGTGAATGCCCACGCAATCTGCAGACCTGAAGCAAAGCTCGGTGCAGCTCCACAGCTTGTCTCTTTCAGCAACAGAAGTTGGTCGAATCAAAGAGATTTCCTCACCCAACTTGTCTCACACAATCTATAGCCGTTAAAGTGTCCGTTAAAGACAACAGTCACCTGTGGCCCTGCGCAAAAAGGAAGCTTCAACTATCTCCTCAAATCCTTCTTTTAACTCTATCCATTCGAATGAGTCTCATTCATTCCAATTCTGAATCGACCACCACCACCACCAAAATGACAGAAGCAGAATTTCTCACTAGTGCATCACCGTCTTGAATACAAACCCTCCTTGGAATCTCCTCTAGCCAAGCCAAAGGTTTCACAGTTCTATAATAATCCGTATGTGTTTTCATCGAGATGTCAGCCTCAGCCTCTTTTTGGAAAGCGCCTCCTTCTTGCAGGCCTGAAAACAAGTACACACGGACACCAAATGCTGAGGTTCACTAGCCCTTGGTTAATCTTTAACCCTTCTGGGCTGTTTGAATTGATGGGAGAGGAAGGATGGTCTTCTGCATAAAATCCATAAGTTCCAAGGCCAGAAGGGACCATTGTGATCATTTTATGTAACCTCCAGTATACCACAGGCCTCAGAATGTCCCCAAACTAATTCCTAGAGCAGATCTTTTAGCAAAACACCCAATCTTGAGTTTAAAATTGTCTTTATTGCTGGCAATGGCCTTTGGATGGAGAAAAATGAAGCTGGAACTATTTTACGCAGCACTGGAACCGGAGAGAGCAGTAACACTGGTGTCCGTTTACCTGGAAAGATATGGTAGTGTCCTTTTTCAGCGATGGCAAGCTGGCCTCCTGGGAGATTAAACACCACCAGATAAAAGAATTCTTGTTGGGTTTTTTTTGAGATGCTGCCAGTGTTATCAAAAATTAAATACAAGGTGAGATAGAAAGCTCCGTACCTCAACTGGGTTCAACTGGGTCATAGTTTTGGGAAGTTCAAATGTTTCCTTCTCAGAAAAAAAAAAAAAAAAAGCTCCCAGGCAAGAAACTGAGTCTGACACTCGTTTTTATTCTGCCAGCAGTCAAGGGAGAACAGTACCAGGCAACAACGCAAAGTACTGACCACCTCCCAACACCCCAATCATATCAGAGGTTGGGTACGGAAGGATAAGAATTGGCTCACATGCTTTCTCATCTTCACTCTAGCTGGGATTTTCAAAGCTACCTAAAAGGAACTAGGCATCCAGGTTTAATTGAATTTGACCTTTGAAAATCTCCGTCTCTACTCTAAAGGCACTTTGAAAATGAGGGCTTATCTATACTAGAAATGCTAGAGCGACACAGTTGCAGCACAGACACTTACCTCAGCAGCAGACGGGGTTCTTCTGTCATTTTAGTAAATCCACCTCTCCTAGAGTTGGTAGCTAGGCTGACAGAAGAATTCTTTGGTTCACCTAGCAGTGTCTGCACTGGGGTGTAGGCCCCCTTAACTATGTCGCACAGGGCATGACATTTTTCACAGCTCTGAGCGATGTAGTTAGGTCAACCTAACATTGGAGTGTAGATCAGGCCTGACTGGATATTAAAGTTAGTTCCTGCAGAAAGAGAAGAGTTCAGGTGTTACATGTAAGCCTCAAAGCCACAATTCATAGATGTCATGACCAGAAGGGACCACTGTGATAATTTAATCTGACCTTCTGCATAGCTCAGGCTAGAGAACGTCCCCAAAATCACTCTTGTTTGAAATAGAGCATTTCTCTTAGAAAAACCATCCAATTTTGATTTGAAACTTGCCAGTAATGGAGAATTCACCACAACCCTTGGGAAATTGTTCTAGTTTTCCCATCTCTCAATAATGTACGCCTTATCCCCAGTCTGAATTGGTCTAATTTCAACTTCCAATCATCACCAATACGAACTTGTACCATCACAGCCCAGTTTGGCGCCAGTGAAGATTTGTGTGAAACTGGGCCTAAAGTCAGGAGTGACTACGGATAAAGATGACACCAGGAGAGCCGTTAGCTTGTATAGTAGGCCTGAGATTCACTTCCTGACTTGAAAGGTGTGTGTGTCTGGTTGTTATAAGTAATAAGCCCAGGTTCTCATGCAATGGTGAAAGTCGCCAGAATTAGGAAAAGCCAAACATTAAGGTTCCATCAGCAACACTACACAAGCTGTGTACTTTACGCTACTATTACAACAAACAGCAATATGTCGAGCTACATTTTTCACCAGGAAAAAACAAACAGAAAATAAGTGCAACATGGCTAAGCTGATGTATCTACTTAAATTCTGCATTTCCTGACTTGGACCCCACAGTTTATAGATCCAAAAGCAACAATGTTGGCTTAACTCTTCTCTCTTTTGAAGTCAATGGTAAAACTCTTATGGATGTCAGTGGGATCTGTTAGGCCAATGCTGAATGCTTTGGAAAATCCAACCCTGCAACCTGAATGATTCTTTTCTTTGTTGCGGTTTTTTAAGGATTAAAAGAAAAGACAGTCTTAAGAGCAGCATAACTCTTCAGATGCCTCGAATTCTCATGCTTGAGCTACTTCACATGATGAAGCAAACATCTTTTTAACTGCTCTACAAATTTAAGGTAGCACAAACACATAGGTCTTAATCCACTTCTCAGTGACGTCAATGGAAAGACTCTTCCCTTCAAAGGGCATGGCATTGAGCCCCTAAACCACCTCATAACAAGAGAATTTTTAAATGGCTGAAGAGATTTTGCTCAAAGTTTCCAGAAATATTGACTTTTGTACAAAGACTAAGCATGTCCCCAGAAAGTGATGTTTCCCCTCAGAAAATGATGAGTATATAAAACACTGGGTTATAATGGAAACTGTTTGCACCTTGACTATAAAAGGAACTACCAAGTGCCCACTCTCATAATGCCAATCTGGCAGCGGTTTTTGTTTGATCATTGCAGTCTCTATTAACCCCTTGATTACATTGTAATATAAATCCGTATTCACTGCAAACTGCAGGGAGAATTTAGTGGGGACATAACATGGTTTGATGGCTCTATAACAGTCTTTACCTTAATTAGAAAGTGAATCATACAACTTGTTAATTCATTTGTGACAAAATTAGCAGATGCCCATGTTAGTGGATAGGTAATATGCCTCAAGTATGCTTTGGGTCTGATCCCACAAGTATCTCTTGCAAAAGGATGATTGGCCCAAATATCATTGACCCACAGAACCTCACAATAGGTCATTTATTATCAACATATCCATAGGATTATAGGCTTTCTTGGGGTGAAAAAACCCAAAAGCCAGGGTCATAGTACCCTGACATATGTCCCTGCACTGTTACTAACGCATAGAAAGAATAGCAACAAAGAAATCAGAAAAAATGTTGAGCGTCCCAGGTAAAATTTCTGCAGCCATGTTTCTGAGCATTTACAGATTATACACTTCTAGCAAATGGGAATTCTTTATCCTGATGCACTGTCATAGACCTGGCCGGGCTTATGACAGGAAACACAATCTTTGTGGCAGTACAGTACAACAAGATCCATGCAACCTGACCGGCAGACATTAAAGGTAAATATTCATGAAAGCCTGTTGAATGGCTAAAACCTATTTTCTAAATTGTGCATTTTAGATCTCAGGTTAAAAAGTCTATGAACATAATGTATATTACTGGAGACATGTGCCATGACCGCTGCTTGACCCAACGCCACATGGATAGGGTTCATTTTGGCATTACAGTCCCTAGTATAGCATTTCAAACACAGAGTCACAACGTTTATTGCTTGTCAGATGGACTGTAAAATCTCACTAGTGTTCATAATAGGATTATGCAAGTTGTTTATTGTTTGAAAAATAATATGAGCATTATCCTCTGTACCTTTCAAATGGGTTTTACTTTTATAGGAATTAGGAAGTCCAATTTTTTATTACTTGAAGTAAATATTAGCTTTCAGCTTTACAAATTACGGCTCATTTAGGGCACATATTTCAATGATATTAAAGGTGGAAAACAAGAATTTGCTAGGTAAACGGAAGCACAAAGAACATATTATAGTATAGAACCCTGATCACATACCTATATTTCTGACTACCCTTGAATACAGAGACTTAATATTGAAGAATGTATGATGATGCCATTTTAAAGTGCTGCTGAGGAGATACGGATATAGGACCGGATTGAGGAGAACATCCCCATTCCGGAAAGAATTTAAGCACATACTTAACTGTAGGCATATGCCTACATCCTACTGAAGTCAATGGGACTTAAACACATGCCTAGGTCCATCTCTATTCAGAACATCATAAGGCTTAGGAGCTTTCCTAAATCGGGACCGTAGTTGTATCTATTTTATACGCTTCTTTATCAGATTGTAAATTTACCATAGTTATTAAAATATATATAGTTTGACTCATTTTTAATGCTGGAGATGAGATGCTCTATTTTGGCAAAGTGGACTTCCCCAAAAACGTATGTCTAGAGACCACCCGAGCAAGTCAGGTGCTCCCTCACGACTTGGTGGACAATGCCCTATTGACCTTCATTTTTCTAGGAGGGCTTCTCCCTGTCAAGCATTGTAGTTGCAGGGCTAACATTGCCTGTCAGAAGGCACTGATAGACTGGCCTTCTGATGCCTTTCCTAGAAATCTTACCTACTGGAGTTGGTCCCATCTAAAAATAGAGTATACCAGATTGCAAGCTCATCTTTTATCCATTCCTTTGTCACCTCCTTGTGATAGGGCAGAAGGTACTCTGGAAGGCCACTCAGAAACCTCAGATAGCCCAGCATGTGGCAGAACAATCATTTAGTGATATATCCCAGGTGATAAATATTACAACTGGGGCAGCAGTGGCTGCTGGTTTGTTTATGGGAGCAATCCACGGTGTTCATTTTAAATCTACAAAGTCCTACACGATTTGCATCTTGACTGATCAAAAGCTTATTGAAGTCAAAGGAAAGATTCCCTCTGGGTTCAGATCAAGCCTTTACAGACCATCCCCCTCCTTAGACACCATCCCAAATTAGCTAATGATCTTGCTCAAAGTTTTTGGATTTGAACTCTAGGAGTGGACTGTTGACTGTAAGCATCATGTCTCTTTGATCTGACAAAGTCCCAAGTTTCCTGACGTTCAGGGCATGGCAAAAGGGGAAAATATTTGCTTTGGCTTTTACTTAGTAAATTCAGTGGTATTTTTTCAGGTGATCTGGCTAGATCTATTTTGAGTTACTTTTTGTTATTGTTATTTGTATTACAGTAGCACTGAGAGGCCCTGACAAAGAGAAGGGTTGCATTGTGGTAGGTGCTATATAAACACAAGAGACAGTGAGCCCTGAAGAACTTCAAACTGAAATACCCAAAACAGAAAAAGGAAGTTTTGTTATCGTCACAACTATCCATTTTATAGATGAGAAACTGAGGCATTTAAGTATCTTACCTAAGATTACACACACACAGTCTGTGACCAAGCTGGGAATAGAACCCTAATCTCCTGACTGTCTATGCCTTACTGTAAGGAGTTGGACTCACCCCTGCGGCACCTCCTGCTGGTCCTCCTCAGGAATTAGCTCATCCCAGCTCCTGAGCGCCCTATGCTAGGGTTACCATTCGTCCGGATTTACCCGGACATGTCCTCCTTTTGTGTGCTAAAAATAGCGTCCGGGGGGAATTTGTAAAGCACTCACAATGTCCGGGATTTCCCCCTCCCCCGGCAGAGCGAGCGGCTGGGAGGGCTGCAGGAAAGTCCCGGGCTGGACTCCGGAGCAGCTTCCTCCTCCCACCCCCCCCTCCCTGCATTCTGAGCCGGCCGGCAGCTCCTCCTCCTGCAGCCCGCTCCGGCAGCCCTGTGCAGGGCCAGGGACCGGGTTTTGTGTTGTGCAGGGGAGCTCAGCCATGTGTCCGGCTGGCACAGAGCCCAACACCCTGTTCTGAGCAGCAGGGTAAGGGGGGGCAGGAGAAGGGACAGGGAGGTTCTGGAGGGGGCAGTCAAGAAACGGGGGGGGGGGCTTTTGGAGGGGAGTGGAGAAAGTTTTGGGCAGTCAGGGTACAGGTAGGGGGTAGGGTCCTGGGGGGCAGTTGGGGGGGGTCTTAGGAGGGGGCAGTTAGGGGACAAGGAACAGGGAGTCTTAATGGCTCTCTTAATGGCTCTCCATGCGTCTCTGGACCCTCTCAGCTGTCGGGCTTGGACGGAAACATTGCCTGAGGGTAGTGAGAGAATGGGTTATCGGTGAGGTGGGGGTGGGCGTGAGCCCGGTCAATAGGGGCAACCCCTACCAAGATCTGAGCCTTTTCTCACACGCCCGTTAGAGCTCGACATTATGCTGTTTGGGACCCCTCTTTGAGGAAAGCCTCTGGATTGCAAGTCCAACCGCTACCTCCTCGTGGTGAGAGTCGGTAACTGGCTTGGATAGCCAGGCGGATTGCGGAGGACGAACCCACATCCCACGTTCAGTGGGGTGTGGGACGGGGTTGGGCAGCCCCATATGGTGCCACATGGATGCCCCCCTGGTAAGGGTAGCCTCCCCCAGGTACGGGTTGACTCCCCCTGGTAAGGGTTAGATTCCCCCTGGTAAGGGTAGTTTCCCCCAGGCACGGGTTAGTTTCCCCCTGGAAAGGGTTAGTTTCCCCCAGGTACGGGTTAGTTTCCCCCAGGAAAGGGTTAGTTTCCCCCTGAGAAGGGTAAATCTTTTAGCTATGGAAAAAAGTAATTTATATTTTTATACCGGATTGGCGCTGGACCGGGTTAATAACGCCCCCGCTGTTGGCTTTGATGCCCCGGCTGACAGTGTTAAATATATTAGGGGTGTGATCAGGGTCGCTGGACCAATGGATAAAATGGTGTGGACTATAATGAAGTCTCATGAGAATGAGAGTGAGAATCAAGTCCTCCCAGTGGAGCATGGAGAGGAGGTAGAGGAGAATGTTTGTGATGATCATGGTGAGGAGATTTTATCTATCTTACCGATGGTTTTTACAAGGGACACTTTTAATGATTTAACTATGGACAGTTTTAATCCAGATTTTAAGTATTTAAGTACATTTGATGATCCATATGTTAGGGAATCAAGTACTGATTTTAATAGGGATCGTAATAAGGATCTTAACAGTATTGGTAGTAATATAAATATATTAGAAAGTAGTTCATGGAAGGATGGGGTTTTTTATTTAGAGTATCCCGTTGATAGTTTTAATTGTCCAATATGTCCCCAGATATTACCAACATTTGGTAAATGGGCCAAACACATTAATGTGGTTCATAAAAGTAAAGCCATACGAGTTGTATGTAGTAAATGTGGAAAATCTTCTCAATATCATAATATAGCTTGCCACTACCCCAAGTGCATACCCAAGAAGGCGGATACCCCAATGAAGAGCCATACGTGCTCGGTCTGTGGGCTTGGTTTTCATACTAGATCTGGATTGAGCCAACACTGTAGACATAGACACCCTGCTGTGAGGAATGAGCAAAGAAAAGAAGATATGGCTGCTAAAAGTAAGATCAAAGAGGGATCGATTAGATCTCGTATATGGACTAAAGATGAGGTTGCGCAGCTTATACAGTTGGAAAGGAAATATATTGGGAAAAGGAATATAAATAAATGTATTGAGAGCGAGATGAGGACCAAAACGAATAAACAAATATCAGATAAAAGACGAGAATTAGCAAAGAAGAAGTTAGTGGTAACAGGAGATAGGGAGGAAGTGACTGAGGTAGAGGACATTAGAGTAAATATATTAGAAATTCCACCCCCAAGAGAGAGGATTTTCCCACTAAAAGGACATCCAGAAGTGGATTTAGTGGAGAAAATATGTAAACGGGGAAAACAAAGTAGGGAGGGAAGAGAAATAATAAATAGTTTAGGGGAAATTGAAGGATTATTAAAGGAGGATTTAACAAAAGCTCTCGGATGGGCAATGTTGGAAAAATTATGTTATTCATTAGTAGAGGGACAGGACCCTAGAAATGAAAGTCAAATAGAGTTGAGGAATAAAGGAAAAGGGAAGATTAGAAAGGAGGGGAGAAGGAAGCAATTTAATGCAATTAGGAGATATGCTACAAAGAAAGCTAAGTATAAATTCTATCAACAATTATTTGATAAGGATAGAAGAAGATTGACTCGCATTATAATGGGAGAGCCAGATAAGGCTAAGTGTGCTATCCCTATGAAAGAAATTGAGGAATACTATGTAAATATTTTGGGAACAATTGGACATGGTAATATGATAGGGTGGCCATCATCCACAGAGAATGCGGATAATGATATATTAATGAGTCCGATCTCTGTGGATGAGATTAGAATAGCTTTAACAGAAATAAGAAAAGATAGTGCTCCTGGCCCAGATAAAGTAAAAGTGAGCAATTTGTGGGATATTTTTAATTTAGACTCCTTAATACTTACAAAAATTTTTAATATATGGTTTCTAAATAGACAGGTACCAGATGAATTTAAGAAAAATAGAACGATTTTAATACCAAAGACACAAGATGAGGAGGAAATGAAGAAGTTAACATCTTGGAGACCATTGACAATTGGGTCAGTTTGGATTAGAATCTATACCAAAATATTAGCAAAAAGACTGGTGGAAATAGTTAAGATATGTAGTAGACAAAAAGGGTTTATATCCGCCCCTGGGTGTGAGGAAAATATTGCTATATTAGATAATTTGATTAAAGGGGCTAAACGAAATGGGAATGAAATTGCAATAGTGTTCGTAGATCTGGCTAAAGCATTTGATTCTGTGGGACACGGACATATAATAGCCGGGTTGAGAAGATTTGGTATAGATGAACATTTTATAGATATTATTAGGGACCTTTATGATAATTGCACAACTAGGGTATGGGTGGGTGATGAAGCTACTGAGTCTATTTTAATTAGGAGGGGGGTCAAGCAGGGTGACCCGTTGTCCCCAATTTTGTTTAATATTGCTATGGATCCCCTTTTAACTAGATTAGAAGTAGAAGGAAGTGGTTTTTATGTTAAGGGTAATAGTGTCACGTCATTGGCTTTTGCCGATGATGTGGCAATTTTAAGTAGCTCATATAAAGGAATGATTAAAAATTTGGGTATCTTAGAGGAGTTTTGTAAAAATACTAATCTCTCTGTTAATGTGAAGAAAACGAAAGGCTTTCATATTTTAACTAAACACAAAACCTATGTAGTTAATCCTAAGGATAATTGGCAGATAGGGTCAGAGAAGATTGAATATGTTCAACCAGGGGATTTTGAAAAATATTTAGGGGCTAGAATAGATCCCTGGATAGGTGTAGGGGGACCCGTACTTAAAGAAAAATTGAAAGATTGGAGTGAGAATTTAATTAAGGCCCCATTAAAACCGGCCCAAAAAATATTAATTTTACAGACATACATCTTACCGAAGCTATTTTATAATCTTCTTTTAATAGAACCCCCTTTTAATCTTTTAGACGATCTTGATGTGTTAGTTAGAAAAATAGTTAAAGAGATTTTACAATTACCTCAGTGTACCACAGATGGGATATTTTATTCTAGAGGTAGGGATGGTGGTTTAGCTCTCACTAAGTTTAGTGTGCAAATCCCAAATATGTTAATTCGTAAATGGAGGAGACATATTGTCTCGAGAGATGATTGGATGGACCTATCTTATCTATATGCAGGAGAAAATCTTGTGGATAAAATATTGTCATTTAGTGCAGTAACATCTCATCCCAAGAAATGGAGGGAAGAGGAATTTTTAAGATGGTCGGAACTGAGATGTCAGGGAATAGGGATAAAATATTTTAAAAATGATTTAATTAGTAATTCGATTTTTAGAAACTCTAGTAAAGTTAAATCGTCAGCGTATATCGCAGCATTGCAGCTTAGGGCAAATATTTATCCTACTAGGGAGACATTAGCAAGAGGAAGAGGAGGTGTGAATGCTCTTTGTAGATGGTGCGGTAAAGTGCGGGAGACTGTTCCCCATATCTCAGGACAATGTTATAAGACTAAGAATGCTAGGATAAAAAGGCATAATAGAGTAGTGTCTGCAGTTGTGGATAAGGTTGGTAAATTAGGGTGGAAGGCAATGATAGAGCCCCATTTGAGAAATAGTAAGGGTGAGTTAAGAAAGCCGGATATTATATTTATAAAAGGAGATACAGCAGTGGTGGTTGATGTTACAGTGCGATGGGAGGATAATGCCGGAAGTTTGGAACAAGCCCACAGTGAGAAGGTGGCTTATTATCTTGAGTTAGAGGAAGAAATTAAAAACTTAACGGGAGGTAAAAATATCCACTTCTTTGGTTTTGTGCTTGGGGCGCGTGGCAAGTGGAGTGAAGGTAATAATGATTTGTTACAATTATTGGGAATGGACAGAAGTAAAAATTTTAAGGAGAGTATATGTAGACTTGTTTTATATTCCACTATTGGTATGATGGCTATATTCAGTGACAGGTAAAGATCCCGGAGTTTCCATTCCGTGTATCTTGCCAAAACTAAATTTTAGCTATTTTGGTTTCCATGCTCTAAATTTTCAAATTTTTAATATTGTTTTGAACATTAACATATTTAGTGTTATTTAATATCTGCCCTTCAATAGAATGGTTTTAACTATAATAATAAATACTTATTAATGGATGAAATTCCAATTTAAATCATTAGTTTATTTATTTATTTATTTTAACTACTGGATGTGGATGCGGACTGGCCGCGTATAGTAACCAGGAAAGGGCAGGTAGTCACGCCTGTACATAAATAGGGGGTGGGGTTCTGGAGGGCAGTTAGGAGCAGGGGTCCCAGGAGGGGGCAGTCAGGGGACAAGGAGCGGGGGGTAGGGGGCTGGGAGTTCTGGGGGGGAGCTGTCAGGGGGCAGGAGTGGGGAGAGGGATCGGAGCAGTCAGGGGACAGGGAGCAGAGGGGTTTAGATGGGTTGGGAGTTCTGGGGGGGCTGTCAGGGGGCAGGAGTGTGGAGAGGGATCGGAGCAGTCGGGGGACAGGGAGCAGAGGGGTTTAGATGGGTTGGGAGTTCTGGGGGGGGCTGTCAGGGGGTGGGGAGTGGTTGGATGGGGCGTGGGAGTCCCAGGGGTCTGTCTGGGGGTGGGGGTGTGGATAAGGGTTGGGGCAGTCAGGGGACAAGAGGCAAGGAGGCTTAGATAGGGAGTGGAGTCCCGGGGGGCAGTTAGGGGCAGGGGTCCCAGGAGGGGGCAGTCAGGGGACAAGGAACGGGGGGAGGGTTGGGGGTTCTGGGGGGGCGGGAAGTGGGAGGGGCAGGGGCGGGGCTAGGGTGGGGCTCCTCCCGTCCTCTTTTTTGCTTGTTGAAATATGGTAACCCTACCCTATGCAGGCCGATGTCCCACTGCCACTTGGCCCCCGTGTCCCTCCCTGGACTCCGGTGCCCCGTTAGCTGGGGTGCTGCCCCCGGCAGTAACCCCTTTATCTCAGGGTCTTCCCTCCCTGGGAAACCCCCACCCACTATCCCCACCTCGCCTCAGTATAAGGCTACTGTCAGTCATCATCTAGCCCCCACGCCCTGCAGTATCAGCGTACTCATCACTGGCAAGGTTGGGTTTGGACCTGCTGCCTTTGCCTACCCCTGGGCTGCCCTCTGCAACCCCCAGTACCTGTTAGCCTTCTGCTAGGCCGCAGCCTGGGGCTTTCCAGGCTGGAGCTCCCCAGCTCCTCTGCCTTTCCCCAGCCCTGCTCCACTCAGGTACCCTGTCTCTAGCTCCCTGCAGCCAGGCCCTTCTCTCTCTCTGAACACACAGCGAGAGAGGGACTTACTGCTTGAACTCCTGGCTCAAGCCTTTATAGGACCAGCTGGACCCGGATTGGGGCGCGGCCCCAGCTGAGCCTGCATCCTCTCAATCAGCCTAGCTTTTCCCCTGCCACAGCCCTCTCCCAGGGTTGTTTTAAGCCTTTCCAGGCAGGAGCAGGTGACCACCCCGCTACACTTACCCATCATGCCTCTCTTAGGAACATAGGACTGGAATAGTCCTCTTGGGCCACTGATTCCACTGCCCTTCTAGCACAGACCATCCTGTCATATAATAATAATCCCATTCAGAAACCTTTTCCAATTTGCCATCTTTTCTTGTGAAATGCACTCAAACTGTAAAATGACACGTTTTATAACTAAATCAGAAACAAACCACTAAAACGTGCATTCTTCACTTCCTGCCTAACTAAAAAAAAAAATGTATGCAACATTGCTGGTGAAGAATCACTAGCCAGCTCCATCTACAGATGGCAGTATTTCAGTGGTAAATAAGCAATCCCTCTTTATAAAGCACATTGGATTCTGGGGGTGAAAATTAGCTACAGAATACATAGACTTGGCAGAACGTGACTTTTTTAATATAGAATTTTGGCAGAAACATTGATATTTATTTTAAGCATTTTTCTGTTTTTTTTGTTATCAATTTAAATGGTCATAGTTGCACTAATTTGGGGGGGGGGTCAGTAGGTGTTGAGATTCAAAAAAATTAAAGATTTATCACCATTAAAACTCAAATTGTCAACATCACATGTCAAAATATACTAAGTAAATATTCTTAACTCAAACTCCAACAAGTTCTCAAGCAGCATTTTTCTTATTCCTAAACGTTAATCATTATCAATGGACGCATTTTTTGTCAGTGAGTGTGTGAACGGTGAAGTCAAACATTTACCAATAAAAATCAAATTCTTTGAAGCATAAGGATATATGTGTATATTGGTGTTTCATTACTGTGCCTTATGTCAAACCAGCTGTGAACGAGAAAAGAGATTGGTTGAGCTTCCCTGGGCTAAAGATGTTACAGAAGAGAACAAGAATGAATACTGGGCTGGTAGCCATTTACCAAGGTGAAATGTGGACCCTCAACAGATTTAAGAGCATGAAATTGAAGAGAATTAACTGATAAATACTTTTCACTTCCCTTCTCCAAGTAGGAGGAACAAAAATATTTGATAAGCCACAGAAGCTCACTTACAAAAACCACAGCATTAATTCTTGTGATAAGCTAGTGGTTAATTTGTCTTGAAAGGGACCATTGTTCAGAAGCAATTTAAGGACAAATTCCAACTCACAAAAACACATTTCCTATCATTATCTGATGCAACATCCAAGAGCGACAGGAAACTCCAGGCAGTAGGCTTTTTGCCAATTCGTTTTTCATATTGAGTCGTAAAAAATAAAATGTTGCTTTTGAATCTATTATTTATTGGCTGTTTTCTGGATGGGGTCTGAAAATATTCTTGAATTTGGCAAGATAGGGGGTAAAAATTACTCTCTAAATTTGACCCCGTTTGTCTGCTGTGGGCTCAATTATGATTGTATGATGGTAGTGCCGAGAGAGATCAAGACCCCATTGAGCTAGGTGCTGCACTACTGTATTGCCAACTCCCAGCTCTCAAAAGTCAGGAGTCAGGCTCCCCAAAAATTCCTTGGATTTTAAATAACAATAAATGTGGGGTCTTTTTATTTCCCTTCTGGTTTCTGAGTTGTTAGGAGTCATGTTTCCCAACTTTTCTCTGCAACCCTCAGGCCTAGAAATACATTTTTTTAAAATGAAACCTAAGATTTTAACACAATCACAGGACTCCAGGAGCTGGAGCTTTATTTCAATACTTGCGATAAAAAGAAAATCACATAATAAATACACCCTTTGTTGTTTTATATTTGAACATCATTTGCATGCTTTTACTCTTTTAGCTCAAGTTCTTGCTCAGTCTGGGAAGCACATCACTCATGATAAGGCAAGGACAAATTAGAGCTATGGTCCCCTCCACACCTATCCACAGAGCAGGGCTGGCATACCTAAAGGAGGTAGCGGCACCATCCTCCTTGTCGGTGCAGAATGTACAGCCCTCTGTGCACCAAGCACATGCAAGAGAGAGACTGCTTCTTGAGGCTGAGATTCCTCATGGAGCACCTAGGCATTGCTCTGTAAAAAATCCTAAGTATTCCTGAGCTTTAGGATGATTGTCCTCCCAGGCCACTTCATCCTGTCCTCTCCTCTCTCCATTTCCTACTGTTCCTTTAAAAAAAGGGGCACTGAATTTAAAGCTGGGTGAGAGATGCCCATCAGTAGCCTTGGAGCCTGAAATTGCCCTCAGAACAGCCATAGAGCAGGAAGCACCGATCAAAGATCTCCCACGGTGCGCTGCTAGCGTGCTCGCAACCTTGACCTGGAGGCCATCCCTAATACAGGTGAGGCATCCATCGGCGAGGGACCATCCGCCAAAGAGTGCCGATTGTGATGGGATCATGTGTCCGACGAAAACTGCTTTAAGACTAGCTCCTTTCGCACAGGACTTCAAGAAGCCATCAGACATAAGGAGACTTCCTGGCACTACCAAGATTTTCAGGGTTCAAATCAACGACCCGGAGACAAAGGGCTAGATTCACTGAGGTGCTGCCATACTGAGAATTGCAACATCCTCCCGCCTAGTGGATCTCACCACCCTGAGTTCGGCACCTGGGATCCCTCTACAACGTATGGGCAGAGTCAGGCACCTAACACTGGGATTCACAGAAACCAGCAGCTGGGACCCAGTCAGTAGGAAATACCGAGGAGAGGGGTGGGGCCCTAACTACTGGTCCAGAGAGTGAAACAGCTTCCGCAACAGCGACTGAGAGAAACCTAGACCAGAATAGCCCATAGCCCAGGGCACTCTGCCAAGGTGGGAGACCCAAGTTTAAATTCCTTCTCCACACCATGCAGGAAGAAGGGTTCCCATGTCCTGGGTGAGTGCCCTAACCACTGAGCTAAAGGGGCCACCTCTGTCCCCCCAGGCCATTTTGTGTGGGCATAGACATGCTCTGAACACACCGATTGGATCGGGCCCCAAGGCAAGATAGACAGGCAGTGCCTGGTTGACAAATCCCACTGGAGCTTAGGCGCCAAGCTGCTGGGTGGTGTCGGGACTTAGACAGCTGTGTGCCTGCTCAGCTACTGAAATCTAGACACTCTGGGGACATTAGTAGTGGAAACCCAGGCACTTAAAGCACCTCCAGAGTGAGAGGACAGCTGAGTGGGGAGGGGGGGGTGAATGCCAGCGGCACCTCAGTGTTGGACTCGGGTGCCTAAAGTGGCAGCTAAATCCCTTTGTGAATCTTATTTGTACTTTAAGGCCTCTTTTCCCCACCAGAGAGGTGTCAAGGGGCCTTAGTGGACATGAAAGTCAGGCTCACAGATCCTACATTTAATCACAGATAGTCTGTTTCACCGTTAACATGATACTTACACATCCATTTCTGAAAAATTCTCAGTCCTATTCTTTTCCATTCTCCACACACCTCTTTTCAAAACCAAGTGTATAGCAAAAGTTCAGGCATGTTCAAGACCTTGTTGAAAAGGACAGGATCTGATCTATGTAGGGTTGTGGTAGCCATGTGGGTCCCAGGATATTAGAAAGACAAGATGGGTGAGGAAATACCTTTTATCGGACCCATCAACGCTCTGATCTTGCAATCAAGACCACAGGTGCTTCTGGGCTGTGAGCATTACTGGAGAGACAGTGAGCCAGGATCACATACGGCTGGTTTATTAGGCTGGTGCAGGCAGGCAGATGTGGGGGGAGGTTTCTTCAGAAGTGCATGAAGTTACTGAGAGTCTCTCAAGCAAAAGCAAGCAGGCACGCAAATGACTCCCCCTCCCCCACAAATAAAGCTGGCAGATGTGAGGTTGACATGATGTAATTGCATACAGAGGTGATGTGAGCTTTTTCTTGGTTCCTAGAAGCCAGTGCTGCAGAGGTAATCAAAATAATGACAGTATTTGCTTCAAATTTTGGGACAAGAAAACAGATTAAGTGCCTTGCAAAAACAAAGAGTGATCATAAAGAGTGAGAGGTCAGCCAGTGGCTTTCAGAAATGGCAGCGGGTAGGGCATTGAACATACAAAGTAGTGAGTAAAGCAAAGTGCTGACTCCTTCTAGTCCTCTGGTATTAAACACACATCTCTTTATTCCGCAGCCCCTCTGGGTTTACTTCCCCCCGTCCCAAGCCTCCTTTATTAGCAGCTGGTTATCTTATTAGTTTTGCCATAGGAAAAATGATGGTATGGAATAATTGACTACTCCTAGCCTCCCCTGGAGTAAATATGTGGCACTGTATACATTGGCAAAACAGGATGGACACTTAATGGTGAATCAGTAGCTGATGAGTGCTTTTTCTGGAGTTGATTTGTTTAACATCTGACTCAGAAAGGGTAATTTACAGCATTGTATTCTTTGGGGAACGCGCGTTTTGTTTTTACGGCGGCTGGTAAATTTACTAAAATTAACTCTTTAAAAAGAAGGAGTATAGTATCAGAGGGTGGGCAGAAATCTATTTGACAGGTTGAATATCTTAAGAATAAAGAGTGTCTATGTCTCAAAAGCTCTGTGGGTTCTTCAGTAGTTTTGCACTGTGCTTCTAGCAATGCCCATACTCGTTTATTACGTGGGTTCTATATTTATGAAGAATGTTATACAGTGGAGCTCCTAAATCTGCTATTTACCTGAAGCAGGCAATGTTGGTAACAAAGTTTTGATTCATAGCAGTCGAGCCAAACTACTTTCGCCGTGTAGCCAATTCCATTACAACTCCTAATTACTGTTACACAGATGCTGCTATTAATAAACAGTACCAGCCGTCACTATGCAGCTCAGGTGTAAGCGTCGGCCTAATGGGATTGATTTTGGAAATGAGTTAGAGATGGGTCGAGCAACTTGGCACACACAAAAAGAGTAAACAGACAGGTTTCCATTGCTAAATTTTAATAAAGTAACCAGCTAATTAGAATATTTTCTGTGATGATCACCACTTTGAGTGGCAAATAAACCTCACTGTGCCACTGTCTGTTTGTTTTTCTGGCCGGCACAGGCAAAACATCATACAGGTGTATATACAATGTGGGTGATTCTGAACTCTTTAGACTCGTAGGCACTGAAGGTTATGCCATACGTCATTTAAGAGGAAATAACCCTCTTTGAAATAAATCTGGGATTTGGCTTGCCAGTCTAACATCACAGGGAATGATCACTGTACAGAGAAAAATTCAGACAAACTTTATTGAAATTAGCTAGAATGATGCTCATTTACATATCATTAATTTTTAAAAACAGATTATTTAAAGGGGACCTGCAAAAAGGGCATAAGTCCAGTTGGTATTTCCCCCCCTTTGCTTCAATATTATTTATAAGAGTTTTTTTGTTTTGTTTTTACATTTTCTGCTTCTTTTTTACATTAGAAACTCTGGCTTTCTAGGCTGGAACACTGGTGACTGGAAAACTTGTGAAACGGTTATATCACAGCTATTACGAGGGAAAGGGATTTTTAGATCCTCTGTTTTTGTTCATGCTTATTTGACGTGAGTGACTAATATTTTGAATAAAGGAAGCCTTTGTTAACACAACTACTGAAGGGGAAAGAGTGAGTTGTTAAGAACTCATAGTATATATCCCTTATATCTCCTGCTGCTTCTCCAGCAAAGCCAGAAGAGACAAGACCAGGTTATTCCCAGTGTCTGTAGTGTAAAAAAACAAGCAGAAAATTCGAACACTTTATCTGATGTATAAAGAAAGACTGAAAAATTTAGAGGCAAAGACGACAAGCCCAGTTTTGAAAAATCTTTTGCAGGTCGCCTTTAAAGTGACTGGTTGGGGGGGCGGGGTAGATTTTCAAAATTTCTCAGCTTTTAAGGCACCAAAATAGTGTTCCTTGAACAGGACGTTCCACTATTAATTAGGGCTGGTTGAAAATGTTTTGTCAGAACTGGTTTTCAACCAGTTTTCAATTATAAATTTTATTTTATTTTTGCAGAGAGTGGAGCTTCCTGCAGAAAGCTTAGATTTTTTGGAGACACATTTTGGTGGAAAACAAATATTTTGATTTGGAAAGGCTTCTGTGGTGCCATATGGGCATTGTCCTTTGGTTCTTTCAAGTCCCCATTTTCCTCGAAGGACTGGGCTCCCCAGCTGGACCATAGCTCCCATACACCAGTACTGGAGCCACCCTTAAAGAACCACCTCCCCCTCTGCAGTGGGGAACAATGGGACATCCTGGGAGATGTAGTCCAGCCAGGCAGCCCAGCCTGGAGAGGAGAATGGGAGCTTGAGGCATCTGAGCTATACCTCCCAGGAGGCAAAGCATCAGCATTCCCAAATCAAACTATTTTGGTATTCAAATTGCCACTGAATTTTCTATTAAAAGAATTGACAGTTCTCCCATTGATACGTATCTCTAGAGTTACAACTGAAGAAGGCCATGAGGTATAGAACCGGTGGCTAGGTAATCTCTATAAAATATATATATATATATACACACACACACACACACACTTTTTGGACTCAGAACTTTCATCAGACCCTCAGTGTCACACATTTTCCTCCCATCTCCAGTCTGCACCACATATTTGCAGTTGGCAACATACTAGTAGTAGGAAAACCCAAGTCGTTTTGTAACATCTATTTATTCCTTTCTTAAAGTTACTCAAGCGAAGAAACACTTGGATGATCCAAGATGTACAGCACGGGAAAGCTTTGACAATATATATTAAATCAGTGGTTCTCAACCAGGGGTCTGGGGCCCCCTGGGGGGCCGTGAGCAGGATTCAGGGGGTCTGCCAAGCATGGCTGGCACTAGACTCACTAGGGCCCAGGGCAGAAAGCCAAAGCCCCACCATGCGGGCCTGCAACATGGGGCCCGGAGCCCACCACCCAGAGTTGAAGGTGAAGCCTGAGCAACTTAGCTTCCTGGTGCCCCCTGTGGTGTGGGGCCCCGGGCAACTGCTCAACTTGCCGCCCCCTAACACAGGCCCTGGCTTTTATATGCAGAAAAACAGTTGTGGCACAGCTGGGCTGTGGAGCTGTTACAGCATGTTGGGGGGCCACAGAAAGAAAAAAGTTTAGGACCCCTGTTTTAAATCCTAGCCCAGCGCCCTAATGCTACCTCACTGTGCCAAAGAAATAGAAGTGAGTTTTGAGGGTTATTGACCACTGGGGATTTTCCCCAATGAATCATAATTCTAGATTCTCTTTTTGCCATCTCTTCTAAGTAATTCTGTGATCAATCTGATTTGCTGTGCAAACACGGCATTCACCAGACTGCAAAGTGGCTCCTTTCTTAATGGACACACGCTAGCTGGCAGGAACTATAAGGCATTCAGAAGCCCAGGTTCAAGACGTGAAACTCCCTGCAAGGTCCAACTTCTGTAGATGGAGGCTGCCCTAGAGATAACCTAGCTTGGTACCTGCAGGCAAAGTATTTACAGCATTCCTTCCATACCTCTAAGGGCAAACAGATGTCACTGTGACCCCTTGGGGATGACCAGAGTATGAACACTAGACAGCCAGATTAGATCACATAGACACCCAGAGAGATGGCATGGGCCATCTCCTCAGTAGTGTGAATTATCATAGCTCCGTTGACTATTTAGACTAGCTGAGGATCTGGTCCCACACATCTTCATCTGTCTTGGTAATAAAGGGTTTTCCTTTGAGAAATAAGGCTGGCCAATCAGCCGTGCGCAAAGCTGGGCTATCACTCAACACAGAAGAAGCTGCTGCAAACTCAAGACAGATGTATCTCTTTCTAGAGCCCACTGGGGTGACATTTTGAAAAGTGCTTTTGTGACTTAGGTGCCTATGTCCCATTTTCAAAAGGGACATGGGCACTTAGGTAGGTCTACACTGCAATTAGACTCCCGTGGCTGGCCTCTGCCAGCTGACTTGGGCTCAGACTAAGTGGCTGTTTAATTGCAGTGTAGCTGTTTGGGCTCAGGCTGAAGCCCAGGCCATAAGACCCTGAGAGGTGGGAGGATCCCAGCCCGAGCCAGAATGTCGACATTCCAATTAACTAGCCTTGCAGCCTGAGCCCTGCAAACCCGAGTCACAGGCCAGCCGGGGGGTCTAACTGCAGTGTAGACACATCTTAAGGAGCCTAAGTCTCATTGGGAAAAAGTCTATGGAAGTTAGATTCCTAAGTGCCTAATAACTAGATCCATAAAGGGACTTAGGCATTGACTTTTAGGCATACTGCTCCCCAGTGGAATTCACAGCCCTGAATTAGGCATCCAAGCTCCCTAGACCAGTGGTTCTCAAACTAGGGCCACCACTTGTTCAGGGAAAGCCCCTGGCGGGCCGGGTTTTTGTTTACCTGCCGCGTCCGCAGGTTCGGCTGATAGCAGCTCCCACTGGCTGCTGTTCGCTGCCCCAGGCCAATGGGGGCTCCAGGAAGGGCGGCCAGCACGTCCCTCGGCCTGCACCACTTCCTGCAGCCCCCATTGGCCTGGAGCGACAAACCGCGGCCAGTGGGAGCCGCGATCGGCCAAACCTGTGGACGTGGCAGGTAAGCAAAGCGGCCCGGCCCGCCAGGGGCTTTCCCTGAACAAGCATCGGCCCCAGTTTGAGAACCATTGCCCTAGAAAATGGATAAGGAGAGTTAAGAGCTAGATCCACAAGGGGCTTTAGGCACCTCACTTCCACTTTAGGTGGCAAAGTCCAAATTTTGGATCCTGATACAGGGTTAGGCAGAGTTAAGCAGGGGTAATTCCCTAGGCAGCGAAGTATCTGACGTTGCACAGTCTTGACAATGAGGAGCTGCTCGGTACCTCGCTTACACCTAAGCCCCGGAGGGATTCAAAAACTAGGCATCCCCCTGCCTCTTGCCTGCAGAGCCTGATCTGCTAGGTGTATTCTGAGCATGCCATGCCCACACAACAGAAAGCCAGGGATGAGGTTTCCTCCTTACATCTAACAGCCTAGAGGTTAGGGCAGTGGTTCTCAACCAGAGGTATGTGTACCCCTGAGGTATGCAGAGGTCTTCCAGAAGGTACATCATCTCATCCAGAGATTTGCCGAGTTTTACAACAGGCTACACAAAAAGCAGTAGCGAAGTCTGTACAAACTAAAATGTCATGCAGACAAAATGAAGCAATTGGTCAGTAACAGTGTGCTGGGACCGGGTAGTATTTTTAAGTCGTTTTTAAGCGAGGTGAAATGCGGGGTAGGCAAGACAAATCAGACTCCTGGAAGGGGTACATAGCCTGGAAACGCTGAGAGCCACTGGGTCAGGGCACTCACCCAGGATGTGAGAGGTCCAAGTTCAAAGTGGAACTGCTTCAACAGCAGTGATTGAGAGACCCATCCTAGAACCTAGTGGTTAGAACCCTTAACACGGCTGTGGGAGACCCAGGTTTGAATCCATGCATGAAATCCAGGCCACCACAGGTTACATGCATATCCCCCCAAAATCTGTCTGGTTGTCTGTTGTGTGGGTTAGGTGTGCTAATGTGGCAGTTAGGTACCTAAGTCTGTGGATCTGGCCCTAAATCACTTGTGAAAATGGGACTTAGGCTCCCAAGTCAGTTACATTCTGGAAGTTTTACTCTTGCTCCATAAACCGATTTACTGTATGACCAGGCCTTGCAATAGCACTTCCCTCCCCACCAAGAGGGCTCCATAAGAGCTAGATCCTCGGCCAATGTTGCGCCGTGTACCGCTGTTGACGTCAGAGGAGTTCTGCCCATTGACAGCAGTTGAGGAGCTAAGCCATCAAACCGTCTTTGATACAGATTCCTTTTTCCACTGAGCACAACTCTAATGCCGGGTCTAGATTCTACGGTGGGAGAAACACCTGCGGCTGGTGTACACGAGCGCTCCCTCCATCGCAGGTATGCCAGTGCGATAAGCAACAGTGGGAGTTTTTCAGAAAAAAAATTCAGCATGGACAAGGCCCCTAAGGGGGAGAATACAACCAGTTCACATACCAACTGTGAATGGATAACGGCAAGCAACAACACAGCCACTGCAATTCCGTTTTGTTCACACACACCCCTCCTCTCCATCTTTTGCTCATGTAAAGAAGCACTAGTATCACTGCCAGGAAGTTGTGGCATTGGGAAGTTAGGTATCCAAGGGAACCTCTCTCGTAAGGACAGATCCGTAGTCTAGAAGGAATGTGAGTACCACTGACTTTGAGAATTGTGCAATTAAATTAAATTAGTGGAGATAGGCTATCTCCTAGAACTGGAAGGGACCTTGAAAGATCATTGACTCCTGCCCCTGCCTTCTCTAGCAGGACCAAGTACTGATTTTTGCCCCAGATCCCTAGGTGGCCCCCTCAAGGATTGAACTCATAACCCTGGGTTTAGCAGGCCACTGCTCAAAGCACTAAGCTATCCCTCCCCCCCCCAGTGCCATGACATGGGCCAGAAGAAAATTCCAGCTTGACTCCAGCATGAGATTTGATCTCCTTTATCTTAGCATGCAGAACTACTGGTCAGAGAGTAAGCAAATAGCTTTCCATATTGTAAGCATCTGCCCCATACTTTGAGAGAAGAGGGAAAACCTCATGACTTCAAGCTTCAGTCCATCTAGTTTCAGCTGATATTGCAGAGGGCCAAAATAAACAACTTGGGACACCCATGGAAGCAGAGTGACAGGAATTCCCACCTGTCCAGAAATCTAACTCATCGCGATCAGATTCACCTCATTCAAGATAAACAGGTAAAAGCTCTAGTTATG